>NC_091637.1:68448763-68754633 GCF_027580195.1 Bos mutus
TCAACCAGGCTTCCGCGGCCAAGCACAAGGAGTGGGTCGATGGGGCAGAGTCGGGGTGGGGGCAGGACAAGGAAGCAGGGGATGGGGTGGGCCCACACCAGCCCACGCCCACAGCCGCCCCCTGGTGCCGCCAACCCCTGAGCTCACTATGGGTGCAGGTGCGGCCCTCCCAGCCGTCCCGGCAGATGCAGGAGAAGGAGTCCCCACTGCCCACGCAGGTACCCCCATTCACACAGGGGTTGGGCAAGCAGCTGCTGTTCTTGGCTGCAAAGGAGTCAGAGAAGGAGAGCAGAAAGAGAAGGAAGGGCTCTCACCTGAGCCAGGCAGGCCGGGGTCCCCGCCCCAGGCCTCGGCCCAGACAGGCACAGCCCAGCCCCGGCCCTCACCGACAGTGCAGGTGCTGCCCTTCCAGCCCGGGGGGCAGGCACAGCGGAAGGTGTCCCCGCTGTCGTAGCACGTGCCGCCGTTGCTGCAGGTGTAGGCGTCACACTGGAACTCACCTGCGGGCACACAGCCACTCAGAGGCTGCCCGGAGCAGCGGGCGGCGCCCCGGCAGGCAGTGCAGCCCCCAGAGTGGCAGGGCATGGTGGGCACTCACGCGAGTGGCAGGTCTTGCCCTTCCAGCCATCGTCGCACATGCAGTAGAAGTCGTTGACCAGGTCGAAGCAGCGACCGCGGCTGTGGCAGGGATCGGGGAGGCAGTCGTTGGGATCTGGGGGCGAGGACGCCGGTCAGCGGGGGTCCCCGGCGTTCAGGGAGGGCTGCCCGGAGGAGGAGGCACCGGGGTGGGCCAGGGAGCAGCAGAGGAGCGGGGAGGGAGCGTGTGTACCCCTCTGCCCGCCTTCTCTATGTGCCGCATCCCAGTCAGCGGCTCAACACATGGAGCCAGGCCGACGCAGGGCACGGGACGCGGGACGCGGGGCGGGGTGCGGTGCGGGCGTGGGGCGTGGCGCGCTCAGCACCAGGAGGCACAGGCCCTGCGGCCGAGAGTGGGGCAGTGTGGCCCACTCACTGGTGTCACAGAGCTCGCCCTCCCAGCCACTGGGGCAGAAGCAGCGGAAGGCGTCCACCTCGTCGATGCAGGTGCCCCCGTTGCGGCACGGCTGGCCCAGGCAGTCGTCGATGTCTGCGGGAGGTGAGCGTGAGCTGGAGCCCCAGTTGGCCCGGCCCCCTCCCGGCCCTGGTCCACGGCTACTCACTCTCGTGGCAGTAGGTGCCCGTGAAGCCGCTGTCGCAGACACAAGAGAAGTTGCCCCCGGGTTGGCTGATGCAGTGTCCGTGGGGGCCGCACACGCCAGAGGGGCCCATGCCAGCCACCCTGGTCCCTGCCTCAAACCCGCAGCCATCGACCACTGCCACAGAGACAAAAAGGGTCAGCCCTACCTCTGCAGAACACGGCCACCCCTCGCCACAACCCCACTCTTTCGGGCCCAGCCCACACTACACCCATCCCTTTAGGCCCCGTCCCTGCTGCACACAGGCCTGCAGGCCCCGCCCACCGCACCCACCATTGCAGGCCCCGCCCACAATGCACTCACCTCTACAAGTCCCGCCCACTGCACCCTTTCCTGCAGGCCCCGCCTACAAAACACTCATCTCTACAGGCCCCGCCCACAGCACCCACTCCTGAAGGCCCCACCCACCGCACCCACCCCTGCAGGCCCCGCCAGGACAGGGCGCCCGAGGCTCAGAGCAATTCTTGCCGCCCATGTCATCCGGGCAGGCGCAGTAGTAGTCCCCCTCCAGGTTGTAGCACTGGGCCCCGTTCTGGCAGGGGCTTGGCTCGCATAAGTCGATGTCCACCTGTGAGGTGGGGACAAACATGAGGGTGCTGCTGGCACCGGACAATGGACCCGGGCTCATGTCTCTACACACAGCCCCTACGAGCGGTCCCTGAGACCCAGGCCCACTCAGACCAGCCAGCCAGGCCTCTGCAGACGGAGCCTGGAGGACGGCCCAGCTCAGCCCGTCCGGACCCCTAGCTGGCCGGAAACACCTGGGTGGGCCAGGCCCCGCCCTCCGCCCCGCCCTGGGGCAGCCCTCTTCCGCGGCCTCCCGGGGCAGCATCCGGCCTTCGCCCCTCCCACTGGCAGGAAGGCCAGCTCCCGGCCACCCCTCCAGCCTCCACGGTGCTGTGAGCCCCAGCTGTGGGTCCTTCTGAAGAACCACCCCAGGCTCCAGGACACAAGACAGGATCTGGTGTTCACACCCCGCAGCTCACTCCTCTCCCGGGTAAAGACAAAGCAGGTCAGCGGGGGTGTAAGAGTGAGCCTCTCCTTGTCAGACCCGAGAGTGATACCCCCAGCCCACCCCAAGGCCCCTCTTTCAGGGGCCTGCAGACTCCACCCCGTCACGGCCACCTGCCCTGCATCCGCGTGAGAACCAGCCAAGGCACAGGGTAGCCAGTGGACCTGCCAGGCCTCCAGGCCACCCCACCAGGAGGGGCTGGTCCTGACAAGCCGGGACCCTCCGCCTCTCCCCTGGCCCTGCCCAGCCAGGACTCTGGGGCTGGGGTCTCGGTCTAGTATTGAGCCTGGGACATGCTGCAGGGCCAACCCCCACCGTGGCCCCTCCCGGCCACTCGATGGGCCACCCGTGGCAGCTGCTGGGACCGAGGGGCAGGCAGCACGCATAGGCCTCACCTCGCAGAGCGGCCCTGAGAAGCCCTGGGGGCAGTGACAGCGGAAACCATCGACCAGGTCCTCACAGAGGCCCCCGTGGCAGGGGCTGCTGGCACACTCATCCAGCTGGTGCTCGCAGTGCCGGCCCCCAAAGCCCCGTGGACACACGCACTGGTAGCCATTCACCAGGTCCTGGGGAGGTGCGGGGCGTGGGGTGAGCCTCCCAAAGCCGCCCTCAGGCACCTGCAGCCCAACGCCTGCACCCCCCACAAAGTGTGCAGGCCCTCACCTTGCAAGTGCCGCCGTGCTGACACTGGCCCCGACAGTCGTCGACGTCTGCGGGCAGAGGCGCAGGTCACAGCGGGCCCTCCCTGCCCCCAGCCCTGCCCCCTGCGGCCCGCCCACCCATACTGACTGATGTGGCAGTTGGCGCCCTTCCAGCCCGGGAGGCAATCACAGTAATAGCCACCAATCAGGTTTTTGCAAGAAAAAGCATTAAGGCACGGCTTCCCTTCACACTCATTGGCGTCTGTGAACGAGACAAGGGGGGCGATGGGCCCGCAGCCCTGGCAGCACACGCAGCAGCCGCCGCAAGCACAGCGCACAGCATGCACACACACCCCGGCCCGCGGGACCCCTTACCCAGCTGGCAGGTGGCCCCCACCCACTGCTCCGGACACACGCACTCAAAGCCGTCCACCTGGTCCACGCACGTGCCCCCCGCCGCACACGGGTTGGAGGCACACTCGTCAATGTCTGCGGAGAGTCCAGGGGGAGGAGCAGGGATGATCGCAGGGTGGAGGAGGGGGCAGCTGGCCCTCAGGAAGGAGTGTGAGTACCCGGGTCTTCCCCTCGCTCCTCCCCAACCCCAGCCCCACAGGGATGGGCCGCCTCGCCCTTACCCTCCTGAGCCCCGGAATGCAGGCTGGGGACCCCAGAAGCCCTGGAGCAAGCTCTCACCCAGCGCACAGGTGGGCCCGCTCCAGCCCGACGGGCAGTGGCACTCGAAGCCCGAGGGCACCTCGTGGCAGGAGCCCCCGTTGGCACACGGGTTGGAGGCGCAGGCATGCTCGGCTGCATGGGGAACCACAGGGGTGGGTGTGGTGGCCAGGCCCCCACCTTCCACAAGGGCCCCCCCGACCCCCGCTGCACTCAGGCCAGAGGAGTGGGTCCAGCCGTGGCCGCCCTGACGTACCCCGCTCACAGTTCTTGCCCGAGTAGCCGTCAGGGCAGGCGCAGCGGTACTGGTCAGGCTCCGCGTTGATGCACGTGCCCCCGTTGGCGCAGGGGTGGTGGCTGCCACAGTAGTTCAGGTCTGGGGGTAGATGGTGCTCAGGGGACAGGCCTCGGCCCTCACGCCGCCCCCGCGGCAGGCCGCCACCCCCCGCGCCTTTGTTGCACAGCAGGCCACCCCTCACGCCCACCCCCCACGGCAGGCCGCCGCCCCCCGCACCTTTGTTGCACAGCAGGCCGCCCCAGTTGGTCTCACAGGTGCACTGCCAGGGCTCCACGCAGCTGCCGTGCACGCAGCCGGGGTACGGGACGCACTCGTCACAGAACCTGCCCTGCCAGCCGTAGCTACACCTGGGGAAGGCAGAGGGCCGGGAGGCCCTGCGTGTGACCGCAGACCCCGCGAGCGGGGGCCACGCCCAGGGTGGCGTGGGGACATGGCGCAGCGTCACGTGGGCCCCCAGGGCCAGCGGCCGCAGCCTTTGAACCGGAGCGGCCCCGCCCGCACGTCACGGGCAGTCCCGGCCGCTGGCCGCGCACGGTCAGCCGCAGCTGTCCAGTCACTCCTCCTGGAGCTATTTTGGGACACAGCCGGAGCGGGGCCCCCAGAGAAGGCGCCAGGCAAGGAAGGCTCTGCTGGGACCCCGGGAATGAGAGGGCCAGGTGCTGCCAGGGCCGGCAGGCCAGCGGGCACAGGCCTCCTGCTGCCGGGAACCCTGGGCACAGCCCGCGACCTCGCCTATGACTCAGAGGCGGTCACTCTCTCCACGAGGCCCCAGCAGGGACGCATCTCACAGATGGGGACGCTGAGGCCCGTGGGCTGTCCCAGGCCAGCCCCGTGAGAGGCCAGATCCAGGGCACTTCCTGACCAGGGAGGAATCACCCGCTCCCTGGCCTCGAGAGACCTCTGGGCTCTCAGGCCATAACCCCAGGAGCCAGCCCTGCCCGTACTGTGGGCCAGCATCCTCTCCGGGAAGTCCTTCAGGAGGAGACGCAGAGGGACACCCCGGCCATCAGCACCGCCCCCTTGAGAGCCCAGAGCCCCAGGGAGAGAGGCCAGCGCCCTGTGCTCAACGCCCTGGGGCCCACCCTGACGGGACCCCCAAGGGGACCCCCCCTAGCACTCAAGGGTCCTGTGGGATGGGGTGACGTCCACACCACCACCCGTCACGTGGATTTATTTTTGTAAAAGGGAAGAGGCACGGCCCTTCCTGGGCTGCCCCCGACCCCCCGGCACCCAGAAGGGACGCTGGTGGTGCAGGACAGGGAACCGAGGCTGCCGAGAGGGACTCGGCCGGCCAGACGCGCGTGTGGGACGGGGGATGCAAGCCCGGGCCCCCTCCAGGTGAGAGGGGTCCCCCGGGCGTGCTCTCAGCCCTGGGTGGGGCCACCTCTTCAGGCCCCCGTGGCCCCGGCTTTCCTGGCCTGCGGCTCCAGCAGCTCGGGGAGGAGGCGGCAGGAAGGCACGGCCATCTCCGCGGCATCCGGTGGGGGTTGTCCTGAAACCTGAGCCCAGGGCCACCAGCAGCAGCTGGGCCTCACCCACGGAGCCAGAGGGAGGCGAGCAGGGCTCACCTAGGGCCCTGTCCGGGGAGCCCTGTGCCCCCCACCGCCTTCCCACAGGGCCCACGTGGGGAGTGGAGCGCTAGCCTCCCCTCTGCCCGCCCCGGTCACTGGCCACCCGGGGCCAACAGCTCACCCCAAGAGCTCGGTGCCAAGGGCTGGGCCAGGCCCCAGCCCTGCCACGCTCACAACCCAGCAGGGAAGGGTCTGCCGGACTCCGGGGCTCACGCCTGGGTCAGAGGGCAGGGCTGCAGGAAAGGCCTGCCCCAGGCAGACAGCAGCCCTGCACCCCGTCTCCCACACCGAGGGTGCTCCTGGGGTGCCTGCCCCTTGAGACGGGAGCCCGCCACGGGCCAGGCCCCTGGGCACCTCTCAGCCCCGCTGCTCTGAGACCACCACTTAACTCAGCTCAAACCCGGCAGACAGAGTGGGTGAAGCCCTAGACACAACCCCCCCTACCCTGACGCCGGGTCCCTGGGCAACCTGCCCACTTCCCTGCCCGGGACTGGAAGATTCGCTCCACTTACCCCTTCCCAGGCCACAGCCACCGCAGGATGAACAGAAGGTGCCCCCATCCTGGCTCCCAAACACTGCCCTCCCAGCCAGAGTCAGCGGGGCAATTACCAAACTTCCCTGCCCAGCGTCCTTATCGGAAAATGCACCCACCTCCCAGAGGGAATCCTGATGAGTCAGACCCAGAGTGGGGAGGAGGCTTCACTCACCCCCTGCTCCTCTGTCAACTGGCATCCCCCCTGAAGGCTTCACCCCCGAGGGCGTCCGCCTGGTCCCCGGGGCCCAGCTCCCAGGCCATCGGCGAACTCCTGGCACCCACCTGGCTCCCGCCCTGTAGAGAGCCCCCTGGCCGCCCCCACCCCTTCTAGCCCCCACTCCTCCCCGCCCACCCTCGACCCCACTCAAGCCAGCAGCGATTCCACTGCCCCTCAACCAAGGTCTGCGGCCCAGACCCCTGGCTCTCTGGTTCCCTCTGAACCCCCGCCAACATGTCTGGGACCCCCTGCCCCTGCCAGCTCCTTGCTGTCCACCGGCAGCAGCAGGAACCCCAGCTGGCTCCCCCGCCCTGCCCGCCCCGCCTGTACGCACACGGCCCACGTGCATCCCTAGCCAGGCCTCCTCCCACAAACCCGGGCAGGGTGGGCAGCACTCCCACGACAGCAGCTGCTCTCCCGCCCGCTGCGCCTGGGGCCGCCCCGTCAGTGGCTCAGGGTACCAAAGGCGCTCGAGCCCCACTCTCCTGCCCCAGGACGCCCACGGGGGCGGCCCCCACACCCACACCGGACAGCAGCCTCTGCCTCCTGGCCCGCCCCGTGGGGCCTCCTGGCTACCCCCAGGCCTCTCCCGTTCCCCACCTGTGAGCACCACCCTGCACCGCCTGGACCGCGCACTCCTGCCCTGGAGCGGCTCTCGGCCCAGACCAGAGGTGTGGAATGTGTGGCGGCCCTGCCCACCAAGGCTGGTCCATGCCCTGGGGCACACTCGGGCTCCAAGAGCACGTGCGGCCTTCACCAACAGTGAGCCGCACACAAGCAGGGCCCATCCCACTCACGTCGCCTGTGTGCAGCCAACTCTGTGCGGGAGCGAGTGTGTGCACGCTCAGGAGGCAAAGAGGACCTGGCGCGGGGCACTCACCTGCACTCCCCGGGCACGGAGCACCCCCCGTGGAGCAGGTTGCATCCCTGTTTACACACGGCTGTGAACGGAGAGAGCAAACAGACCCCTGCAGCGGCCACACACCGGCCTGCGGCCGTGACACAGGCTCTGGGGACAGCCCCCCGCGTGGCCCCCCACCCTCCGCGGGGCACCGTGCGTCCTCCACGATGCCCCCACCTGGCCCTCCGCTGGCCTCCGCTATGCCCCCAGTGCTCCCGTAGCCCCGCCCCGCTCACCCTCCTTGCACTCCTTGCCCATCCAGCCGTCCATGCAGGCCTTGTTGCCATACTGGTCACAGGTGTAGTGACCGAAGAAGTCGTTGCGGGGCCGGCAGAACTTGTTGCAGGTGGGGCTGTAGTAGTTCTCGTCACAGCGCACGCGGATCTTCAGCTCCAGGTGGGCCACGTGGCCGCTGAAGTGCAGGCTCTTCCAGCGGTCCTCGGGGTTGATCATGCCCGCGTGTGACACCCGGTCGATCAGCAGCTCCTCTTGGAGGGGGAGCAGCAGTCAGCCGGCACGGCCGCTGCCCCGCAGGAAGCGCAGGACTGGGGGGCCTCCCGCTTGCGCCTGCGGCCAGCCTGTCCTGCCCGAGGCCCCGCCCCGCCCCGGGCTCTGCACGCTTCTCACGGCTGCAGTCAAGGCCGCCCCGTCCCCGCAGGAGCCACAGCACTCACTGCTGCCGTGTCTCTAGATGAGCCTCCCTGGGCCCGAGACCACGGACCCGGCAACCCGAGGGCTGGGCCTCCCTCCAAGCCAACCTGCTACGTGGCCGGAGCTGGCAACCACGGTCACGGGGTCTCCCTACACGCGTGTACCGGTTTAGAAGATGGTGCAATAAAATGCTAAGAACCCTCACCCCACAGCCGGCTCCACTGACCGCTGCTCTCCGCCCGCCCCTCTGTGTTCCCATGGCATCTCCACTGCTGGGACCCAGCTTGGTCTAACCCAGCATCCAGCTGCCCATCTGACGCTGTCCAGACACAGAGCGTCCAAACAGCGCTCCAGCCCATCCCCACGACAGTCTCTCCGCCCCGCGGCCACCCAGTCAGCGGGCCCCGGGCCTCGACCTTCGGAGCGAGCAGAACCCCGCCCACCCCACAGGCCACCCCTGGTCCCAGCACCCTGACTGCTACACAAAGCTCCCCACCTGTCTCCACCCTGGCCCTGCAACCCACCCTCCACGCGGCAGGCTGAGCAACCCGCCTCGGAGAAGAAGCCGGTGTCCTCACAGGAGCCACGCGGCCTCCACGAGCTGACCCTGGCCCGCTAACCTCATGGCAACCCCTCCCCTGCCCACAGGCTCTGGGCTGTTGGCACTGGCTGTCCCCTACCTGTCTGCGAGGAACCTCTGCCCACCACCACAGGCCCTGTGGACTCTGTGCAAGGCAGGCCAGCCAGCAGCTAGGCCTCCAAAGAGGCCCACCGAGCCCTTCACCAGGGCGGAGAGGGGCCCACACAGCCAGAGAAAGCTCTCGGCGGTGACCCACCCCACTGAGCCACGGCCAGGCCCCAGAAGACCGGCCTTGGGTCTGGGTATCAGCAGGAGGTCACAAGAATGCCAGGGACGGCCCAGGTGCGGGACCTCGAGGAGGACGCAGGCCTCCTGCCAGAACACAGGCGAAGCCAGGGCAGCACAAGCAAGTCCCGAGCGCAGCAGGGCATCCTGGCGGCCAGGGCAAGAGGGGCAGAGACCTGCAGGGCAGAGGCGGCTCCCTGCCCGCTGTGTGCCTTCTGCCCCAGCAAGCAGAGGACCAGGAGCCTGGCTACGCGCGTCTCCGTGAGGAGGGAGGCCCTGTAGGCAGCCCCCCGGGGACCCTCAGGGGCTGACTCACCATCCGGGGTGGTATCGTTGTCCCAATCCCAGGCCTCCACGATGAGGGTGAAGGAGCGCTGTGGGACGGGGAGGGCGGGTCAGGCTCCTCCGCCCACCCCAGCCGGCCAAGCCCCCTCTTCCATCTCGGCCCAGACCCCGAGATGACCCCCCAGAGCAGGGACGCTGCTCCTTCCAGCTCACAGAGACTCAGGGGCCTGGACTCTGGGCTCCTGCAGCCTGCCAGCCAGCAGACCAGGTCAGGCTGCAGAAGAGACAGTGACCCACATGGGGCAGCGGGCAGAGGGCGGGCACAGCCGAGTGGCCTCAGCCTGAGGTCTCGGGTGGGCTGGGGCCAGAGGGGGTCGCGTGGGAGCCCAGGGTCCTCCAAGCCCACTGGGAGAGTTGATGCCCAGTCACCAGGCTGCGGGGCCGACCTGGGTGGCCCGAGCACTGGAGCTGCCGTGGGACACGCGAGCTCACAGTGAAAGGGAACGCTGCTCAGTCGTGTCCGACTCTTTGTGATCCCGTGGACTAGACAGTCCTGAAGTCTCCAAGCCAGAACACTGGAATGAGTAGCCATTCCCTTCTTCAGATCTTCCCAACCCAGGGATCGAACCCAGGTCTCCCACACTGCACGTGGATTCTTTACCAGCTGAGCCACCAGGGAAGCCCTTAGTGAAGGTCCAGGAAAAGCGGCCCCACTTCACAGATGGGGAAACTGAGGCCCAGGGACGGCCTGAGGCAGCCTCAGCAGTGCTCACTGCCCCCCACTGTCTGGCCCTGTGTCCCAGGCAAGGGATGCGGTGAGTGACAGGGTAGCATCACTGAGCAGCCCAGGACCACCCTCTGCCCTACCCCACCCTACAAAGACCACCAGGCACAGGCAGCGACCCCCTCCCCATGCCTTCCCTGCCCGGGACCCCCTCACTTCCGCGGCTGCCCCTGCCCAGAGCCCCCCTACCCCAGCAGCTGCCCAGAGAAGACGGGCAGGAAAGAAGACGCCATCGTCCACCCTTCTAAACCCCACCCCCATGGGGCCAACCCCAGGCTGTGAATCCTATTCCCGAGGGTCCCCGAAACCCCTGCCTCCCTGCTGTCAGCGCCGGCCGCCAGGCCATCAGGCCTGGTCCAGGCTGCCCGCCTCCTTCAAGGGTCCCCAGCAGCCACCACGGCCTCCGCTCCCCCATCCACAGGAGCCCCAAGGACCCTCAGAGCTCTGTCCACATCTCCCCCACTGCCCAGAGCCTTCCTGGGGCTGCCTGCGGCTCCCGCGCTCCCCACAGGCATCCAGCACGACCCCGCCACGGAGCCCTTGCACACACAACGTCCTCCCTCTGCCTGGAATGACCCCACGAGCCAGCCTTCCCCGGGTCACTCCACTCCTGGGTGCAGCTGGAGCACCCAGCTCCTCCCCAGCAAGCACTCACTTCACCCACCATCCACCCACCCATCCACCCATCCATCCATCCACCATCCACCCATCCACCCACACACCCACCCATCCATCCATCCACCCACCCATCCACCCACCCACCCATCCATCCACCCACCATCCACCCATCCATCCATCCACCATCCACCCATCCATCATCCAT
The DNA here is from genome assembly GCF_027580195.1 of Bos mutus. NCBI lineage: Eukaryota > Metazoa > Chordata > Mammalia > Artiodactyla > Bovidae > Bos > Bos mutus. The sequence continues at coordinate 68,459,254 of NC_091637.1, forward strand.
CCACTCACCCATCCATCCATTCATCCACCCACCCATCCACTCACCCACCCATCCATCCATGCATTCACCCACCCATCCATCCACCTACCCAGCCAGCCACCCACCCACCCATCCGTCCATCCATCCACCATCCACCCACCATCCATCCACTCACCCATCCATCCATCCATCTATCCACCTACCCACCCATCCATCCACCCACCCACCCACCCATCCATCCACCATCCATCCATCCACTCACCCATCCATCCACCCACCCACTCATCCATCCACCATCCACCCACCATCCATCCACTCACCCACCCATCCATCCTCCATCCATCCATCCACCCACCCAGCATGCACCAGGCACAGGCCTGCCTCTGGGTCAGTGGATGGGTGAGAAGCCGCTGTACTAAAGGGTGTCAGGGTAGGCTTTGGGGAGGGTGCTTGGGAGGAAGCATCCCAGGCAGGGGGACCACAGGCAGGGCCTTCGGCTGGAAGAGGAGCAATGCGGGGAACAGGTCTCAGGGTCAGACTGCGGGACCACTGGCCCCTGTGCCAACTGTGGTGCCAGCGCTGAGCAGAGTGGGTAGCTGCCAGGTGGGTGTGAGTGAGGGCCAGGGGCTCCTGGGGCTTCAGCGGGCATCCTGGCCACACGGGCCATGAGGGAGAGCATGGGAGGGGGCGGGGCAGGGCCCAGGGCTGAAGCCCTTGCAAGGCAGGCCGAGGAGCGCCCCGGCCCCAGGGTGCCCAGCCCACAGGGCGTGAGAGCCCACCTCCCAGCACCTGCGCTTCGGAAAGCAGGGAGCTCCTCCTGGCTCCCAGGAAACCCCACGCCAGCCACCCAGGTAGGGTTACCGTCACCTTCACCAGCACCCGAGGCTCCGGTTACCTGCCCCTGAGGGGACGTGTGCCCGCCCGCCCGCCCACCCACAAGGGCCCCGCCGCCCGCCAGCTGCGCTCCTGCACCTGGGCGGCAGGGAGGCACCTGGGGAGAACCTGAGCTGGGGGGCAGGGCGCCAGGCTGGGCCTCCGCCTCCTCCCAGTTGGCCTCCAGGACTCAAGTCTCCTCTCTGCAAAGAGCAGCCTTCTGTCCCAGGGACAAGCCTCGTGGGCCACGGGCTGGCCGGGCTCTGTGGACCCAAGACCCTACAGAACAGGAGGGCCCCTGGCCAAGCGTAGCTGGGCTGCCAGCCTGCCCAACCTTGAGAGGCCCCCAGCCTGCTGGCCTTCTTCCCTCTTCCAGAAAGCCCACCCCAACCTGCCTGCGCCAGAACCCCATCCTGACCGCGGGTCCTCCTGGCCCACCCCCAAGGCCAGGTCCCGACCCGCGGTCCGACCCTCAGAAAGTATGACGGGCCGGCAGCCCCAGTGGCACAGGGCACCCCAGGCCCAGGAGGCAGCACTGACTGCAGAGCCTGGGTCCGCGGGCCCCACCTGCTTCCTCTCCCGCAGACCCCGCATCCGAGCCGGGCCCCCCGTGGAGCAGAGCAGGATGCGGCGCCAGGAGCTCTCAGCGAAGATATGTTTCCTGAAACCTGAGCTTTGCAGAGGCCCAGGTCTCTGCCTCCATTGTCACCGCAGGGGAGTGGGGGGGCCACCTCTCCCCAAGCTGCTGGGCCCAGCGGGGTCACGACAGGAGGACTGGACCGCAGGCTTCCCCAAGGGAACCCGGACGCCCACGCTCCGCACCGGGGACCAGGCAGGCCGTGCCTGAGCGTGCCCAACCAGCCCACTGCAGCCAGCAGCACACAGCCTGCCAGCACCTCGTCACACGCACCAGGCAGGACCATGAAGTCGAAGATCAGATGGACCCTGGTCATACCAGGACGCGTGACGAGGCCTGGGGCCGCGGACCCTGGCTCAGGCCTGAGGATTACAAGCATTTGTCTCCACCAAGAAGCCCCTCGCTGGCCCAGGCCGCCCTCACCCAGACACGACCCCTGGGAGGGTCCCCGGAAGCCACAACTCCTCCAGAAGCCCCTGCCCAGACCCCCCAGTGACCTCCCCCTCTCCACGGTGGAGCCTCACTCTCAGCTCCGCCCCCTCAGGGCCCAGGGACAAAGCCCTAGCCTGTCTCTGAGTGCCCACTGGCTGGCACTGCCCGTCTGGGGCCCCTCTTTGCCCAAGAGCCCCACCCTACAGCCCCAGTACCAACGCCTGGGCCAAGACCCCTGATCCGAGGCAGGTGAGCCTCTGCTGAGCGGGACCCCTGGCCCCTGGGACAGGAAGGAAGGGAAAGTGAGCCCCCACACGGACAAAAGAGGCAGCAGCCCTAGGCACCGCGCGGGGAAGGGGCCGGGGCCGCCTTCGCCCCACACCAGCCGTGGGTCCTCGGGGGGCAGGGAGCACCAGGAAGACGTCATCTCACACCGTCAAGGACAGCCCCAGGGGCAGCCCCTGGCCTGGCCCACCGCGGAAAGGCACTCACGCCAGCGTGCGCATCCCACCAGGCCGCACCCTTGGATGTGCCCCAGGGGCAGCCCCTGGCCCAGCCCACCGCGGAAAGGCGCTCATGCCAGCGTGCGCATCCCACCAGGCCGCACCCTTGGATGTGCAGGCCCTTGACTGGCCCAAGGCCCCCTGCCGACCCCTGAGCACAACGCACGGGTCCCTGGTCCTCCTCTCACTCCAGCCTGGCCTTCCACGAGCCGCCGCAGCCCCCCCAGGCCAGCAGTCACCCCGCAGACACACAGTGCACATACCAGGATGGGGCCTTAGACCTGGAGGCCAGGTCCTGAGGTCTTGGAACCAGAATGTGAGCCAAGGAGGCAGGCATGGCCTCCAGCTGGGCAGCAGGCCCTCAGTCAGCAGGAGGCCCCAGGGCCACGCTGCGCCTCCATTGGCCAGGCCCCCCAGGCCCCCGTGAGCCCCCAGTAGCCACTGACTCACCCAGGGAGGGCACACACACACGTGATCAAACATGGCCTCCACCTTGTTGGCTACGAGCCAGCTGCCAGGGCCAACCGGGTGTCATCCATCTCCTGGGGACCGGTAGGACACGTGGGGGCATCCATGGGGGGGATCAGGAGAGGAGGGGAAGTCCCACACCCAGACTGCCCGCACCTGCCCTCCCCTCCCCTCACCCAAGACCCTGGACACACCTCTTTCCAGAAACCTGAGCCCGAGTCCAACCTGAAACCACGCAGAGCAGACAACACGGGGACTCCAGGGCCCGCGCAGCCAGGTACGGGTGCAGAGAGTCCCCCAGGTGCCTCGCCTGGGGCACCAGGATAGAACGAGAAGGCAGTTGTGGGGGGGTGGGTCAGGACTGCCTGAAGGTCACTGGAAGGGCTGGAGAGTGCAGAGCCCAAAGTAGGTCCTGGTCCGCCCTCTCCAAAGCCAGGGCCAGGCGCAGGCTGGCTCCCCACACTCCTGGACCCCCCGCCATTTCCAAGGCCCTGCGCACACGACCTGCTCCAGGGTCCTGGACAGAAGCCCCTGCGCCCCGCCCTTTCACGTGAAGCTCCTGAGGCAGGGCCCAGCCCCTCCTGAGTCCCCAGGGCCATAGTGGGCGCACCGGGTTCCAAACTCGTGCCAGCTCACGGGATGGAGCTGGACTCGCAGGGGGCAGAGGCAGTGCAGCCACAAGGCCGCTGCCGGCCGAGCGGAAATACCAGGGCACTGGCATCACTACACGGGCCATGGGCCCGGCAGCCAGGCCACGCTACCCGTGCGGAGGGGGAGACAGGAGCGGCCCCCCAAACGCACAGCTACCCCGCTGCCCCACCCTCACCACGGGCTGGGCCACCAGCCCCTCCTGGGTGCGCCCAGCAAAGTGGAGGGCGGGGACCTGGCCCAGCACCTGCCCCTGGTCTGCAGGCCCCTGCCTGGGAGACCCGGGCCTGCCCCGTCCCATTCCATGCCTGGCCGGCCGGTGGGACCAAGAGCGTGAGGGACACGCGTCGGCCCGCCACATTCCTGCAAGGCCTCCCTGCCCCCATGCCCACGGCTGCCAACTCGAGCAGAAAACACATCCTCAGGTAGCGATTTCGAACCGCGCTGGCCCGAGCCCAAGCGCAGATGACAGGCTGCGGGCCCTGCTCAGACCTGCCTGCCGCCCACTGCGGGGGCGAGGGGGCTGGGCTCATCCCAGCGCCCGGGGCCTCCCAGCCTGCCCCTGCCTCCCGCCTGTTCCACCCCAGGGACACACTCCCCACCTGCGGCCTGGGGGTCCAGGGAGACTGCAGAGGCCCCAGGTACGTGGGGGCAGGGCTGTGGCCAGGGGTCAGGAAGCAGGGGGAGGGGGTAGCCGTGAGGCCTCCTGGCCTAGGATACGATATGGAGGAGGTGCCAGCACGGGGCTCAGAGCTGGGGGGGCGGGGGGGCAGTGGGGGGCCAACCTCAGCCTGGCCTCAACCCCCAGTCTCTTTCAGAACCACGGCACCAGGTGGGCATGTTCTTGTGGCCTCCCAGTGGCTGGCCGAGCCAGAGGTCCTTGGTCAGAAGGACAGTCCCTCAGTCAGCCTGGCACCCTGCTCTGGGCACTGTCCACACACAGACACACCCCAGCTGCCCGGACCTGCCTCTGCACCCTGAGACCCCACTTAGCAGGGGCCTCTCTCCTCCCTGCCCCCACCCAGTTCCCTGCGCGCACAGCACAAAGACCCGGGAGGCCAGGCTTCGGGCCACATCGGGCAGCTGGAGGCCTGGCCTGCCGCAGCCCCCACCCACCGGGGCCCAGGACAGCCCACTGAGATGGACCACATCCCTGCCAGCATTCCCAGGTCCACGGCTCCTGTCTGACAGGCGGACCTCAAGCTCCTTCTCCAGAAAGAACAAACAAAACCCAAAATGCAAGACAGAAAGGTGCTTAACAGAGAATCACAGCACCAAGGCCCCTCGAGGCTGGCTCCCCGGGTCTGGACCAGCGGCAAAGGCTGCCACCAACCCACGAGCACGAGGTCCCTCGGCCCCCGCCTGAGCAGCCCCCCACCCCCACCCATCCAGGAAACGGCAGGGCGGGCGCAGGCTGGCCGCGGGCCCGGGCGGCTCCGCCGGGGCCTGCCCCGGACCAGCCCCAGCACGCGCGGTGCACATGCCTGCGCGGCCTGCCCGGGCCCGAGGCGCCCGGCCGCGCCTCCGCACCCAGACAGACACGCGCAGGGCGACGCAGGCACACGCCGCGGGCCGCCCCGCACGCGGGCCGCGGCCACCCCGCCGCGCTGAGACCCCCGCGCGCCCACGTGGCCGGGCGCGGACCCCGAGGCAGGCGCCCCCTGCCGGCCCCGCCCCACCGTGCCCGGGCGCGCGCGGCTCGCGCGCGGAGCCGGGGCCGCAGGTGCCGGGGAGCCAGGGGGGGGGGGGGTGCCTGGAGGCCGGGGGGCCGCGGGCAGGGTGGGGCCGGGCGCCCGGAGAGGGCAGCGCGGGAGGAGCAGCACCTACCGGCCAGGCGAACTGGAACGGGATGACGACGAGCCCGGGGTCCTGGTCGCCGCCGGCCCGGGCCCGCGCTCGCGCCCGGTCCCCAGCCGCGCCCGCCGGCGGCAGGTAGAAGGAGTTGCCGCCCAGCACGGGCGTGGCGCCGTGGCCGTAGCTGCAGGGCCCCGTGGGCGTCACCTTGGCCTGGTACTCCTTGAGGCACACGCGCACGTACGTGTCGCACTCGTCGTGGCCGCAGCCCCCCGCGCGCGTCGTCCGGCCGCCGCCGTCGCAGCAGGCGCCGCTCAGCAGCTCCCCGTTGGCGTTCCGCAGCGCGCTCAGCTGCAGCTCGAAATAGCCCATGGGCCGCGCCGCCTAAAAATAAGGCGGAGGGACAGCGCGGGGAGGCGCGGGCCGGGGTCGCCCGCTGCGCGCCCCGCCCCCGCCCGCCGGGCCGCCCCGAGGGCTTCCGAACCGCGGCGCCCGCGGGCGGTGCCGCCGGCCCCGAGGGCGGCGCGGGGCGCCCCGTCCGCGCCCCTGCTCACCTGCACGCAGAGCGCCAGCAGCAGCAGCAGCCGCCGGGGCAGGGCGCCCCGGCCCCGCGCCCGCATCGCCGCCGCGACCCCGCCCGCCGGCCCGCCGCCGCCGCCGCCCCTGCGCGCCGGGCCCCGGCCTCCCAGCGCCCGCGCGCCCGCCCGCCCTCCGAGCGCCGGCGGCGCGGCAGCAGCAGAGGCGGCGGCGGCGGCGGCGGCGGCGGCGGCGGGCGGGTCGAGGCGGCGCCGCGCGGGCGCGGGCGGCGGGCGCGCGGGGCGGCGGGCGCGCAGGGGGGCGGCGGCGCTCGGGCTCGCAGGCGGCGGCGCTCGGGCCCGACCCGGCTCCCTCCCGGAGGCGGCGGCGGCGGCGGCAGCGGCGGCGGCGGCGGCGGCAGCAGCGCTCCGGGCCTCGGCTCTGCGCGCCCGCGCTGCGCTCGCCCGCAGCCGACAAGTTCGGGCCGAGACTGACAGCTCGCTCGCCCATTCGTCACCCGCGCACCTGCATATGCATGAGGGGGCGGGGCCGCGCCACGGGGTGGGGCGGGGGGGCCGGGGGCGCCCGGGATTTAAAGGCGGCGGAGGGCGCCTCCTGTCAGCGCCTGGGCCCGGCGCGCGCCTCGCGGGGCGCCCGGCGGCCGAGCGGTGGGGCCTCCGCTAGCGCCTCGGCCGGAGCCAGGAGAGCGGGACCCGGCGCCCCAACGCGGCCGCGCCTCGCCGGAGCCCCGCCGGGTCTCCGGAGCCAGGGGGTGGGGCGCCCCCTGAGGTCACCGCCGCGGTCCCCTCCCACCGGTGCGCCGCCGCCGCCGCCGCGCTCCTCGCGGTCCCAGGGAAGAGGCTGCCTCCTGCACAAATCAGGGCTCTATCCTACTTGGGGCGGGCGCGGCCCTACTACGTGCCCCCGCCCCCGGGAATACCTCCCCCGCCACTCCCGCCGCAGGGGGCGCTGCTCCCCTCGGACGCCCGCCCCACTGCCCGCAGGTCGGAAGCCACGGAACTAACGCTCTTCTGCGCGGCCCGTGTCCAGCTCTACTCTGGTGGCAGAGGGGACATCCGAGGAACGTCCGGGATGGGGGTCGTGGTTTGGGCGCGGACGAGGGTGCGAATAAAGGACGGTGGTGCAAGCCCCAAAGGACAAAGTGAAGGCCGCCCAGAGAGGCTGCGGCTGCTGTCCTGGTCGCCAGGCCCCCGTATCCCACCCCCTCATCGCCTTATTGCCCTCTCCTGGAGTAACCTCGCCTCACCTCCCCGGAGTCATGCCAAGGCTCCGGGTCTCCAAACACCCCTTCCTCTCTGCCAAACAGGGTCCCTTCCAAGGCTGGAGATCGCCTTGGCCGTTAGGGATACCAATTTGGTCCAAAGGGGTTTCCCCGCCCAACCCCGGTAGCAACTGGGCTTTCTTCCATCCCTGGCTCCTCCCGCAAATTTGCCCGCGGCCCTGGTTTCACTGCCCAGGCCAGAGGTCCAGCCCCTAGGAGCCTAAAGAGCTGGGCCTGACTGCTCCCTCCAAACACCCATCCTGACCTGAGCTCCTCTGTAGGTTGGGAGGGGGCAGGACACAAGCCAGGCCCCGCCATGCACAGCGACCCCCACCAAATAAGGGAATGTGAGCGCTGTTCAGAGCCTTCCAGTTGCTTCCTGGGCAGCGGTTACCGCCTGTGGGGGCAGGGGGTTCATGGAGAGAGGCTCCCCGCCCCCCTGCTCTGGCCCAAGGGCAGGGACGGAGTCCTGCTGGCCGCATCAGGGACGAGCGGCCCCTGCACCATCCCAGGGGCAGAGCTCCATCCTGGCCCTTGCTTGCTGCCTTACTACCCACTGTCCTCCAGCACTTACTCAAACCATGAGCAAGGTGGACACAGCCCCTGCCCACCCACCCGTGAGTGGTTCCCAGTGGGGCTGGTGGAGTGGGCAGAGAACTTAAACAACACAGAACAGCAAACTGTACTGAGTGAGGCACGTGGGGGTACCCTGCCCAGTAGGCCTGCTCAAACCCAGTGGGCAGGCCAGGGTCGGCCAGGGAAAGTGGCTGCAAACAGCACATGCAAAGGCCCTGGGGCTGAGGAGGAGGACTCGCCCTGGCAGAGCAGGTGAGGGCCTGGGGAGGCTGAAAGGAGTGGCAAGCACCGGCTGTGCTGGGCCGGCCTGGCGAGCCTTCCTGCGAAGACTGACGGGAAGTCACAGAAAGCAGCTGAGCTGGGTTGGGCTGCACATTTGTGACTTACATTGTCACCAAGATCCCTGGCTGTAGGGGGGAAGGGCAGCACGGGGTGAGGTCGGACAGGGAGGCCATAAGCAAACGAGAGGGGCCGGTGGCCTGGCAGGGTCCTGGCCGTGGAGGGGCCGAGGGGGCAATTCCGGCACGAGTGAGAGGTGGAATCTGGAGAACAGCAGCCCCCCAGCCGCTGCCGCCCTCTGTGCTCCTCCCTTGTCCACCTCAAAGCTTCCTGCCAGCGGCCAGTTGCAGGAGAAGCGGACGGCCGGGATGTGCCGCGGGACGCCGTGGCTGACCCTGGCGGCTGGGCCACGAGTCCCAGGAGCTGCTGCTCTGGGCGGAGGCCCTGCCCTGCTCGGGGCTGTCTTGGCTCGAAGGCAGCAGTGAGGGATGCTTAGCCCACCTCCAGATTCCAGCTCGACCTGTCAGGGGACAGAGCCGCCCTGGGGCCCAGGGAGACCCCACCCGCCCTGCAACACAGGGAGACAGGGGTCCGGGCCCCTCTGCTTCCATCCAGGCCCTTTGGGAGCAAAGTGGGCTCCCTGCCTCCCTGCCCAGGATGGCCCCTGCAGGCCACAGACGCCCCTCATGGTCCCCTCTCCCCACCCTCTCCCTCCCAGGAGCCATAGCCTGGACAAAATGGACCCAGGAGATGCTCAAGGCAGGACGCTGGCTGCTTGAGGAAGGGGCCGGGGCTGGGGCTGCGGGGCGGGCGATCCTCCTACAGGGGTCCTCTCCTATGGTTGCGGGGGGGGAGCCAGAGGGCTGAGACTCAAGAGACAGCCAGGCTCCCGCCTCTTCCAGGAAGACCCCGGCATAGTTTAGGGCTCCCTGGGTCACACTCCGCTCAGTGTCCCAGCCCCACCCGCCCCCTAACCCAAGGGCTCCCTCTCTGAGTCCCCTGCCCCAGGGGCCCTCCAGGCAGACTCTGGGGTAGGCATCACTCTGCGCCAGACAAGGCACATGTGGAGGGGGCGCGGCTCAGCCCTGCCAGGCTGCTCAGGACCAGGCTGGGCACCCGCTGCCGGGCATGTGGACAGAGCCGGTGGGGCTGAGTGAGCTACTTCCGCCCGTGTTTTGTGGTGCTAAATATAGCGGCCAGGGAGGGGAGTTTCCGGTTACAGCCCCCCCCCCCACCACACTGCCAGGAAATCGATGCCAGCTCCATTAGGCCCGGCAGTGCCTCCTGACCTGCCTCAACGGGCTGCCGAGCAGAGTGCGGAGCTGGACTGCACCCAAGACCAGGGCCCTGTCCTGCCAGGACGAAGCCCATGTGCTCCCCAGGGCAGAGGGCCCCCAGCCCCACCCGGGGCCCAGCAGAGGCCCCTCTGAGTGGGCAGGCAGTGGAGCTCAGGAGGTGGGCAGCGGCAGGTGGAAGGTGCGGGCGGGATGGGGCAGCCCCAGGCTGGGCAGAGCCCCTGCCTCAGATTCTCCGGACATCCCGGCCCAGGGCCGCCCTCAGGGCCCCTCTGAGAGGGCAGTGCTGGCGCTCGGAACCCCAGCACGGCACCACCCCGCCGGCTCCACACCTCGGCCCGAGCACCGCCCCCACAGCACCCCACTGCCGGGCTGGGCTCCCAGGACACCCCACCCGGGCCGTCCCACCTGGGTCACAGCCGGCATTTGCACACAGGTGGTGCTGCCTGAGTGGGCCTCCTGGGTGCAGCCACCCTAGGGGGCCCCAAGGGCCAGACTCGGGGGCCATGGGCTCTGAGCCGCTCCTGGAGGGGCTCAGCCACACACGGCCCCCAGGCCAGCAGGAACTAAAGTGCCCGCTGGCCCGGGGCAGGCAGGGAGCACAGGAGGGCAGGGGGCCCTAAGCTGGTGAACTGTCCCCTCCTGACAGCAGGCTCTCAGCAGAAGCCAGAGGCAGTGCGTCCTCGCTCAGCGCCCCTCCCATTCCAGCCAGGGCCCAGTCCCGGGGCACGCTGGGCACAGGGCATGCAGGTTCACAGCAAAAGCTCCTGGTCACCCGGGCCCCCAGTCCCAACCTGTCTGTCCAGCAGGATCTCCTGGACACTCTGCCCTCTACAGGGTCAGTGGACCATGACCCAGGCTGCCCCCATCATGTCCTAGGGCATCACCCAAGGGGCTGACCCGAGGATTTGGGGGCCTGTGGGAAAGGGCCAGGCCAGGCCACCACCCTCATAAAGGGGAGAGCCAGCCTTCCCTCCAGGAAACCTCCCCGGCCCTCTCCCAACTGACGGCCCCGCCACGCCCTCAGACACCCAAACCACGATGACCTGCACATACTCCTCGCAGAGGGCCCCAGCGCACGCTGGAGGTCCTGCTGGGCACCTGGTGGGGCAGATATCCAGCCCTCCTAAGACCCCAGGCGCTCAAGGGCAGCTCACGTCATCCCTGACCCCTCGCGTGGGGGTTCTGTGGGGCTCGCAGGCCAGCCTGCACACAGGTCAGCAGGTGGAGCGAGACATCACCAGTGCCCAGGGCCACAGGGCTACTGAGGGGGGCACCGGCCCAGCCCCACTCAGGGAGGACCCAGGAGCAGGGAGCACGTGCCTCTGGACTTGTCCACAGCCTCTCCTGACATGACAGCCACCGCCCCCAGGGCCACAGTTCCATCCACGGCCGGTGCCCAGTGGGCCCTGAGCGCTCGGCCTGGCTGACCCTTCCCTGCCCCCAGGGACGGACTGACCCGACACCGTCTTCCCGCCTCTCCCTGCCAGCCGGCGGCACTGCCCAGGCCTGGCCTAGCCCTCTGCCAGCGGCCAGGTCCCAACAGACCCCGAACAGCCTGCAGCTGATGCCTCTGCTCAGGGGGAGCTGAGGGGCTTTCATGGAGACCTCGCCCTACCCTGCCCCCGAGCCCAGCCCGGTCACAGCTCAGAGTCGGTCACATCCAAGAGCGATGCCAGCCTTTATTGGGTCTGCGGGGCTCTCACTGGAGACCCAGGCCAGGGGCCACACAGCTGAAGAACCACGAGATACCAAAGATCACGCCGAGGGTCTTGGGAACATCCGGGTCATCCGCAAAGGCCCGGGCACCGTCCACGGGCAGGTGCACCACCTCGATGAGCTCTCCCTCCTCAGCCAGGCCCCCACCCGGGCTGCCCCGCTGGGCATCCGTCACCTCCGCGTAGAACATGGTCTGGCTGGAGCCGGTCAGTCCCACGCCAGACCTGAAGATGAGACAGCATGTGCTGAGGGCTCCACTCAGGCCCCGCCAGCCACCCCTGCCCCTTCCACAGTCCTCTCCTAACCACCCCTTCCAGCCCCTGGCAGGCAGGGTTCCAGGAGGCCCCTGGGTATCTCCCCACGCGGTATCCTCTCGAGTGTGAGGGAGACCTCAGAACATGCTGGATGTGAAGAGGCTGTGACTAGGCTTGTGACGTGCAACCGGTTACATTAGGTCAGGTGATGAAGGTGGGATTCTACAGACATAATTAAGGGACCTAATGAGGGGAATTTAAGTTCAAGGGAGGATGATCCTGGGTCGGTGTGACCTCATCGGGAGAGTTTAGAGATCAGTGAAAACTCAGAGAGACACTTCAAGATGAAGCAAGCTGCCTTGCTGCTGCGGGAGGGCCACGGGCCAGGGTGTGTGGGGGCCTCTAAGAGCCCGAGAGCTGGCCAGGAGACAGCCCGCAGGCACGGCCACGAGGAGCTGCAAGAGGACGCAGAGCCCCGGACCAGACTGCAGAGCCCAGCTGATGCCTGGCTGCAGCCCGTCAAGTCCCTGAGTGGTGGGCCAGGTCTCCGGCAAAGCAGACGGCTGACTCCCGGCAACCACGCAGTGAGAACGTGGGTGCCTGACAGGCGGCCCCCGTTCTACCGAGGGCCTTGCCACTCTGCCCAGGCTGGGCCAAGCCGGTCCTCTCCCCACCCGGCAGAGCCGGTCCACGCCCAGGGCTCCGGCCGTGCAGCTTGTCTGTGGGCACTCACAGGGTAGGGTACCCACTCCAGGCTGGGGCTCACAGTGAGGGTGGGGGGTGAGGTCCCCAGGGCTAGGGCTCATAGGCTGGGGGGGCATCAAGGACTCCCCTTCCTTCCTGGGTGGCAGCCAGGAGGGGATTGCTGGCCCCAGGGAGGGGGATGGGCTGGGCAGAATGTAGGGGGGAAGACCCAGCAGCGGAGGTCAGCAGCAGGTAGCCATGGTGACTGCCTGCCTTGAGGATGGGGTGACGGACAGGCTGGTCTGGACTCCAGAGGGAAAGGGCCCAACACAGTGTGCAGAGGAGACGGAAACCAGCGGTGTGTGCAAAGTCCAGGGGATAAGGGGACCCCAGGTCCCGCTGAGGCTAGCTGAGGCCAGCCAAGGCCTGCGGGGTGCAAGAGCTCCCGGGACACCGGGGCAAGGAGCAGAGGGGCTTCCGTCCCCTCCCCAGCTGTCCCACCCCTGGCGGGGCCACGCCCAGACTGACCTCACCCAGCTGCTTCCTCCGCCCTCCGGCCCCTTATCTCCCCCGGACCCTTCCTGAAGCCCGTTTCCGCCGGCCACCACAGCCTGAGCTTTGATGGAAGTCGCCGTCTGCGGGGTTTCCAGGCCCCGTTTCCGCCGGTGTGTGAAGGAGACCGGGGCCAAGGAGAGTGTGCCCTGCCAGGCCGGCACGGCCCCCCCTGCACACTCAATCACGCCCCAGGCCGCGAGACCTCAGGCAAGCGCGGGGGGGCCGCGTCACCCGGGACGGGCAGGGAAGCGGCCGGGGCCTCAGACGGAAGCCGGGGGCCGGGCCACGGGGCTGCGTGAGTTTAGCTCTGGCTCGTCCAGCTGCCGTCCAGCTCCCGGGGTGAGGAGCTGCACTGGCCTCCTCTCCCCCTCCCAGGCCTGCCTGCCCTTGTCCCTAAAACGCAGTGTGAGCTGACCACTGACCGCCTGCTGTCCAGAACCCTCTGTGGCTCCCCAGTACCCTCCAGATCACGGTCCAGAGACTGGGCTGCTCGTCCCCTCGATCTGAGCCTTTCCCACGCAGCGCCCCTGACAGGCCTCCACACAGACTCACCCCTTCTGCGGAGCCCCCGGTCCCAGGGCTGGCCTGCCCGATGGTTCAATCCCTACCTGAAGTCAGGGCCCCTGGATCGCCAGCCCAAAGGCTCAGAGACCAAGTGGCCACTGGCCAGGCACACGGAGGATGCCTGCAGATAACTGAGGCATCACACAGCATGTCTGACCCTGGGGTGCAGAAACCCCACCTGGAGTGTGGAGGTGCTAGGCCCTGCCCCATCTCCTTCCCAAGACTGAAGGCCAGGGATGCCTGGTTGAGCCTGGGTGTTGCTGAGGTGGCCCTGGGCTGGCCTGGGGGGCAGAGCTGAGGCCCCACTCCTCTGGAGCAGGCTGCCAGGGGCTGGGGCTCAGCTGGAGACCCTCCTCCTGCTCAGGACTTCACCAGGGCTGGGGACCCATCGCCACACTCCCAGGGCAAGGGTGGGCTTCACCTGACATCCCGTCCTGGAAGATGTCCCCAGGGGGAGTTGGAGTGGCTGGCAGGCACCCGGACTCTGGTAGGGGCAGGCCACACTGCGACCCCTCCCTGGGAGCGCAGAGCTCCAACCCTGGCCCAGGACTCGGCCCTGCCCTCACTCCTGAGCCGCAGTCAGAGCCCTCTGTGACTCACCCCCACCCCCAGCCCCCGGTGCCTAATCCCACAGGAAGCAGGGGCATCTGTGAGCAGCAGCTGCCACTGGAGCCGGCCACACGGGGGTGGGGGGGGTGGCTGGCAGGGGGGGGGGTGGCGGGGCCGCAGGGGGCCGCAGTGGGGGCTGGGGGCCACAGGCTCCAGCCAACCTTCCCCCAACCCTGAGCTGCAGAACAAGGCGAACTCACCCTGCTTACACAGCCCTGGGGAGGAAGCGCTCGCCGCCCCCCAGCGGCCTGTCCCAGCCCGCCTCCAGGGCTGTCCGACTGCAGGCCGCCCTCCCAGCCCCACTCACTTGTACGAGGTCACCCGGCGCAGGTCAGAGGGTGCCAGGCGGTAGCCACACTCCTCCCAGGCCTCCTTGCAGGCCACCTCCTCCAGCGAGAGCCCGGGCTGGTCCAGGAGGCCGGCACACAGCTCGTAGGTGACCCCTGCTGAGCCAGGCAGCGCCGCCTGCAGCGCCTGGGGCCTGTCCTGCTCCGCAGCGGCCAGGGACCCTGGGAAGAGACGCTCCACCTCGCCAGCATACACGGCTGGCAGGGGGAGGTGACTGCGTCACGGCCTATGGCGGCCGGCTCCACGTGACCCGCTCTGGCCAGACCCCCTTGCCAAGGCTGTTTCTCCCAGAGCCCCCTCCCAGGTCTACATGCTGACACCAGGACCCCAGGGGACTGAACGTGAGCCTGCCGGCCTCCCCGACCCCAACCTCACCTGGCCGGAACTGCTTCACCAACACCAGGCTCCTCCGGGAAGAGTTGAACATGAGGATGGTCACGCTGGGGGCAGGGGGGACCGAGCTCAGCACAGAAGCGTGCCCTCACCTCGCCGCCCTCCACAGCCCTGGAGGGTTGGGTCCCTTGCTCAGATGGGCAGACTGAGGCCCAGGCTGGGACAGAACTCGCCAGGGTCACACTGCCAGTTGAGGACCCAGGCCTCCTGTATGTGCTGGGTGGCAGAGAGTAGGAAGGACATGCTGGGCAGCTGGACAGGCTGGGGCTGGCAGCATCTGAGGGCGCAAGAATGACGGGACACGTGGGCCCTGCAGGCCAGCTAAAGCCACACTGCCCCCGGCCCATGCTCCCGGCGCTCCAGGGCAAGGGCGCCTGGGAGGCCCGCATGGGGCCCCTCAGTGAGAGGCAGGGAGAGCGGGGGTGCTCAGAAACGCAAAGGGGGCTGCGGCTCCGTTGCCCCTGGGCCCCGTGTCCCTGCCAGCCTTCTTTCCTGGTGGCAGCCAGGCCAGGCCCTCACCTATCATGAGTCTTCATGAAGTCCCACGACTTCTGGGCGCCATTCTGGAAGAGACAGGGCATCGGTCGGGGAGTGCTCCGGGGAGCGAGGAGGCCCCAGGGACACACTGCAGCAGCTCCTCCCAGGGAGACCAGCTGTGGCCCAGGCGGCCCGGGAGCCAGGAGGTGCAGCAGGTGGGCAGGGGGGTCCAGGGCAGACGCGTGCACCCCAGGAGTGACGAGAAAACTGGAGCAAGCAGTGGGGAGCTGCGGAGACGCTCGCTGTCACCCAGACCGGAAAGGATCACGGGGTGTGGAGGGCCCCGGGCTGGGGGGTCCCGAGTGAGTGGAGCAGAGATCAGGTCTTCATGGCTGAAGCTCCCTTGGGTGCCTGGACAAAGGGCCATGGGAGGGCTTGGGGCGGGGCACAGGAGCAGTTGGGGGGTGTGCCAGCGCCTGGCAGGAGCTTGCCCCTCGGATGGGATGACTCAGGGGTGTGACTGGACCAGGGACCACCCTCTCCCCAGCCTGGTTTTGGCTTGGGGCTGTCTCTCCCGTGGCCCGTGGTCCTGCTGCTCTGTCCCTTCCTTCCGCCACCCTGCTCCCCTGCCTGGGGTGCCCTGCCCCAGCGGCTCCCAGGGCTCTGGGAGGCATCTGGTGAACAGAAGGCAGTGCGGAGCCGGGGCCTGGGCCGCCGCGGGCAACCAGAACCGATGCTAACGTGGTTCCAGCCGGCAGGAGGCATGAGGGGCTGGGACCCTGCCAGCTAGGCCGTTCCCCCTGTCCCTGAGCCTTCCTCAAAGAGGTCTCTGAGGATGGGCCTTGCCCTGGAGCCCAAGAGCCCAGCCCTGTGGATACCCGTCACCAGCTTGCTTAGCCCACTGCCCTTCAGCCACTGGTCCAGCCCTTTGCCCTGGTGAGCTGCCGGCCCAACGCATGGGGCCCTGTCCAAGCCACGAACTGGACATGAACCTGAGCACCAGAAAGTACAGTCAGGGTTGCAAAAGAGAGAAGACGCTGAGGAACAACCTTTGTGAGGACTTCCCGGAGGAGGCGACACTGCGCCAGGACTCACAGAGAAAAAAGGGCCTTCCCGGCAGGGGGACCTGGCAAGCAGAGGCCCACCCACACGCTGGTCTAGCGGAGATGGGGAACCTGGGCTGAGCTTGGCCTGGAGGCAGGAGCGTCCTGGCCGGGCAGCAGCCTTGGTTTCCGGGGGGAAGGAGAGCTGTGCTGTGCCAGTCGGGCTGCCCGGGAGGCCGTTGTGAGGCACCACCCACAAGAGGCAGGCCTGGGCCTGCCTGCAGCCTGGCCACCCCAGGGCCGGCCACCCACCAGGAGGGGTTCCAGGGAAGGCCTGTCCCCAAGTCTGCCAAGTTCAGGGCTGTCCCCTGCCTCCCTCGGGGTACGTGTCACCCTGTGTTGGTTTCAGGTACCCTCTTGGATCAGGATCAGAACATCGGTCAAACCTGAGGTCCAGGCAGGGTGGAGGGGAGGGTCCAGAGAGGTCCACTGAGGCCCGTGCAGCCCCTCCTGCAGGACCCCCACCCAGGTGGTCCAGACCCAGGCCTGGCTCATCTTCATGGCACTGGGAGGGAGGAACAGGACTGGAGTGCAAACACAGCCCCCTCCCCCTCAGAGCCATGGGGAGGCCCTGCCTCTGGATGATCAATCTATCCATCCATCAGATCTCCCCTGGCATAGCGGCTACTGAGCAAAGTTGCAGAAGCCCTTCGCTGACATTCACCGCCCAGCCCAGTGTCCCATGGCCCCCTGCCTGTGCCCACTGCAGCCTGCCACCCACACGGGCTCAGCTTTGGTTACCAGCACCCATCCACCTTTCACAGGAAGTGGGGGAGGGTGCCACAGCCAGAGGCCACCGCAGTCAGATGCCTGGACCACCCTGTGCTCACCTGCTGCCCCCAGAGCCCTGGCCCCTGGGAGCTGTGTGGCCACAATCAGGCATTCTGGCCCCAGGCCAGCACCAGGGACAGGGTGGCAACCTCCACGTCCCTGTACTATGCCCTCACCCCACCCCGGCTTCTGCCCCAGGCCAGTGCTGCCAGCCCAGGTCCAGCCTGGGGACAAGACTCCCTGTCCCCTAGGGCCAATGGGACAACAGCAACGGGGCGGTGCAGCCTCTCTCAGGCTGGGGGTCAAGAGAGTGTCATAGTTTGGAGACAGGAAGGGACCTGGGGGAGGGGGGTAGAGAGGATATTGCAGGCCAAGGGCAGTCAGGCAGAGACAGGCACCAAAGACCTGCACCACCTGTCCTGACTGAGGGGCACCGAGGGCCGCACAGACCACGCTATGGGGTGCAGTCCTCACCTGGATGGCACGGTGGACTCCAGGGGAGCTGCAAGCAAAGGGTGAGGGCCCAAACTGGACAAACATGTGTTTCCTGTGAACCTACTCCCATGTACGGCGCCAAGGGAGGCAGCCGCGGTACCGCACTGCCTCCCAGGGAACGGCAGGAGGAGACGATGCCCTGGCGGAAAGCCTGCAAGGACGGCAGGTGGAGACACGGAGGAGGCGTCCTGGGGAGGAAGCCCACCTGGAGAGGCTCTCCAGTGCGCACCCCCGTCCCTCCATTCGCCTTCTTCTGCCCAGAATGGAGAACACCAGCTCCAGGAAGCTTGCCCCGACCCTGGGGGCGCCCAATATGTCCCACCGCAAAAAGGGCCGGGCTCAGCAAAGTCTCTTGAGAGGAATGAGTGGTCCCTCGAGGTGTCCCTGCCCAGACCCTCCCCGACCCCGACACTCAACCGGAGTGTGCGCTCCGCGGGGACGCGAGGCTTGCGGGGCGGGACCACGAGACTCGAGGCGGGGCTCCTGGGCCCGGAGCTGGGAGCCGGGCTCCGGGCGGGGGCGGGGCTGCGGGGGCCGCCGGCTGGAGGCGGGGCTCCGGGCGGGGGCGGGGCTCCGGGCGGGGGCGGGGCTGCGGGCTCGAGGGGGGCGGGGCTCCGGGTCGAAGGCGGGCGGGGTCCCGGGGCGGTGTCGGGCAGCGCGGGGAATGGAAGGCGCGGAAGGCGCGCTCACCTGGCGGTAGTGCAGCGTGAGCGGCACCAGGTACGGCGAGGCTGCGCAGCGGCCCACGGCCACCCCCTCGATGCGCTCCATGGCGGCGCGCGGGCGCGTACCCCGGCTCTGCGCATGCCTAGTGCGCGCGGGGCGGGGCGGTGCCGAGCGCGGGGCGGGCCCGGGGTGGCCCCTGCCCGGGTCCGTGCGGGTGGGACGGCGGACTCAGGCGCTCCCGGAGCCCGCGGGCTGGGAGCGGGGCAGGAGGCGAGCCCCGCCGCAAGGTGCAGTCGGCCGAGCGTGCGGCCAGCGGGGCGGGCGCGGCTGGAGGTTTGAGAGGCGATCGCCGCTGCCCGCTGCCCGGGGGACTTGGGCATCTTGGTCGCGAGAGAGCGACGCAGCGCAGCTTGGCGGAGGGGGCTCGAGCCGAACTGATGTCTGCCCCCCGGGGTTGACCAAACCCAGGGGCAGGGAGAGAAGCCGGCGCCGCCGCCGCGCCCCCCAGATAGGAGCGTTAGGGGGCGCGAAGGGCCATCCTGTGGGCGGTGGTGGCAAGAATGTAGACACCTTGGAGGCCCCTGGGTGGAGGCAGAGAAGGCTCTGGAAAGAGGGCAGGGCGAGAGGATCTGGAACCTGCCCTTCAGGGAGGAGTTGCCACTCCTGTCTGGGGCTGCTACCCCTCCCCCTCGCGCCCCTCGCTGCTGTGGAAGGGCCCCTCCTTTCTTGGGTGTGGACCTCCAAGACCCGCTTCAAATGCAGCCACTGCCTCTCCAGTGTTAGTCGTTCAGTCGTGTCCGACTCTTTGTGACCCCGTGGACTGCAGCACGCCAGGTCTCCCTGTCTATCGCCAACTTCCGGAGTTTACTCAAACTCATGTCCATTGAGTCAGTGATGCCATCCAACCATCTCATCCTCTGTTGTCCCCTTCTCCTCCCGCCTTCAATCCTTCCCAGCATCAAGGTCTTTTCAAATGAGTCAGTTCTTCGCATCAGGTGGCCGAAGTATTGAAGTTTCAGCTTCAGCATCTGTCCTTCCAATGAATATTCAGATCTGATTTCTTTTAGGATGGACTGGTTGGATCTCTTTGCAGTCTAAGGGACTCTCAAGAGTCTTCTCCAAAACCACAGTTCAAAAGCATCAAGTCTTTGGCGCTCAGCTTACTTTATAGTGCAACTCTTACACCCATACCTGACTACTGGAAAACCCATAGCTTTGACTAGACAGATGTTTGTTGGCAAAGTAATGTCTCTGCTTTTTATTTTTTATTTTTGTTTGTTTTTTAATTTTATTTTATTTTTAAACTTTACAATATTGTATTAGTTTTGCCAAATATCGAAATGAATCCGCCACAGGTATACCTGTGTTCCCCATCCTGAACCCTCCTCCCTCCTCCCTCCCCATACCCTCCCTCTGGGTCGTCCCAGTGCACCAGCCCCAAGCATCCAGTATCGTGCATCGAACCTGGACTGGCATCTCGTTTCATACATGATATTATACATGTTTCAATGCCATTCTCCCAAATCTCCCCACCCTCTCCCTCTCCCACAGAGTCCATAAGACTGTTCTATACATCGGTGTCTCTTTTGCTGTCTCGTACACAGGGTTATTGTTACCATCTTTCTAAATTCCATATATATGCATTAGTATACTGTATTGGTGTTTTTCTTTCTGGCTTACTTCACTCTGTATAATAGGTTCCAGTTTCATCCATCTCATTAGAACTGATTCAAATGTATTCTTTTTAATGGCTGAGTAATACTCCATTGTGTATATGTACCACAGCTTTCTTATCCATTCATCTGCTGATGGGCATCTAGGTTGCTTCCATGTCCTGGCTATTATAAACAGTGCTGCGATGAACATTGGGGTACACATGTCTCTTTCCCTTCTGGTTTCCTCAGTGTGTATGCCCAGCAGTGGGATTGCTGGATCATACTGTCTAGGTTGGTCATAACTTTTTTTCCCAAAAAGCAACTATATTTTTATTTCATGGATGCAGTCACCATCTGCAGTGATTTTGGAGCCCCCCCCCAAAAAAAATAAAGTCTCACTGTTTCCACTGTTTCCATGAAGTGATGGGACCAGATGCCATGATCTTAGTTTTCTGAATGTTGAGCTTTAAACCAACTTTTTCACTGTCCTTTTTAATCAAGAGGCTCTTTAGTTCTTCTTCACTTTCTGCCATAAGGGTGGTGTCATCTGCATATCTGAGGTTATTGATATTTCTCCCAGCAATCTTGATTTCAGTTTGTGCTTTATCCAGCCCAGCACTTCTCATCATGATGTACTCTGCATATAAGTTAAATTAGCAGGATGACAATATACAGCCTTGATGTACTCCTTTCCCAATTTGGAACCAGTCTGTTGTTCCATGTCCAGTTGTAACTATTGCTTCCTGACTTGCATATAGGTTTCTCAAGAAAGAAAGTGGTCTGGTATTCCCTTCTCTTGAAGAATTTTCCACAGTTTGTTGTGGTCCATACAGTCAAAGGCTTTGCATAGTCAATAAAGCAGAAGTAGATATTTTTCTGGAACTCTTGCTTTGTCGATGATCCAACGGATGTTGGCAATTTGATCTCTGGTTCCTCTGCCTTCTCTAAATCCAGCTTGAACATCTGGAAGTTTGTGGTTCACATACTGTTGAAGCCTGGCTTAGAGGATTTTGAGCATTACTTTGCTGGTGTGAGATGAGTGCAATTGTGAGGTAGTTTGAGCATTCTTTAGCATTGCCTTTGTTTTGGATTGGAATGAAAACTGACCTTTTCCAGTGCTGTGGCCACTGCTGAGTTTTCCAAATTTGCTGGAGTATTGAGTGCAGCACTTTCATAGAATCATTTTTTAGGATTTGAAATAGCTCAATTGGAATTCCATCACCTCCACTAGCTTTGTTCGTAGTGATGCTTCCTAAGGCCCACTTGACTTCACATTCCAGGATGTGTGGCTCTAGGTTGGTGATTATACCATTGTGATTATCTGGGTTGTGAAGATCTTTTTTGTACAGTTCTTCTGTGTATTCTTGTCACCTCTTCTTAATATCTTCTGCTTCTGTTAGGTCCATTTCTGTCCTTTATTGAGCCCATCTTTGCATGAAAAGTCCCCTTGGTATCTCTAATTTTCTTGACGAGATCTTTAGTCTTTTCCATTCTGTCATTTTCCTCTATTTCTTTGCATTGATCACTGAGGAAGCCTTTCTTATCTCTCCTTGCTCTTCTTTGGAACTCTGCATTCAGATGGGTATATCTTTCCTTCTCCTTTGCTTTTCACTTCTCTTCTATTCACAGCTATTTGTAAGGGCTCCTCAGACAACCATTTTCCTCTTTTGCATTTCTTTTCCTTGGGGATGGTCTTGATCCCTGCCTCCTGTACAATGTCACGAACCTCTGTCCATAGTTCTTCAGGCATTCTGTCTATCATATCTAATTCCTTGAATCTATTTGTCATTTCTACTGTCTAATTGTAAGGGATTTGATTTAGGTCATACCTGAATGGTCTAGTGGTTTTCCCTACTTTCTTCAATTTAAGTCTGAATTTGGCAATAAAGAGGTCATGATCTGAGCCACAGTCAGCTCCCAGTCTTGTTTTTGCTCACTGTGTAGAGCTTCTCCATCTTTGGCTGCAAAGAATATAATCAATCTGATTTCGGTGTTGACCATCTGGTGATGTCCATGTGTAGAGTCTTTTTTTGTGTTGTTGGAAGAGGGTGTTTGCTATGAGCAGTGTGTTCTCTTAGCAAAACTCTATTAGCCTTTTCCCTGCCTCATTCTGTACTCCAAGGCCAAATTTGCCTGTTACTCCAGGTGTTTCTTGATGGACTATTACACAGCCATAAAAAAGGACAAAATATTGTCAAGTGCAGCAATGTAGACCTAGCAATCATCATACTAAGTGAAGTAAGCCAGACTGAGAAAGACAAATACCACATGATATCACTTATATGTGGGTTCTGAAATACGGTACAAGTACTGCTAAGTCGCTTCAGTCGTGTCCGACTCTGTGCGACCCCATAGACGGCAGCCCAGCAGGCGCCCCCGTCCCTGGGATTCTCCAGGCAAGAACACTGGAGTGGGTTGCCATTTCCTCCTCCAATGCATGAAAGTGGAAAGTGAAAGTGAAGTCACTCAGTCGTGTCCGACTCTTAGCGACCCCATGGACTGCAGCCTACCAGGCTCCTCCATCCATGGGATTTTCCAGGCAAGAGTACTGGAGTGGGTTGCCATTGCCTTCTCAGACTCAATACTCTACCATGGCCTATTCGGGAAAAGAGTCTAAAACAGAGTGGATATACGTATACATAGAACCGAGTCACTTTTCTGTACACCTGAAATTAACACAACATTATAAATCGGCTATACTCCAAAAAAAATTTTTAAAAAAAGGGATGAAATTCTGACATGTGCTATCACACGGAACAGCCTTGAAGACGTTCTGCTGAGTGAAAAGGCAGACAGAAGGTCCCTTGTGATATGAAATAAATGCACAGGGACAGAAAGTAGATTGGGGTTGCCGGGGCTGGGGGAGGGGAGAACAGGGACAGTGTCCTTTCAGGGTGACAGAATGTTCTGGAAATTGGAAGACAACATTGAGAATGTGCTAAATGCCAGTGAAGTGCAAAAGTGAGATGGTTAACGTGATGTGGTTTTCAGTTCCGTTTTCTTAAGGAAAAATACATCAGGGACTTCCCTGGTGGTCTGGTGGTTAAGGATCTACCTTCCAGTTCAGCAGATGCAGGTTCGATCCCTGGTCAGGGAACTAAGACTAACACCCCACGTGCACAACTAGAGAGCCTGCACGCCACACTGAAGAGCCAGCACAGCTAAATAAACTTTTTTTTTTAAAAAAAGAAAACCACGTCAGTGAGACTGGTCAGGAGCATTCCACGCTGGCTGAAGCACCCTGGGGCCCATGATGGTGGGTCGGGATCAGGTCTCCGCAGGCTACTGTGGCCCTGGAGGCAGGAGAGGGGTCTGGAGCGAGACTAGAGATGTGCTTCTGGGGAACTGCTGTGCGCAGGCAGCTGGGAACTGGAGCTCAGGGTGCGCTGGGACACGAACACCGAGGGCAGCAGGGGCTGGACTAGGGGCCCTGGTGATGAGGCACTGTCTTCAGGGACCTGGAGGAGCAGGAGGAGGGGCGTGCCGCGGCTCCCAGGGGAGCCCACTGGGCCGGGCTGGGCCCCTCAGCAGCACCAGGAGCCTGGGAGGGGTCCAGGCAGGGGTGTCGGGGGGTCGCCATAGCCGCCTTCTGGGGAGGGCAGGAGACCAGTACGAGGGGCCTTGGCCGCTGTCCAGAGCAGAGGCCATGCAGGCCAGTGGCCTTGGGCCCTGTGGGAGTGGGTGCGGGAGGAGGAGGGAGTGGAGGATGGGGGGTGAAGGCCAGGGGACACGGGCCATGCCCCGGGAAGCCCGCCGAAAATCCCCTGCGGGCCTGGGGGCCTCAGAGACCAGGCCCAGCCGCGCTCAGAGTGGACGTGGAGACCCCACACACACACACACATGCGGTGAACGTGGGCTGAGCGGATGTGGAGACCACCCCACACACACACACACACACACACACAGACACACATGCAGTGAGTGTGGGCTGAGCAGACGTGGAGACCCCCACACACACACACACATGCAGTGAGTGTGGGCTGAGCGGACGTGGAGACCCCCCACACACAGACACACATGTGGTGAGCGTGGGCTGAGCCGACGTGGAGACCCCCGACACACACACACATGCAGTGAGCGTGAGCCTTGGTGGCCTCTGACGGCAGGGACTGGTTATGACGGCAGGGACTGGTTATGCCGAGCCATGAAGGCAGGCCTCCCTGCACTGAGGCGAGGGCAGGGCAGGCTGCCTCCTGGGCTCCAGGGGAGAACGGACGCTGGCCTCTCGCGGCTCCTAGAGGCCGCCGCACTGTTGGCTCCTGGCTGGTGCCTCCTCCCTCTTCACGGCCAGCGGCACAGCAGCCCTGTTCCCATCTGGACTCTGACCCGCTGGCTTCCCCTTGAGATGACCACGGCCCCCATGTGACAACCCTGGCCCACTCATATGACCCTGGCCCCCTCGTGACGACCCCGTCTCCCACGAGATGACCCCGGGCCCCTCGTGACGACCCTGGCCCCCTCATACGACCCCGGCCCCCTCGTGACGACCCCGTCCCCCAAGAGACAACCCTGGGCCCCTCGTGACGATCCCAGCCCCCTCATATGACCCCAGTCCCCCTCGTGATGACCCGTCCCCCAAGAGATGACCCCGGGCCCCTCGTGATGACCCCGGCCCCCACACGTGATGACCTCGGGCCCCTCGAGACGACCCCAGGCCCCTCGTGATGACCCCAGCCCCCTCATGATGACCCTGTCCCCCAAGAGACAACCCCCACCCCTCGTGACGATCCCGGCGCCCCTCGAGACCACCCCGGCCCCTTCGTGATGACTCGGGCACCCTTAGAGACGACCCTGGGCCCCTCCTTTGACCCCGGTCCCCTCATGATGACCCCGGGCCCCTCAAGACGACCCCAAGCCCCTCGTGATGACCCCGGCCCCCTCGTGATGACCCCTGCCCCTCGTGACGACCCCGGCCACCTCTGGAGCCCAGGACAACCCCCAGGGTCCTCCACTTAACCATGTCTTTGCCATGTGAGGTTCCACACTGGCAGGTTCTGGGAATACCATGTGGACATGGGAGCCAGGGCAGGACCCCAGGTGAGGTTCAGCCTGTTAGGGCCCTGGCAGGACTTCGGGGGGCTCCTGCTGGCCACTGCCTCGTCTTTCTCTCTAAGAGGCGGGGGCAGGGTGGTCTGCCACGACTCGGGCAGGAGGAGAGGGTGGCTGCACATGACCCCACGTGACTGGGGGCCTGGAGTCCCCGTGGCCTGGTGAGGGGCTTCCTGGTGGCCCCAGCTTGGGGGATGCCCCAGGTGGCACCCAGCAGTCTGGGCAGGTGGACAGGTGGATGTCGGTTTTCTCCAGGGCTCAGCCTTTCCCCAGAGTGGGTGACGGACAGCCCAGGGGTCCAGAGGTCAGTCTGCTGGTTGGGGGGGTTCTTGATGAGGGGGGCTCCTCCCAGAGGGGGCAGTGGGGGCTGGCAGGCCGCGGGAAGCCCGGGAGTTGGGATGCGGTTTCAAAGCAGGTGCGGAGCTCAGGCCTGGACAGGTCGTGGAGGGCCAAGGGTAGGCACGTGGGGCTCCAGGGATGCCCGCCTCTGTCTTGTTCTCCCCCTAGGGAGCACGCCCCCACCCGCCAGTATCTCCCCACCCGAGGACCGGCGGCCTCCCCGGGGCCTCTGCACTCTCACCCTGACCCCGCTCCGCTCGGAGCCCATTCCCTCCCTCTGGTCTCGTCCCTCCTGCCCTGCCTGGCCTGGGTGCCCAGGCTCCACCGTGGGCTCATGGAGCTGGGGAAGATGTGCTCAGGCCCCGGCAGGGCCTCGGCCTGCAGCCCAGCCTTCCTGCTCGCCTCCACCTGCCCTGAGCCCCCAGTCCATGCCGTCCAGCCCCGGCCCCGCC
Source organism: Bos mutus (assembly GCF_027580195.1). Classification (NCBI taxonomy): domain Eukaryota; kingdom Metazoa; phylum Chordata; class Mammalia; order Artiodactyla; family Bovidae; genus Bos; species Bos mutus. The sequence goes on from NC_091637.1 coordinate 68,484,669, forward strand.
TGTCCCCCACCAGTCCAGGTCGAATCTGGGGCCTGTGTCTCTGCTGGAGCAGCCCCCACATGCACCTCCAGGTGCCCAGCCCCTCCCCCCGGAGCCTCCCAGGATGTGAGGAGGGGGTGCTTGCTGTCCCCCGCCGTTTCTGGGGTCGCTCAGAGTGCTGGTGGCAGCCGACGGGCAGCTCTCATCCTCGAGGACAGCTGAGCTGGGGGTGGGTGACACAGTGCCCTTGACCACTTGGGCTCCTGGCTCGCAGGGAGACGCCGTGGGCCTGGCCGGGCGGGGGTCCCTGAGGGTGGCCTGTCCCCTCCCCCCGGCACGGCCTAGCTGGCTTCCGGGCCCCCAAGCCCTGCGGGATCTCCCAGGACAGAGTGGCCTGTGAGGGTAGTCAGACGGAGAGGAGGCAGCAGGACAGCACCTGGCCCACAGGCCAGAGTCCCTGGGCGGGTCTGGAGGGCCGCAGGGGTGCGGGGAGGGGCTGGGGGGCGTGTGTGCAGGCCCCGGCTCTGGCCTCACTCTCACCCCCCTCAGCGGGGGCTCCTGACGCATGTGCACAGGCTTGGACATGCGGGAGTCACCCTGGGCCGGGGGTGGGACGAGGCCCCGTGTTCCCAACCCCCAGGCGCCCCGGGGTCTCGAAGGGAAACAGCGCAGCCAGGAGCCCCAGGAACGCGCGCGCACCCCGCTGCAGCCAGGCCCGCCCGGAAGGCACGAGCCCGGGAACAATGCCCTTCGTGTGACAGACTTTCCCTCCGTGGGAGAAAATAGAGCTTGATAGAATGGCAATTTCCTGCATTTGTGCTATGGCAGAGAGTGGTTCACACAGGGACCTCCCACAAAGGGGAGCTCCTCGCCAAGTCGGCGGGGGCCCCAGGGCCGGGCAAGGGTCCTCCCTGTCCTCCAGGCCTCTGCCCGCCCCCCAAGCCTCAGCTCCAACTCAAGCAGCTTGTGGACGTGCAGAGGGGCTGGGAGGGGGGAGGGGGGCTTCCTGGAGGAGGGGACCTTGGACAGATTGGGCCATGAAGACAGCTTCTCAGGGGACAGAGGGCCCAGGGCAGAGCAGATGGGGTGCCACGGTGAGGGCAGGCCGGGGGCACTGCCATGGGTGGAGGGCAGAGGTTCCAGGGAGGCATACCAGCAGCAGAGCCTGGGCCTCCTTCTACGTTCTGAGTGAGGAAGCGGGCAGCTTGGAGGTGCCTCTGGATATGGCGATGCTGAGTGCTTGTGGCCCATGACGGCTGCCATGGGCTGAAGGTCCCAGTGCCTCCGCCCACAGGGCCTGGCTGGCCTGGGTGGTCAGACCCAGAGCCCAGAGGACCGCTGACCTGCTGCGGCGGGGGCAGGATCCTGAGGACACCCCTGGGGTCTTTCCCCTCCCAGAAGAGGTTTGTGGCCAGGGCCTGGGAAGAGGGGGTTTGAGGCGGAGCAGGGCGCCTGTGGCCGGGACGGAGTGCCTGGCCCAGGCTCACACTGCGGGGTTCTTGGGCCATGTGCTGAGGATGCCGTCTCTACCCACCTCTTCTCTGAGGACGGGCCGCTGGCCGGCCCTCCTGCCAGCCCTCCTGCCCAGTAATTCCAGCGCTGATGCACTCTCCAGGGCACACAGCCTGGCAGGCTGTCCCGACCTCTGTGTTTCAACCTTTCTCTGTCCCTGGGCACAGGGACTCAAATGAGCTACGAGCTGCCCACCACACCCCAGCCCTGGGGGCCACCCTGTGGCCACTGGCCTCTTGGTCTCTCCTGGGGGAAGCCCTGGCTGACCCTCCTGCCTTCTCCTAAGGCTTCAGCAGCTCCCACACCCAAAGCCCACCACGGCCACACCTCTCCTTGGAGCTCAGGCCTCACCCGCTCACACCTCACCCCCCATTCAGGGCCCAGAGCACAGAGGTGGTGGGACCCCTGCCTTGCCCTGGGGCCACAAGGCCGTTCTCTGTAGGTGCTTCCGACAGCACTGCAGGGCAGGGCCTCACGGCTGAGATGAGGCTTCTCTAGGACACCCTGCCTTTTCATACTGTTCATGGTGTTCTCAAGGAGAGAATACTTAAGTTTCAAAAAACTAAGACCATGGCATCCAGTCCCATCACTTCATGGCAAATAGATGGGGAAACAATGGAAACAGTGTCAGACTTGATTTTCTTGGGCTCCAAAATCACTGCAGATGGTGACTGCAGCCATGAAATTAAAGGATGCTTGCTCCTAGGAAGAAAGGCTATGACAAATGTAGACAGTGTATTAAAAGGCAGACATCACTTTGCCTACAAAGGTCCATCTAGTCAAAGCTATGGTCCTTCCAGTAGTCATGTATGGGTGCGAGAGTCGGGCCACAACGAAGTGCTGAAGAATTGATGCTTTCGAACTGTGCTGTTGAAGACTCTTGGACTTGCAAGGAGATCAAACCAGTCCATCCTAAAGGAAATCAACCCTGAATATTCATTGGAAGGACTGATGGTGAGGCTTCAGTACTTTTGTACCTGATGTGAAGAAGTGACTCATTGGAAAAGACCCTGATGCTGGGAAAGATTGAAGGCAGGAGGCAAAGGGAACGACAGAGGATGAGATGGTTGTATGGCGTCACTGACTCAACGGACATGAGTTTGAGCAAACTCCGGGAGACGGTGAAGGACAGGGAAGCCCGGCTGAACAACAGGACCTGCAGCTTCAAGGCTGGTGGACAGCGGTCCCACTGCTCCCCCCACCCCAGCCCCGATGCACTGGGCCACCCTGCCCATGGCTGCTGCCGGCCTCTGGGGGTGCAGTGGAGCACCGCAGAGGTGGGAGGCCCCTTCTGCCCACTGTCCTGCCGCCCCTGCCTTCCCTGGGGCAGGCACCCTGCATGGGGTCTGGCCCCCACTCCTCGCCGTCCCCCAGTTATTCACAGGCGTTCCCCCCAAATCTCGTCCACATGAGCGCCCCACTTGGTCTTTCAGATGGGATCAAGTTCAAGCTGCCCGCCCCTCTCCTGGACCTTGAGGCCTCCGGGGTGGCGCGGTTCCCTCTTGCCCTGATGGTGCCCTGGCTGCTTGCACGAGCTCACTGCCCTTTGTGAAGCACTGCTGCCATCCTGGGGCTTCCGGGTGTTCTCCGCCTGACACCTCGTGTCTCTGCACAAACCCTGGCGTTACAGCAGAGCTCAGAGCAGGTCAAGGCTGCAGAGGCCCAGCCCTGCGGGGGTGCTCCCATGGTGGGGTCTGGTTGACAACTCTCCCTTGGGCTCCTCTGGCCTCAGGCAGTGGCGTCCAGAGCTCCTAAGACCTCTGGGACCAACTCCTCATATTAAATCCTGCCATTGGAAATAACCACAGTGATAGCCATGATGCTTTATTCTGGTTGAGTTGGGACTGAGTCAGGGAGGGCTTTGCAGGGTGGAACACGGTGTGTGTGGGGTAAGGGGGATACTCAGAGAAAGGCACTGAAATTCCAGGGCTCTAGGGAGGGAAGGCAGGCCAGGGCTGGCCCAGAGAGGTCTGTCCTGTGTGGTGGGAAGGGGGCAGAGGTTGGGTAAGGACAGGGGAGCTGTATCTCCCATCACCTCCTGCAGACCCCACTCTCAGTTGTGGGTGAGCACGTGACTGAGGCCGGGGCCTGATGAGTGGGCAGCCTTGGAGCAGGGACGAATGAGGAGGCCTGCCGTGGCCCCAAGTTGACCACCTGTCCAGGATGGGCAGGACTGCTTAGCGGAACGCAGTGAAGGAGCAACAGGAGGTCTGGCCCAGGTGGGGAAGCACTGGGAACCCCGTCTCCCTCTTCCTCTGCCAGGCCACAGTCCTGCCCAGCCTGGAGCCCCAGTGGGCTCCTCCTTTTGCTGAGGCAGTGGGAGCTGGGTTCCACCCTCTGGGACTTGAGTTCTGCCTACTGCTGTTCTTAACCTCCTTTTGCTGAGGCAGTGGGAGCTGGGTTCCACCCTCTGGGACTTGAGTTCTGCCTACTGCTGTTCTTAACCTCCTTGAGTCTGTCACCCCTGACAAGGATCAGAGGAGGAACACAGGCCTGTGAGGGGCACCCCTCTGCCCAAGGGTGGTCCTCCTCCTCCTCCCCCGCCCCTCCCGCAGCTCTATGGGATCTGATCTCATGAGCACAGCCCCCATCAGCCTTCCCTGGGAGTGGCTATTCTGACTCGACCGTCCACCCTGCAGACGGGCACACGGAGACCCAGAGGAAAGGGCTGAGCTGAGGCCAGCCTCGCCCCTGGTCTGGCTTGGAGCCCCCGGCCCAGGGCCCAGGGTGGCCCCGGGCAGGTGGCCGTCACCTCTGACCCCGGGCCAGGGTGGCCTCGGCGTCTGGGCCTCAGCTCGGAGCGTTTCCTGCCTGCCTGCCCCAGCCCAGCCCCGCAGGAAGTGGCCGCCTCCTGAACAAAGGGGCCGGCGGACAATGGCCATTGAATTGGGCCGGGGCGCTCGCGCACGGACAGACCACCAGCTGCCCGCGCTGATAAGACCGCTCCGCGGACTCCACGGGCCCCTGGACCCCAGGCGGGGGCTCGCGGCCGGCGCGGCCCGCGGCCGGGCGGCCAACGGGGAGTCAACCCGAGGCGGCCCCGCCCCCATAGGCTCCTCCCCATATGGCCCCGCCCCCCGTGCGGGCGGCCAATGAGGAGCCAACCCGGGGCGGGTCAGTCCCCAGCAGGCTCCTCCCCCACCTGGCCCCGCCCCGGCGGGCACGCCGGTTGGACCCGTAGAGGGCCGCAGAAACCGCGCTTGGGGAAGTGTCCCCTCGGAAAGCGGAGGAAGTTAGCGCCTCGTGCGTTTCCTGCGCCTACTGGAAAAGTCGGGGAGGGCGGCCCTGGCTCTCTGCGAGGGTCACGTGCGGCTCGCTGTGCTCCAAGGGTGGAGCGGGCAGCTTGGTCCTCACGCCTGCCTGGGGCAGTCCTCCCGAGGCGCCTGGACACGTGGTGAACACGGTCAGCTCTGTGTACAGAGGCTCAGCGTCGAGAGCCAGCTCCAAGAGAGAGCAGTGGGGCTGAGGTCACGAGTCAGCCCTGAGCTGGTTCTGCAGGGCCCAGCTGACCCAGGCCATCACCCGTGATCTGGGAGGCTCTGAAGGTGGCAGGGGGTGTCCGTGTCCTGGAAGGCATCACCTGGAGCCCGTGGGGACGGGACTGAGAGGGGCAAGACCTAGAGGTCTGGGAGAACCGAGACAGGCTCTTCCTTCCTGGTGGGATGACATAGCCCACTTCCGGGCCTGGCATGCGCCAGGCAAGGCAGGGGTCTGGGGAGCTCAGGCCTACAGCAGCCCCGTTCTGTTTGTCCAGCTGTGATGGTGGCAGTGGCTGTGGATAAGGTGACCGTTGGAGTGTTTGCATGCTGACTCTGCCAAGGTCTCAGGGGTGCGGTTGGGTGGAGTTGGGTGGGGAGAGACGGTGATGGGGGTGGTGGTGGGCCAGCAGCTTGCGGCCATGGGCAGAGCCGCATGGCGGAGTGCTGGGGCTGCGGTCACTGGGGGTGGTGCTATAAGGTAGCTCACATAGCTCCAGGTGCCTCAGTGAGGCTGCCCAGACTGCCACTCAGTGGCCTGGGGTCATGCCCTCGAAGGAGCCAGATGATCCCTGCCAACTCCTCTAGCCCCTCTTGCTCACGTGCTGTGAGCACCCCATCTCCTGAGGAACCGAGGTAACCGTGGTCACTGGGCGGGTAGACACACCTGATCTTCAGGTAGATGCAGCCAGACCCTCTCGTGGACTCATGCCCACCCTGGCCTACGTGCCTTGTTGTCCTCCACCCCATGCTGGCCCTGGCTGTGTCCTGACCCGACCACCTTCTCCACTCCACCCTTTGATCCGAAGCCTCTGAACGGTGGCCACCCTCCAGCCAGAGGCCACGTGGGACCCCATGCCCACCTTGATGCCCCACCGCGGTCTCTGCAAGCACGGCCAGGTTCTCATCGGTCACATGGTGTTCCAGGAGCCATCCAGGCTGGGCCACAGACCCACAGCCTGCGTGAGCAGCCGCCCGCCCAGCCTCTGCCCGGCACCAAGCCCGCTGCTCTGAATGCAGGAAGTGGGAGGCCCGGCGGCTTCTGACTCCCGCCCTTTATCAGCCCACGACGTTTCCTGCGGCCCGTGCAGCCTAGACCCGCGGCGCCGGGACCCCAGGTCATCAGTGACTCATCGAGAGCCCGCCCTGGGGACACCCGGGCCCATGCCCCGACTCCTGCAAACGTGAACTCCTGCCCTCAGCCCAGCCCACACCTGGCTGGCAGGGCCACTCTGAGCCCCCGTCCCTGGGCCACCCACTGGCGTCTCCCCATCTTTTAATCCGTCCCTCCCTCCCCCATCCACAACCAGAAGGGCTGAGGTGCCCCCACCTCTTTGTGCCCCCCAGTTCCCAGTGCCTGTAGCCAGTAAGGTGGGCAGCCAGGGCTGCAGGGCCCACGGGGCTGACCACGAGCTCCTGCTCTGAGCACAAGACCCTCTGTGGCCACCCGCTTGCTCCCTCCCGCGGGCCCTGCTGTCCCCCAACCCCAAGGAGCACCAACACCACCACCTCTGGGGACCCCCAGTTCTCACCACCTCTCCCGGTGCAATCACCCAATCCCAGGTTGGCGGCCCACCTTCCTCTTCTGGTCTGTGTGGACCCCTCTTCCTCCAGGAAGTCTTCTGGACCAACCCCTACACCTCTCCTATCCTGGGGCCTCCCAGGGGATGCCTCCACTCCACAAAACTTGTCTCTGACCTTTACTGGGCCCCCAGACCCCCCCCCGCCACGGGAACCCAGACTCTGTCGCTCACGGGCAGACCCCTCCTCCCTCACCCCAGGGCACCCCTTGCCCAGTGCTCCTGGGGACACCGTGCGGGTCAGGATGGGAACTGAAGTGGGGGTGGGATGGGGCAGAGAGAGCACCGGGAGGTTCATCTTGGTCTGCACTCGCAGACCACCCGCTGGGCCCGATGTAAATGCTAAAGGAACCACCAGCTGTTGGGGTGGGCCCTTCCCAAACAAGTGCAGACCCCTCCCTGGAGCCAGGTCCTTGTGGCACTGACCCTCACACAGGCACAAGTGTGCACATGCAGGCTCACACCCTGCAGGAGGGTCCTCATGGCGCACACCAGCCATCCCACTCAGGCCCACCCTGCAGGGACGCCTGCAGGGTGACCAAGCAAAGACCCCTGCCACGTGCCACGCATTGTGGGGCTACAAGTGGGAGCTCTGCTCAGGGTGTGCCCACGTGTGCACGGCGCTCCTTTGCATGCTGTGGCCTGGCCCGTGACCACCATGCCACCTCCCCAAGATTCACATTCCCAGGCTGGGTCAGTGACCATCGTTGGGAAAGTCTGTCTCTGCCCAGGGCCAGGCTGGGGTCCACCAACCGGGGGGAGGGGTTGAGTGCCATCCACAGGCTGGTGAGCTCGGCGCCCAGCCCTCAAGCTGCCTCTCCATCACTGCAGGCCCTTCCGCCTGCTCCCCGGTGACAGCCACAGGGCCCTCCTGCTCAGCCCTGCCCGGTGCCCCGTGCCCCCGTGGCTCCCTCGCCTCTGCCCTGCACAGCAGCTCTGCTCATGCCCACCCCTGCTGCCGCACTTGCCCGCAGCATGGGGGCCGTTCCTCCCAGGGATTGTCCCCATCCCCATGGCCAACTGCAGACCCTCAGAGCTTCCGCGAGGTCTGCTGAGTAAGTAAACCCATGAACCGATGAACGGGGACTGTGTTTTCCAGAGCCCTGTGTGGCTGGAAGGGACACCCAGTAGGGGCTTGTGGGGAGAGAAAGCCAGAGGTGCAAGCCCCCCGGAGGTCTGTCTGGGACCCCAGCCGCCTGCCTTCAGGTCCTGCCAGTGTGGCCCCCACTGACCCAAGCCCTCCCGCCCCGGGGCGTCCCCCCAGCCACTGGCTTAGCTCCGCAGCGGCTGAGGCTGGCAGCAGGGCCCACGGCAGCCAGGCCCCTGCTGAGTCCTGCACGGGCGTTTTCCCAGGCCCCACCAAGGCGGGCACCTGGCAGACGATGTCCTTATTCACTGCGGCCTCTGGGTGGGGGAGCAATTACTCAGTCTGCCTGGGGTGAAGGGCCCTCGTTGCCAAGGAAAGGACGGTCCCCACGCTGTCTAGCATGGCAGCACTGCCTCCAGCCATCCAGGCCTCCGGGGCTCAGCTGAGTGCGTGGCCTCTGCAGTTGCCCCTGTGACATGTGGCAGCCCACCTGCCTGCCACAAGCCTGCCCAGCACCTACCCCACCGCAGCCTTCCACTGGCCTCGCCAGGGCTGAGGCAGCAGTGACGGCTGGGTCCCACCATCTTGGCCCCCTGCCCTCCCAGGACCCAGGTGGACCATTGTGTGATGGCTTCCTGAGCCAGGCTCCTCTCGAGGCAGGAAGGTCAGACCGCCTCGCCTCTGCCTCCGCCCACAGCCCCTGGGAAGGGCCCTGGCGGTCAGGGCCTGAGGCCCGCAGCCTTGGAGCCCGACTCTCGGACCCCACCCCTTGCCAGCCTGGCTGGGGCCAAAGCCTCCCCAGGGACTAGCCGGCCCTCCAGGCACGTAGGCCAGGACGACGCGGGTAGGCGCCAACCAGCCGGGGCAGCTGCCGCCTGCCTGCGAGCGACCCTGACTCGGGAGCCCCTGCCCCCAGGAGATAATGCCCTGTCGGTGTCCCCAGCCGGCCGGTGTGCACGTGCAGGGAGCCAGCTGTCCTGTGGATGTGGCCACAGGGAGCTGGGAGAGTGTCGGGAGGACCCCTGGGTGGGGCCGGGGGCCGAAAACCCAAGGCCGTGAGGCAGACAGCCACCCCCCCACCCCCCACCCCAGGGACGGACAGGCAGGAGCCGCCCCGGAGCCCTGCTGGCCCTGCCGGTCCTGGGGCGCCCCCTGCTGCCCGGGGCTGGCCCTGCAGTGTGGCAGCGGCGGGGGCTCCCTGGAGGCACAGGTGGCTGGGCTGAGGGTCCGGATTCAGGGGGTTCACTGGGCCCCGAGGCTGAGACGAGCGGTGGCCGGAGCCTGGCAGCGGAGCCTGGGGTGACATGCAGGCCCACGGCCGGGCACGGGCGGCTTTCTGTCCACACTGATCCCCACGGTCTTGCGGGGCAAGGGGGTCCTCAGCCCAGGAGAACAGGGTGGGTGTGTGGAAGACGGCGAGCCTGGGGCACCCACGCCGGTGGGGGTGGCACCGAGACGGGGTGCTGGGGGCAGAGCCGTCCTGGCCCAGCAGCCACTGGACGGTGTCAGAGAACAAAGACACGGAACGGGGCTTGCAACTCCAAAGGCAGCCTTTATTGCGCAGGGAGCAGCGTCCCCAGGGTCTGTGCTGGACCCCACCTGGGGCCTGGGAGGCGGAAGCAGGACACTGGCCTGGCAGCCTGAGGGTGCCCGGGCGGAGGTGGCCATGGGGCTGGGCCCCTTGAGGCAGGGTGGGTAAGTCCGCCCCCCGGTGACCTGGGGCCTTCAGGGCAGCCCCAGCCTGGGGATCGGGAACGTCCTTGCCCTCCCGGGGCCCCCTCAGCCCAGAAGGGACAGGAGTCCCTCTCCCGGTCCCAGACTCGTGGCCCTCACTTGGCCAGCGCTCCAGCCCGCCAAGGAACAGATGGAGGACCAGGGTGTGGAGACAGCAGAAGGGTTCAGGGAGGGCGAGCGCTGAACAGAAGGAGGGCATCGGCCTGGGGCGGGAAGACAGGGAGGGTTGGTCTGCACCTCGCCCAGTGCTGAGCCGTGGGAGCAGCGTTTGTGGGGCTGCCAGTGGGCAGGGCACAGTGGGCGCTCAGGCTGGGCTCTACCAGAGAGGGTGTCAGGGACCCTGGTTCTCAGGGGCCCCCCAGAAGCCGCCCCTCCTTCAGAGAGACCCCCCAGCGCCAGCAGGGGCCGTGGTGGCAGAAGGCAGCCACCAGCCCTACTGCCCGTCTGGAGGCCTGGCCCAGCTGGACATGACTGTGGGAGCCAGGAGAGCGTGGGGAGCCACTGGGAGAGGGGCAGGAATGCAGGCCAGGGCCGGACAAGCTGGCTCAGGATGGGGCTTCTTGCCACCTGCAGGCACTGGGGGCGTCTCAGGCCTTTTCCCCCTTCTTGGGGGGCCTGAGGCAGCGAGTGGCATGACGCCATGGCCCATCCAGTCCCGCCAGGAAGGGCGCCCATGGTCCCGACTCCGTGGACCAGAGGGGCGGGAAGGGTACGAGGTCCCGGAGCACGGCGTGGGCTGGGTGCCAGCAGGTGCCACATCCTCTGTGGACACCCCGCGGCACCTCCAGGCCTCGGGCCCCTGAGCTCAGCCCCGCTGGGGGCAGACCTGGGTCTTGTCAGAGCCCGGGATCCGGTACCCTGATGGTGCCCCAGGGACCCGGGTGGAGCAGCGTGAGCAGCAGTGGCGTGTCCGTGCACAGGTGTGCACTGTGGGCGTGCAGGCCCTGCAGGCCTCTCCCGGCAGGCCCTCCCACCCCCAGGCTGCTGGGGGACAAGCTGGGAAAGAGACTGACGGGGAGAGCAGGATACCCCGGAGGAGGGGCAGGCAGGGGGCCTGGAGACCCTGGCCTCACGCTGGAGGACGGGCAGGGCACGTGGCGGGGACAGGCCGCCCTGGCCCCAGTGGACACAGGCTGCCTCCCCTAGCTGCTCCCGGCACCGTGCAGAGCCTGGTGGCCAGTCGCGTGCCCTGCTCGGGCGAGCGCCCACAAACGACTCTGCTGACGTCAACCTGAGTGGGCGCAGCTGGGGACCCAGCCTCCACACCCCGTGCCTCGCCCCGCAGCCGCCCTGCGCATTCTCCTCCCCGGATGTGCTCGGCCGCTCCCCTGCCCCTGGCTCAGCAGCCTCTCCTCTGCGGGCAGGCCTGTCCACCCATCCCCTGGCCCACAAGGCCATCAGCCCTTCCTCTGTGAAGGAAGCTCCAGCGAGGGTGGCCTGCAGGCTGGCCTCCTGCCCACCTCCCGGGGAAACGCCCAGCCAGACCTGTGTCTAGAACACAGCGTGCACGGCCTGGGCGCCCCCGACAGCCGCCAGCTCCCCCCTCCACCCGGAGTCTCCCGGGCTCCGGCCCAGCGCAGCACCTGCTCCCCGTGCAGTGCAGGGCCCCCTGTCCACGAGGCCCTCTAAGAGCCTCTGCAGGGGCCCAGGGCCTTCCTGTGAGGGTGGGTGTGTCACTGGTTCCCCAGCTGACAACCGGGTGCCTGTGGAGCCTGTAGACCCAGCACCCCGCCTAACCTCGCTCCTCCAGGGAGCCAGACAGAGCTGCAGACCACACACTCGGCGAGTTTCGGCTCAAGCAACGATCTTTGTGTTTCACCAGCCCACCTTCCACTCCAGCCAGCCAGGTGCCCTGGGGTCCTGGCCGAGGGGCACGGCGAGGGCCTCGAAATCCCCCAGTGAGCCGTGATGCCCTCTGGGGTGGACGCCATGAGGTCTGCCCACCCAGGGTGGGGCCTGAGCCCTGGGGGCAGGCTGCTGTGGCTCTGCCACTGTGAGCGGCAGGTGGCCGAGGCTACCTGGAGAGGCGGAAGCCCCTGTGGACCCCTTGTGGACGCCCCCCGCGCAGCCATGCCCGAGGCCAGGGCAAGTGCTCTGGGCCTTCCAGCAGCAAGGCTGGCCCAGGAGGTTCCAAGTGCCGCCAACAGAGGGCCTCTGCCGCCACGCCTCTGAGGACAGGGACCCAGGTGCAGCTCGGGTGGGAGGTGCCCAGACAGCTGCGCATACGCCTGACAAGCGGGGCTGGGCAGACTGTGGGCTCTTCGGTGCACGTCTGTGGGGTCCCCAGTCCCGGGCACAACGGGGAGGGCCTGGCTGGGCGTCAGCTGGACACAAAGTGCTTCTCTCAGACGCGGCAAAGAGATGAGGGGCGCAGGCTCCCAGCCCCCGGGGCAGAGCAGGGTCCAGACCCCGCCGGGCCTCCACGAGCCTGGACACGTGGCTGGGCCTCCCTGGGCCGCAGTTTCTCTCCACAGGATGCGGCAGAGTAAGGGTTCCTGGGCCACAAGACCCAGCTGTGCCGAGAAACACACACGCTCCTCACGTTGCTCAGATCAGGATCCCAACAGCGAGGGCCATGAGGTCGCCGGCGGCTGTGCATGAAGGCCGCTGGGCAGCAGGGCGCCCGTCTCATCACCGAGTCTTGCTGCTCACCGGGGGCTCACCCTCGGGAGCCAGTGGCGGGGCCACCAGCGGACGTGCCGGACGTGAGATCACCTCAGTAGCCATCGTCATCATCCCCGTCACAGCCGTAATCTGCAGAGTGCAAGGCAGTAACCACGGGGGATGAGGCCCGCCACCCCAGGAGTGAGCGGGACCCCCGAAGCGCCCCCCATGGCCCCACCGCCAGCCCTGCGGGCCCTGCCCCCAACGATGTGGCCTCGCCGAGCGCCCGCCTGCACACACCGTTGCCGCCCATCATCTGCAGGGCGCTGACGCAGGGCTCTCCGTCCTCCTCCTCCGCGTCCTCCTCCTCCGCGTCCTCCTCCGCGTGGTAGGACACAGGCCCGCTCTCCACCACGACCACTGCGGGCCTGACACGCTCGGCCTCCAAGGAGTGGGCGCTCGGGAGTGAAGCCTGCAGGTGAGGCGAGGGGCTGGGCAGGTGCGGGCAGGCTCCGGGCCGCTGGGGCAGGGCCGCCCAGCTGCAGGGCCTCGGCTCCCAGGGCCTGGCCCCTCTGCCTGGGTGGGCGCACCCTCCAGACACCGTGTGGGCACCCTCTTCCCCAAGGACCCCAGCCCTGGCCCCACCCCCCGTCAACACACCTCTCCAAGTGCCACCTTCTTCGCCGGCTGCGTGGACACCAACGGCCGCAACCTGGAACAGCGCACAGCGAGGCAGCCTCAGCTCAGGGCGCGCCTCCACCCGGGAGGACACAGCCCAGAGAGGCCTGCCTCTGACTGCACCTGGCCGGGCGCAGAGGCCAGGGACGCTGGCCCTGTCCCCAGGGGCCTCAAGCGCTGGCCCCTCACCCCCGGAGCATCCCACAGCCGCCTCCTGCACCCAGGCTTGGCCACCCTCCACTCACCCCGACCCCGCGGGCTGAGCAGGTCGCTGGACAGGCGGGCCGCCCTCTTGGCCTGCTCGCGTCCACGCAGGGCACAGCGGGGAGCGGCTGAGACCCTCAGGCCGCAGCCACCGTCGTCCTGCCTGCACTGCGCTGGACACACCCACAACGGACCCCAGAAGAGCTTCCAGCGGCGGACACCCTTCAGTGGGGGTCTCTGGCTAGGCCGCGGGCAGCCTGCCCCGTCAGCAGCAGGGGCTCAGGGCTCTCACGGGGGCCCTGGCTCCCGCGGTCCTGGCCAGCGGCCTGGAGGGGAGGGCGGCAGGCGAAGGTACGGCTGTGCCCAGGCTCCTTGGCAAGGGCTGCCCCATAGGCAGGGTGCATCAGCGGAGCAGGAGGAAGGCCAGAGGGGCAGGTCTACATCTCGGGCACCCCTCTCGACGCACCCTACAGCCATTCGCATGCCGCCCCGCGGGTGGCCAGGCCTCTAAGAGGGCCCGCAGGCACCAGGGATGCTGACGGAGGAGGGGGAGGGTGGGGTCAGCCCCACAGAGCCCAGCACCACCTGCCCCCTGGGAGTGGCCAGGTTGGGGCACGCCGACCAGTCTCAGGCCTGATGGGAGCCCAGGGGGCGGGCACGTGGAGCTGCCTGGACCTGTCCACGCAGGGCGGCCCACTGGCCCCAACGAGGAGGGCCCCATGGCCGCGCTGCTGTCTTCCAGCCCCGCCGGCCTCGTCAGTGGTCTCCTTTCCCAGGGTGGGGTACTGCGGGGGCTTCCAGGAGCCCCTGGGTGGGGAACAGGCCCGGCGCCCCCCGTTTCTTCAGTCAGGACTGTCTCTGATGCTGTGGGCCCCGTCCAAAGCTGGACCCCCACTCAGCTCCCCACCAGGGTGGCAGGAGCTCCGGACACCAACACTGGTTTCTGGCACACGGGCGGTGAGCGACCTCAGCCTGCCCCCCAGGCCCATCCGGTACGGTACCTTTTGCCCGCGCTGGTCGAGGGGTCAGGCCGGCTTCTCCTGGAAGACGTCTTCCGCCGCGACAGCCTCCGGGCACTGGTCCACTCCGGGGGCCGGGCGGCCTCCCCCTGGGGGCCCGTGTCCTCCCCAGGAGGGGGGCCGTGCTCCCGGGGCGGGGGGCCGTCCTCCCCGGGCGGGCCACCCCCCGCGTCCAGGCCTCGCAGCACGCTGTAGTTGATCTTGCTGGAGATCTTCTTCTGCTCCAGCATCTTCTCGATGGCCTCCCCGGCCGTGCTGGCCTGGATCGGCTCCCGGCGCTTGCAGGACTTCTTGGGCTTGAGGGAAACACAGAAGTTACGCTTCCTGTGGGCCTTGGTTCTATGAACCAGACAGGTGCCAGTCAGGACGTAGGGGGCATCAGCTGGACTCCTGGGAAGGAGACTCACGCCGTCAGGGCTGGCTGGGGCCTGTCACCCTCCCCAGAGAGACGGGCCCCTGGGTGGCCGGCACTGCCCTCTGCCCACCGAGCAGCCCCCAGCCGTCCTGCACCTCAAGCGGGACCACCCAGCAAGAGGCTGACAGCACAGCCCAGAGGCGAGGCACGGCTGGGGCCCCTGTGTGCAGGGTGGGGGGGGCACTCACCTTGTGCTCCTTGTAGATACCCAGCTCTCTCTCCTTTGCAATTCTCGCTTCTTTCTCTGAAAGACCAAGGAGTGGGGTCAGCGACGCCCGCGTCCCAGGCACCTGGGCGGGCACCGGGCGGGCACTCACCCTTCTGCTCCCGCAGGTACTCGGCATTCTCCCGCATCCACAGCTCAGCCTTCACGCGGGCTTCTGCCTCGTTCAGGATGTACTGGGGCAGAGCACAGGGTCACTCAGAGGGCACGCCCAGAGCTCAGCCTCAAGCGTGCCCGCTTCGCGCATGCCAGTCAGGAAGCAGGCCTCCGATCCGAGAAGGAACATGTGCAGAGTCCGGGCTGACGGCTCGCCATACCCTGCCCTCCCTAGGCCAGCCTGGGGGCTGCACCCTCCCCAGCAGCTCGCAGGCCCCAGGCACAGGAGCCAGGGCAGCCAGACTGCAGGCTCGAGGGTCCCAGAGAAGGAGCTGCGCTGACGGCCACGACACCAGCTGAAGAACCGGCGGCGGCCGCAGGCCCGAGGCAACTGGTGACAAATCAGGGGAAGGCTTCCCGCTGCCCGTGGGTGAGCACCGCCGGGCAGCCTCCTCAGAGCCCACCTGGCTTCCCGCTGCCCGTGGGTGAGCACCGCCGGGCAGCCTCCTCAGAGCCCACCTGCACAGCGGGCCTTGGACCTGGGACGTGGAGGTGCAGCCCCAGCCCACGGGCCCCCATGGGTGCAGCCCCGGCCCCCGCCCCAGCCAGCCCGCCCCGGGAGGCCCCACGAGCAGGCAGCACCTACCCGGTCGATTTCGAGGTCGTCGATGCCGCTCAGGTCCAGCTCCCCGTCCCCGCAGGCGTCCTCTGGAGGGAAGCACAGGCTGGACTCAGGCTCGGCCTCCCGTGGAAAGGCGCACAGCTCACCCGGGGCGGCTCGGGGCCTGGGGCAAGGCCAGGGCGGCTCCAAGTCGCGCCCACCGTGCTGCGCCCAGGGCCTCATGGAGGAAGCAACTCTGACCCGGAGCAGACCCTGTCCTCACGCTCCTTAAGGAGGAGCTTTTCAACAACGTTTCTGGGTGGGGGCCCCAGGGAGCCTCCATGACCATGCTGAGGACCCCCCACACCTGTGGGCCGCCGCCCTCCTGCCCCTGCAGGGCCAACGGTGCCCTCCGTGCGGCCCAGAAACAGGGGCGCCCCCTGTCAGTGCCCGCCCCTCGCTGCCCGCAGTGGGCCCTGCTCTCAGCTCCAGCCAGGACGGCCTCGCTCTGCCCCCGGGCCCCCATGTGAGCCCGCTGCCCGGTGCCCTCGCACAGCAGCCCTGGGGGGTGCGGCCTGCTAGTGCCCAGCAGGCGGGCCAGGTCTGCGTCAGGCCCCCATCCACTCCCAGGGCAGGGGCACCCACAGGGCACAACGGGGGCATCGGGCAGCGTCCCGCTCGTGAGGTCTCCTCACACAGAGGCTGAGCCCTCGGTGCCCAGGGAGAGGAGGTCATGCTTGCATGAGACACAAGGGACCCAGGCCTGCCTTCCTCACGGGGAGGGCCCCGCGGGCACCAGAGCCCAGCAAGCAGTACCCATCTGTCCAGTGGAGAGGCTGCCCTCGACCGACACCTCCCCACCAGGCCGACGCAGGGGACAGGCAGGGGTGCCAGTCTGCCCCAGTGGGCCCCCTGTGACACATGGCTTTGGCTTCCTGCACTGAGGGGCAGGAAGGAGACTGGCCACAGCCCACCACACTGCGGGCCCAGGCCGGTGCAGGAGGGCCGCGGAGACACTGCAAGTGCTCTGGGCACCCAGCTGTCAGCACAGCCCCTCCCGAACCCGCCCTCACACAAGGCTGCCCCTCAGCAGCTCCCACGGCGGGGGGCGGGGCCATGACCCAGATGGGAACGCCCTTGCCCGCCCCCCAACCCCCAGCACTCACTGGGCTCGTGGCTCGGGGAGGAGATGCACTCTCGGATGGAGTCCGAGATGCCCAGGCTGGCCGCTGTGGGCAGAGGTCCGAGCAGGGACTCCAGCGCCGGGGGCCTCCTGCCCTCCTCGGGGACCCCTGCCGCCTCTGAGCTGCCGGGGACACTGCCTCCGAGCAGCTCCTGGTAGAAGTCCTTATTCAGGTGGCTGGCTGCGGCCTCCAGCTCCTCGTCCTCGGTGTCCTCCTCCCCGCACAAGCTAGACGTGGAGTCCTCAACGGAGCCTAGGACACAAGTGCACATGCCCCCCGTCAACCAGGCAGGAGGCCAGAGTGCCGCCCGGGGAAGAGCGTTTCCACACAGCCGCACACATTCCCAACGGCGGGCCTGGCCCCAGGGCGCCCACACCACACACGCAACGCCAAAGCCAACTTACATCAGACACGAACCTAACAGCTGCGAGTATAAATGTTTCTGAGAAAAGATGGGAGATAGGAAGAAATGCTGACTCCAGCATCGATAAATCAGATTTCATCAAAGATGGGAACTCTACTTTGAAAGACACTGTTTAGGAAGACAAAAAGACAAGCTGCAGACTCATCTGCAAATCACATGTTTGACAAGGACTTGCCTCTGGAATGTATGAACACCTCTGAAAACACAGCCCCGTCACAGCTGGGCGAACGATGCAAGCAGAGACCAGCAGAGGCGTCGCGGGCGGTCACAGGCACGTCACCATCACGACAGGCGCCTGCAGCCACGGCCACAGCGCAAGGGCCGACGCCACGCACCTGGGGCTGTGCGTCGGGAAGCAGCTTCTGAACCACCCGACCACGTCTCCCTGACCCAGCAACGCCACTCCCCCACATTTACCCTCAAGAAAAGCAAGCAAAGACTGACGTGAGTGTTCACAGTGGTTTACACGCAACTGTCCAAGACTGCAAATGACCCGGATCCTTTGTGTGGATCACAACAGACTGCGGAAAACTCTTAAAGAGACGGGGTACCAGACCACCTGACCTGCCTCCTGAGAAATCTGAATGCAGGTCAAGAAACAACAGTTAGAACTGGACATGGAACAACAGACTGCTTCCAAATAGGTGAAGGAGTACATCAAGGCTGTATATTGTCACCCTGCTTATTTAGCTCATGCGCACAGTACATCATGAGAAACGGTGGGCTGGATGAAGCGCAAACTGGAATCAAGACTGCCGGGAGAAATATCAATAACCTCAGATACGCAAATGACACCACCTTTATGGCAGAAAGCGAAGAGGAACTAAAGAGCCTCCTGATGAAAGTGAAAGAGGAGAATGAAAATGTTGGCTTAAAACTCAACATTCAGACAACTTAAGATCATGGCATCTGGTCCCATCACTTCATGGCAAACAGATGGGGAAACAATGGAAACAGAGGCTTCATTTTTGGGGGGCTCCAAATCACTGCAGATAGTGACTGCAGCCATGAAATTAAAAGATGCTTGCTCCTTGGAAGAAAAGCTATGACCAACCTAGACAGCATATTAAAAAAGCAGAGACATTAGTTTGCCAACAAAGGTCTGCCTAGTCAAGGCTATGGTTTTTCCAGGAGTCATGTATGGATGTGAGAGTTGGACCATAAAGAAAGCTAAGAGCTGAACAATCGATGCTTTTGAACTGTGGTGTTGGAGAAGACTCTTGAGAGTCCCTTGGACTTGAAGGAGATCCAACCAGTCCATCCTAAAGGAAATCAGTCCTGAATATTCATTGGAAGGACTGATGCTGAAGATGAAACTCCAATTCTTTAGCCCCTTGTTGCAAAGAACCAACTCTTTTGAAAAGACCCTGATGCTGGGAAAGATTGAAGGCAGGAGGAGAAGGAGACGACAGATGAGATGGCTGGATGGCATCCCCGACTCAATGCACGTGAGTTTGGGCAGGCTCTGGGAGTAGTTGGTGATGGACAGGGAGGCCTGGCGTGCTGCAATCCACAGGGTCACAAAGAGCTGGACAGGATTGAGAGACTGAACTGACTTCCACTCAGGACCGGACGCTTGGGACCCCTGCCCCAGCAAGGACTGACAGGCGATGGACCTCTCAGAGTAACAGCACTGAGTGAAAAAGCCAGAGAAGAAACGATCCCGCTCACAGAAAATTCTAGACACGACTAACTTCCAGCCGCGGGAGGCAGCTGCACGCTAGCCTGGGCGCCCTCGCGGCCCCTTGCCTGGAAGCCCGACCTGCCACCGCCTGTATCGTCAGCAGCCCGTGGGGCGGCCGGCAGAGCTGGGACACTGGCCACCCACTCGGCCACCTCGGGGCCTTCAGAGCTCAGGGCCCGGCACACACGTAGTGTGGCCTCTGGAGGGATGGACTCGACGGTGTATGCGGCCCTTCCTCCCCCACCGGTCCCCCAGCACCCGGCCTCCTCTCCTCGCTGCGGAGCTGCGGTTCCCCCCAGGCCGGCCATCCTGCAACAGGGCGGAGCCGCTTGGAAGCCAGGGGTCAGAGGAACGAGTCCACACCCAGGAAGGCAGACCAGGAGCAAGGGTGGGGTAGGACGTGGAGACAGTCCCAGTAACCAGCGGCGGGCACGGAGGAGGACATGTCCCCGATGCTCTGGTCAGGAGCAGCCGTGAGAAGCTGGACCTGGGGCAGACCGGCGGTCCCTCAACAGCACTTGGTAAGCGCAAGCAGGGAGAGCGAGCCCAGCCCTGTGGCTGCGTGGCTGCAAGCAGGTGCTGGCCCAGAATCAGAGGCCTCCAGAGACCACGTGAAGAAAACCCGCGGACAGAACACACGCTTCCCGAGGCCCAGGGAGGGCCTTGTGAAAGGCGCGTGAGCAGACACAGGGGAGCGGGGCCCTCATGGGGAGAGAGGTCCAGGCTGGGCCGGAGAGCAGAGCCCCACTGTGTCCAGAGGGGGACACGGGCTGGGGGCGGGGAGGCAGGGTGCCAGGGCAGAGACCACCAGGCGTGCACGCAGGCCCATGGGGGCGCCCAGCACCGAAAACCAGCTGGCCTCGGCCGAGACCACCTCTGCCTGTGGGAGGGTCACACAGCTGACAGCGTGGACGGGGGGACACCCCATAGGACACGGAGCCCAGCCCTGGTGGATGGAGCCCAGGGGGCCTGTTCCCCAAGCACCGCAGGCATCTCCAACCAACGGACCTGTGGCCACAACACGGTGGTGCCAAGGAGGGACAGCGCCAGCAAAGCACCCCGGCACCAGGCGGCACGAGTATGGGGCCCACCCCCACCGCTGGAGGAAAGTGGCAGGCTGGCAACCTCAGGGGGAGACGCTGCAGAGGTCAGAACCGAGGGCGGCAGTCGCCGGCACAGAGCAGAGAGGTTGCAGGGTGCACGAATCAGCGCAAGAGCTGCCTCAGTGGGAAATCAGTAACGAGCCCGGAAAACGAGGACAAGGCACAGCAGACACGAGCAGACAGCACAGGAAACCGCCAGAGACAGCACCGTCGGAAGCGGCACGAGGCGCGCAGTGTTCATGCCGCGGACAGGGTGGCCCAGGCGTCCTGGGGGCACTGAGGCTGGCTGCAGGGCACCCAGGCCAGCGTGACCCCGGGCTGGGGGGAGGCTGGCAGTGGGAGGGGCCAGGCGCAGGCAGACTGAGGGGCAGCTGCAGACACGGCGGGACTCACCATCTTTCGTCAGGCTGGCGAGCGCTCCCTTGGCCTTGGGCCGACTGTTTTCTAGCTCAATCTCAATGGCATCCTGGTAGGTGGTTATTTCACCTGAAGCAATAAGTTAAAAGCAAAAAGTGATCATGAACTCCGTCCTGTAAGGCCCTGCAGCCTCTGTTCAGGGAGACGGGCGGTTACCTTCCACGGCCTCCAGCTGTTTCGACAGGACTTGTTCAAGCTGGAAAGGAAGGGCACGAGCGTTTAGTGACGGGTTAGACCAGGCCGCAGGCACCGCAGGCCTCTCGGCCCCGGGCAAGGCCCCACCCCGACAGGAGGGATGCAGCTTCAGGCCAGACACACGCTGGGCCCTGCAGGAAGGAAGCTTCCTGAGAACCGGTGCTGGAGCACCTGGGTGGCCTGGGGAGACCCCATGTACAGATGAGCGGACCTGGGGCCCAGGAGGGGTTGTGCCCGGTGCAGCCCACCCCGCCACCACCCCTCGACTGGTTTCAGCGCCCCATCCGCCTCTCCCGGGGCTCTGCACGGACGCACGCCCTCGTCAGTCTTCGTAACGAAGCCACTGTCTCAAAGGAAGAGCGGAGCGGCGAGGACAGAGGCCGTGCGCAGGGCCCACCTGCTTCAGCCGCAGCTTCCTCTGCCCAGCTGTGTAGGACGGGGGGTCACACTCCTCCTCCAAGTCAATCTTCATAAACTCGTCCACGGTCAGCTGACTGGTGGGCGTGTCTTCAAACTCCGTGAGCCTGAAGCACAGGGAAGAAAGGGAATCTGGCACCCCCGAGCAGCGTATTAACCAGCACCCAGTTAATGAAACACCCCTCGGGGGTCATGGGCCCCCAGCCCGGCGCCTGCACACACGCAGCTGTGCAGACGGGGCCCAGCAGCCTCTCGGTCCTGCTGACTGTGAAGGCTGGCTTCCCTGGGAGCCAAGGGCAGGGCCCCCAGGGAGACCCCGGGAAGGAGGCCCCCAGTCCCAGGCCGTCACTGCACACAGGGCTCCTGCGTGGCAGTGAGTCCAACCATGATCAATTCTTGCCCGTTTCCCACGTCCAAGTGTTTAATAGGAGAATCTATAAAGAGAACTAGAGGTCAAATAAGCAAACAGAACTCCCTCTGCTTTGAAAGCGGCCGTAGAACACCGTCTCAGCTGAAGCACAGCCATCGGGGCTCCCAACTCGGGGCGAGCGGGCTGCAGTGATGAGCGTGCCAGCGACTCGCTCACCCCAGGCTGAGTGGCGCTCCGGCCGGAGCAGCCGCAATGACCCTGGGAACTCACTGCCCAAGAAGCAGCTCCCTGGCTGCTCCAGGAAGGGACAGCGGCCGCCTCTGCAGGTCACGCTGGCTGCGCTGGCCAGGAGACGGGCACGGCCGCTCTCAGCACCAATTCCTGACCTGTGAGTCGGCGACCTCACAAGCCACTGGCCCCCTCAACCCCAGGTGGAAGAAAGGGGCTGCCACGTGGACAGAGACGCTGCCGAGGGGGCTGCCAGGACCCCAGGTGGGCCCAGAACCACCCACCTCTTGCGCAGAGTGGACTCGCACACCTTGACCACGCTGATGACCTCCTTGACGGTTCTCCGGAAATCATGCATTCTGGCTGCAACCAGAAGCGCTGGGGAGAAACACGGAATTCAGAAAGGGGACAACCCAGTGACCCCAGGAGCGTCCCTGGGCAGACGGCCGTGACCCACCGCGGGGGCTCCGCCGACACCAGGAGCGTCCCTGGGCAGTCCCCACTATGGGGGCTCCGGGAGCCGGGGTGGCACCAACTTGCTCTCCTCCTGCGGGAGGTGCTGCAGGCCCGTGCCTGTGAGAACGCCCAGGAGGGCTCGATGCGCTGCAGGCGACTACACAACAGTCTTAAAAACACAGAAGATGCTGCATCACAGTCTCCTTTCTTAAACGTAACAATTAAAATACACTTTGAGGATTTTGTGTAACCTCTCAAAGCAAACGTGTGCGCTGAGCTGACTTGCATGGGAACCTCGAGGAGAGACAGAGTGGGCGCCGGTGTGCTGCACATGGTGACCACAACCGGCTCCCCCGAGGAAAGACCTGGCTCTGGGCTGCAGGCTCGGAACCGGACATGCCCCTGAGCAACACTGACCCTGTGGGGCTGGGAGGGAGAGTGAGGGCCGGTGGGTGGCTCCAGGTCCCAGGGTGTCGGGAACAGCAGGAGGGTCGTCTGTGGGCACCTGCCAACCAGAGGGGAGCCCAGACCACAGTCCTGAGGGGAACAGGGAGCGCCCGGAAGGGAGCGGGGCGCTGCAGCAACAACTCAGCACGGCTGCGCCTCCAGTCAGGCCTCGGGTCAAGGCTGGGAAGCCTGGAGTCCCCTTGGCTTGAGGGTCCTGCCCGCTCCCCAAGGCCGAGGAGG
Source organism: Bos mutus (assembly GCF_027580195.1). Classification (NCBI taxonomy): domain Eukaryota; kingdom Metazoa; phylum Chordata; class Mammalia; order Artiodactyla; family Bovidae; genus Bos; species Bos mutus. The sequence continues at coordinate 68,507,042 of NC_091637.1, forward strand.
CCAACAGGGAGCAGACAGAGCCCTTGAGGGCTGGGTTAGGACCAGGCAGGGGTAGCTGCGAGGCAGCTCTGGGGAGAATCCACCTGCAGCAGCCCAGCCCGCTGAAGGGTGAGCACAGACCACACTCGCACACAGCCGTGGGGCCCAGCCAGCCCAACCCCGCACGCCCATCCCCACCCCGCACGCCGATACCTGCCCCGCAGAGCCCCGAGGGGCGGCGGCCCGTGTGCATCCAGTCCCTCTTCATCCTCTGCAGCAGCCTCAGGGCCGTCATGGACACCTCATGGTTCTTTTCGCCGAACTCCAGCAGATGGGCAAAGCGTGGGATGTACAGGCAGGGGTCTGCGGAAGACACGCACCTCAGCGTGGCCCTGGGGAGACGCGCCCCTCTGCCCCCCAGATGGGGCCTCTCTCGCCCGTCTGCCGCACAAGCTCCCGGGGCCCCTTTTCCCTGACATGAGCCCCCGGGACAGGCAGCCTCAGGAGCAGCTGAGGACACTGCAGCTGGTGGGCAGGACGGGCGTACCCTGCCACGTGAGGTGGGGCCAGGCCTGCGTGCTTGCTGCTCAAGGCCCGTGGGCTGCTTTGTGGGCATTCTGCGGATTTCCAGGGAGGCTGAGCAAATTCTTACACATTCATTTTCTGCATTTGCTCTTGTGGAGCAGCAGCTTAGGCCTTCTGCCTTCTCGTCTTTAAGAGTGTGTGTGCACCTCTTCAGTGAATGTCTCCCTCTTGCTAAGGGAGGCCAGCCTGGCTGGGCGGGATGGGAGCCACCGTACGCGCGCCCTCTCTGTGCTTACCAGCACCTTCCCCGCGCCGCTCTGGGCTCCAAGCGTCACAGAGCGAACAGAACCAGCTGAGCAACAAACCTGGCTAGCTGTCAGGCCTGCCACAGATAATGAGGAAACCATCCGGGGTTCTGTGACCGAGTCCTGGGCTGAGACCTCCTTTGGACACAATCATCAAGCAAGGCTGTGCTTCTCGGGGCATGGTGGAGGCCTGAGGAGCAGGCTCCAGGAGGGAGGCCCAGCAGAGAAGGGGCTGATCGGCTCCCCTCACGTGTCCGACAGCAGCGCAAGCAGCGGCGGCAGAGACCCCGGCCCTGACCAGTACCCAGCACCGTCCTCCTGGGCTCGGCTGCGTCTGTGAGGGCCCTGGGGGCGGCTCTGGCCCCGGGACCCTACAGGCAGCTCTTCCACCGTCAGCCGTGGCTCGCGGAAAGGACCGGGGAAGGCTTCTGAGGACGCAGACTGGCCGCCTGGAAGCAGCCCGGGTCCCGTAAGGCCCACGGGATCCAGGCAGGCCCTCTCTGCTCTGACGGCAAGACTGGCAGGAGCGGCACCTCCAGCCGATCCCGACAGCCAACAGTGCAGCCAGCAGCGCAGCAGAGCGAGCAAACAAGCAGGGGAGCCGCAGGGGACAAGGCGGAGCCCCGCAGGGGCGCTCTTCCGCACAGGCCTCCCCCATGCTTGCTGTACACCCGGGGCAGGGAGGCGCTGTCCCTGCGACGAGGAAGGGAGCCCGGCCAAGGGGAAGCAGCCGCCCCCCGGCCCTCGCCGTCCTCAACAGACCCTCAAAGCGCCCAACCTCCTCCTCCTGTCTGCCCAGTGAGGTTCCCCTCCACTGCCTGTAGGACCCACCCACGGCCAGCTGGCCACAGCTTGTCCTCTGCCACTCCCAAGTACACTTCCTTTGCTGATGAGAGAGCTGGCTGGTTTAGGCTGACAGCAGGCAGCTACGACCACTTAACCCCTTCAAAAGACACTGTGCAAGCAGCATGGCAGAGTCACGGGGTCTAGGCAGTCTGGAGCTTCACCCACTTCCACTGTGGGTATGTTGGTTTGGAGTTTTGGGGGTGATTTGATTATGGGAGAAAAACATATATCTTAGAAGTATAACTACTAACATTTGTAAATATTTTTTAATAAGAGAAAACATATCAGAACTGAGGATTAAATTACATGCATATTAAAAGATCTTATCTTGATTTGAGTACAACTTTGACACTGATTATTCCTAAAATAGAAAACCGTAAGCCTAAAAGTACTGGGAAAATTCAAGACAAATATGCCAGCAGCCTGGGGTAGGTGTGAAGTGGCTGGGGCATTTAATGTAGGGAAAAGAAGAAAAGCTGGGAGAAAATGAGAAGCCTCAAGTATAGATCACATGACAGAAGCTAAATTCCCTAGTGCTCAGACGCTCGGTCGTGTCCGGCTTTCTGTGGCCCAATGGACTGTAGTCCACCAGGCTCCTCTGTCCATGGGATTTTCCAAGCAATAATACTGGAGTGGGTTGCCATTTCCTACTCCAGAAATTCCCTAGTGGGCTTGGACAAAAACGCTAAATCCAGAATGCAGTGTTCATAAGAGGCAGCTACAAGTAATGCAAAAGGTCAAGATCAAAAGGCCATTCTGGGCCCCTGAAGCAGGGTCACCAGGAGGAGAAGGGCAGCTGTGAAGGGCACAGCAACACAGGACCCAAGGCAAGGGAGGTGCGCGGGCCAGGGCGAGGGTGTTATGAGGGAAAGGACCCAACATCTTAAAGGACACAGGACAGTCACACACCTGTAAGACACACGGACTCAGAAAGTACTAAATAAAGCAAAAACTGCTAGAAACAGACATTTCCACACTTGATGTAAGACTGTAACATAACCACAGTGATGTAGGATTTTTAACGCACGTCTCTCAGATTCCACAGCATGGCTAGTGGGGGAAACACCCAACGGGAAACCGGGGCCACCACGGGTTCAGCGCAACAGCTGACTCCTAAAGTCAACGCCGATGAAGAGCGCTCATCCTTTCCCAAAGTCTGCAGAAAAGTTTTAAAAACTGACCGTGTAGTAAAGAAACTCCCTGCTGCTGCTGCTGCTAAGTCGCTTCAGTTGTGTCCGACTCTGTGCGACCCCATAGATGGCAGCCTACTAGGCTCTGCCATCCCTGGGATTCTCCAGGCAAGAACACTGGAGTGGGTTGCCATTTCCTTCTCCAATGCGTGAAAGTGAAGTCGCTCAGTCGTGTCCGACTCCTAGCGACCCCATGTACTGCAGCCTAACAGGCTCCTCCGTCCGTGGGATTTGCCAGACAAGAGTACTGGAGTGGGTATATACATATATAAAACTGACTCATGCAGCTGTATACGCGAGTCACACAATACTGTAAATTAATGATACTTTGTTCCTTAACAGTATTAAACTTAAAAGAAAGTTAATTTAAAACCCCCCAGAGACTTCCTTGGTGGTCCAGTTGTTAAGACTACGTACTTCCAACTCAGGGGGATGCAGGGTTCAATCCCTGGTTGGGAAACTAAGCTCCCTTCTGCCAACTGGTGTGGAAAAACAGCAATGACAACAGACCATATAAATGCTGCAAAGAGGACTAAAAAATGGGAAACGGAAATACTTCTTCTAAATAAAAAATATAGGTAAAAAGCAGTAATAAAGTAATGAAAAAACAAATGTTACCTTCACCAGGAAAGAATTTCAGAAGATAAAACGGAAAACAGTATGGTGCTGGTACAAAGACAGATACACAGGAGCAGTGCCACAGAGCCTCTGATGAGGATGTCAAGACTGCACAATGGGGGCAGGGTCATGTCTTCAACGAATGGTGCTGGGAAAATCAGATACCCATAAACAACAGAAAAAAGGTGGACCTCCACCTCACACATCACATACAAGTATCAGCTCCAAACGGATTAAAGATCTAACCGTAGGACATGAAACCGTCAGTCTCCTGGAAGAAAAGAGAGGACGAGCATGATGTTGGAATGCAGACGACTTCCTGACCATGACAGCAAAAGAGAAAACAGACAGAAACAGGACTGGGACAAACCTAAGACCCTCCGTGAAGCAACGGAAACCGTTAACAGAGTGAAAAATGCAACGTACAAAACGAGAGAACGTATCTGCAAATCACGGACTTCTCTTGTGGCTCTGAGGTCAAAGAGTCCGTCTGCAATGCAGGAGACGTGGGTTCGATCTCTGGGTCGGGAAGATCCCCTTGAGGAAGGTATGTCAACCCGCTCCAGGGCTCTTTCCTGGAGAATCCCATGACAGAAGAGCCTGGGGCGCTGCAGTCCGTGGGGTCGCAACGAGTAGGACACGACTGAGCAAGTAAAGAGCAACAACAAGCCCGCATATCTCCAGAACAGGCAGAGAACGGGCAAGTCTAAGGAATGACAAAACCACCCGATTCAGAAACGGACCAAGCAGCCGGAGAGACTTTTCTGCAGAGGCCCAGAGAGAACCCAGCGCAGCTGACGGGCTGCACCACATCACCGACCACCAGGGGCTGGAGGCCCCCCGCGAGGCAGCGCCTCACTGCACGGTCAGGACGGCGGCCCGTGGGGTCGTCGCGGGGCCCCTCTCGACCCGCCCGCACCTGCCCCTGCCCAGGACCGCCCAGCGGTCCAGCGGACGGCACAGGCGCCGAGGCTGTGCGCGCGGCGGGCCTGATAGGGGCACGGCCCCCACTCCTGGGTCTTGCGCAGAGACTGGCCGCGCTCAGACCAGCGGCGCCCCTGCCCGCGCCCTCATCTCCAAGCCCGACCGCAAGGCCCGGTTCTAGCAAGTGCCCGCGCGGGGCGGGGCCAGGGGCACGTCGGCCGCGCGGGGCGGGGAGGGGCGGGGCCGCAGGCACGTCGGCCGCGCGGGGCGGGGCCGTGGCGCGACGTGACGCGCGGTGGCCGCGGCGGTGCGGGCTGAAGGCTCCGGCCCGGCGGGCGGGGCGGCCCGAGGGAGCAGGTCCCGCCGCCCCGGGCAGGCCGGGACCCCGCGCGCGCGGCCGCCGCGGCCCCATGCTGCTGCCCCTGGCCTGCCTGCACGGCCGAGTGGCGCAGTGCCTCACCGCGCTCCTGGTGCTCGCAGAGCCGCCCCCGAGGCCCCGGCGCGGCGCGAGGGCTCACGGCGCGCCGCTCCCGCGTGCGGAGGCCGCCCTGCCCGCGAAGATGGCCGCGGAGCTCTACGCGCCCGCCAGCGCCGCAGCCGCGGCCGCCGCCACCGCCACAGACATCGCCAACAGCAATGCCGCCGCCGCCGCCGCCGCCGCGGGCAGGAAGGGCCGGCCCAGCGCCCCGCTGCCCGCGCCGCCGCCGCCCGCGCCCGCGCCGCCGCCGCCCGACAACAACAACCCGGAGAGCCCCAACTGGCAGTCCTTCCACCCGACCTTGCGCGAGAGGTGAGCCCGGGCCCACCCGCCCCGCCCCGCCCGCGCGGCCTGAGCCCGAGTGTCCTGTGCCTCTGCCCTTTGCAGGAACGCGCTGATGTTCAACAACGAGCTCATGGCCGACGTGCACTTCGTCGTGGGGCCCCCGGGCGCGGCCCGGAGGGTGCCTGCCCACAAGGTTGGTAGAGGTTCGGCCCTGTGCGCTCCCAAAGGCGACCGGCCGCCTCCGGAGGATGGACGGTCGTCTTCTAGGGTGTGGCAGCCGCTGGGGGCAGGGAGGGCCCAGGGCTCAGGGCCGCGCTCTGCCTCTCTCGTCCACAGTATGTCTTGGCCGTGGGTAGCTCTGTCTTCTATGCCATGTTTTACGGCGACCTGGCAGAAGTCAAGTCAGAAATCCACATCCCCGACGTGGAACCTGCAGCTTTTCTCATCTTGTTGAAGTAAGTCTACCGCATGAGGGTGGGAGGATGGGGCGGTTCCTTGCTGTCTGGTTCTTCCAGCCAGCTGCCTGGAGCTTCCTGAAAGTCCACAAGGACAGATGGGCTCCTCTGCTGGGCCCTTGGTGCCCAGAGTGCCTGGTGCTGCCCATGACTCTGCCCCCATCCTGCCTAGGTACATGTACAGTGACGAGATTGACCTGGAAGCTGACACGGTGCTGGCTACCCTCTACGCTGCCAAGAAGTACATTGTCCCCGCCTTAGCAAAAGCCTGTGTCAACTTTCTGGAGACGAGTCTGGAAGCCAAAAATGCCTGTGTCCTGCTATCGCAGAGCCGACTGTTTGAGGAGCCCGAGCTGACCCAGCGCTGCTGGGAGGTCATCGACGCGCAGGCTGAGATGGCCCTGAGGTCCGAAGGCTTCTGTGAGATTGACTGGCAGACGCTGGAGATCATCGTCACACGGGAGGCCCTCAACACCAAGGAGGCCGTGGTTTTCGAAGCGGTCCTGAGCTGGGCGGAGGCCGAGTGCAAGAGGCAGGGCCTGCCCGCCACCCCTCGCAACAAGAGGCACGTGCTGGGGCCCGCCCTCTACCTGGTCCGGATTCCGACCATGACCCTGGAGGAGTTTGCTAATGGCGCCGCCCAGTCAGACATCCTGACACTGGAAGAGACCCACAACATCTTCCTGTGGTACACAGCGGCCAACAAGCCCCTCCTCGAGTTCCCCCTGACCAAGAGGAAGGGCCTCGCGCCCCAGAGGTGCCACCGCTTCCAGTCCTCTGCCTACCGCAGCAACCAGTGGCGCTACCGCGGGCGCTGCGACAGCATCCAGTTTGCCGTGGACAGGAGAGTCTTTGTCGCCGGGCTGGGCTTATACGGCTCTAGCTCTGGGAAAGCCGAGTACAGCGTGAAGATCGAACTCAAGCGGCTGGGGGTGGTCCTAGCGCAGAACCTGACCAAGTTTGTCTCTGACGGCTCTAGCAACACCTTCTCAGTCTGGTTTGAACACCCCGTGCAGGTGGAGCAGGACACGTTCTACACGGCCAGCGCTGTCCTGGATGGCAGTGAGCTCAGCTACTTTGGGCAGGAGGGCATGACGGAGGTACAGTGCGGCAAGGTGACCTTCCAGTTCCAGTGCTCCTCCGACAGCACCAATGGGACCGGGGTCCAGGGCGGGCAGATCCCCGAGCTCATCTTCTACGCCTGAGGCGCCCGGGGGCCAGCCACGCTGTGAGGGGTGAGCCCTGTCTCTGCAGCCAGCAAGGGACCGAGAGTGCAGGGAGGCAGGGGGCACTCTGCTCTGGCCGGGCTGCCCTTGCGGCCTGTCTCCTGTGTGTGGTTAGCCAGAGCCTGGGGTGTGACGCGGATGCCCCCCTCCCCAGCCAGAGCCTTGGTCCCTGAGCCGTGGCTGTCGGGCCGGCCTCACAGGCACCTCCTGTACAGTGGGGTGTGCATCTCAGGTGGAGGGCGGGTTTGGGGGTGCAAGGCAGGCCCCAGGTTCCCCTCAGTGTCGCCTCCCACCTGCTGTGAGGGCTCTGCCTTCTCTCTTGTCCTCTTGGATTCTATTCTAAGTGGTTCTGAGCTTAAGACCTTATCTTCAAATCCAAAACGGGAAAAGTCACTTCCAGTAGTTCACCTATTTAAGTGGATTTTCATAATAAAGTTTTAACAAAACAAGAACCACACACACGTGAATGACTGCAGGTCTCACGGGCCTGACGGCACAAACAGGTCAGCAAGCAGTCCCACGGACCCACCTGCCCGGGGTGTGCCCTCTGCTGGCAGCTGGGCCTCCACCCAGGAGGGTTTGCTTTCTGGACTGCAGCCAGACTACCCTGGAGAAAGGCATCAGGTCGTGTCTGCCTTCCAAACTGTCACTCGCCGCTCAAAGTCATCCCGTCTGGCTCTGATGTGGGGGCGGAAGCGGGGTTGGTTCTCTGCAGGGCTCGGGGCTCCAGCCCCCAAGAGCAGACCTGCCACCTCAGGGTCACGGGCAGCCTGTGGGCTCAGGCAGGCCCCTCGGGCCTCTTGCCTCTGTGCTCCTGTGCCACAAACTCCAGGCCAGTTACTTTGTCCTTGGAAAACCTCCGCTTGATCCCAGAGGGATGCGCCGTGTGTCTCAGCACAAGCATACAGCCCCGTCAGAGGAGGATGCCCGACCTAGTGGATCTCCGCCCCGGCCCCAGGGGACATCCTGGGCGGGTGGGGGGGTGGGGGGGGTGGGGGTTGGGGGGGTGGGGGGGGTAGGGAGGCAGAACTACAGCGTCTGCCCACCCCCCAGGGCTCTGCATGCTACATCCTTAGTACAAGAAAATGTGCTTCTAGACACCCGTGGGCAACGGAGCAGTCCCTCCAGCCGACGGTAAAAGCGGTCCCCGTGGTGAAGCTCCCGTATAGGCCCACCCTGACGGAAAGGCTGGTGGTCCGCGGGAGCCTTGCCGTCCACGAGGCCCTTGTTACAGGGGTCCCACTCGCACCTGCCGGGGACTGACCGCGGCATTCTGCTTTCATGGGAGGCGGGTTCCAGGCGCCAGTGGCCCCCCTGCGGGTCCTCATCCCGCGTACCGCCCTCCCGCCCCACGGGCCCCACGGTACCTATGGCGGGCGCGTTGATGCAGAGCTCTCTCGCCAGGAGGAGGAATGTCTTGCCCAGCACGTAAACGTTCACCTGTCATAAAGAAATGCGGCTCAGGACAGCCCTCGGCAGCGGCAGCGGGAGCGCGCGTGCGCCTCCATCAGCAGCGAGCGGCCCTGCTGGCCCCACGGCAGCCTGGGGCGCCCCCACCCCTCGTCCAGGTGGTTCTTTAAGACTCACGGTCTCAGTGGCAGCTGACTTTGCTGAGAAGGAAAGCTGCCTGCAGGACAGCTGACTCAGCAGAATTCTCCAGAGCCCAAGGCGCCGGGACAGTGGGGCCCAGGCCACCCCTCCACCCACTCCCCAGGGCATCCTTGTCGCGTCCCCACAGGGCGTGGCGGTGGGTCTGCAGACCTGAGTGCCCTGCCTGCTCACCCCTCGAGGGCCAAGCCCTGCCCAGGCCCATGCCGGGTGTCTCACCATCCCAGCTTGAGGGGACAGAGCCCCCCGTCTCCCACCTGTCCACCCCAGTCCCCTACAGGACCTGGGCCTCGCCGAGCGCTGGCTCTGACCCTCCGCTCTGACTCCCTAGAGGGCCCCCTCCCCCGATCAAGTCTAGCCTGTGGGCCCCTTGGCCAGCCCCCAGGAGGATGCCAGGCACAGTGCTGAGGTGGCCGAATGAGGGCCTGGCGGGCCTCCCGTCACAGGGCCCGCGGACAGCACACACAGGCGCCTGGAGTGGGGCACTGAGCCCTCTTAGGAGAGGCGATCGGGGTCCCTGTGGGCACCAGTCGGGCCCAGACCACCCTGCTCACCCCACTGGCAGCTACTCTCTGCCCTCGTCTGACCCCACCCAAAGGGCTGTGGCTCCCAGAGGGGCCTCCTGAGGGCACCCTGCCCAGGCCGGACTCCAGCGTGTTGGTGCATCCCTCTGCCGGGTCCCTGCCTTGCTGACCGCCGCCTCCCCTCGGGCTGGGACGGGGCTGACCAGCCAGTGTCCGTCCCCACGCTCCCTGCAGCACGTCCCTGACACTGCCCGCCCGTCACAGCCCTGCACCCGGTCCCACGACCCAGGCAGATGAAGCCTGAGTGCTGTAGGAAAGGGTGCCCTGAACAGCGCACCCTTCAAGCGGAAGATCAGGTTTTTAAAAGGACACGCGTGTAAAACGTGTGGTTATTGTCAGAGGTGCTCACTGCCATCAGTATTCTTTACAAGTCAAGACACTGACACTTTGAGTGTAACTTCTGAGTCTGCAGCTGGCTGTGGGTGGCCCCAGGTCCGTCTCACTATGAGGGGGTGGGGAGGGACAAAGGGACCTCCTCTCAGGATCCTCAGGGCACAGCAGTTGCCCCCGGCTCCTGCCAGCGGCCGTCAGCTGTGAGCTCAGCCAGGGAGGTGCTCGCCTGGGCATGTATGAGAGTGTGGATGACCGAGTCCTGAGCCTTCCCGCACATCCACTGAGCGGTCAGCCCTGGGCAGTGGGAGCCCTCTGGGCAGGACCTCCCTCGACATGTGCGCACGATGCCCACAGTTAAGTGCAGACACGTCCCGAGCATGCTAAGCCTGTCCCGGCCTCACACCCTGGAAGGGCCGGGCTCACGGCTGCCAGGTCCCTCCTACCTTCCTGGTGCTCAGGCTGGGTTCCGCTCAGGACAAAGGGCCCGAGGCCCACCCTCCCCCTGAGGTGTGCGAACTGTGTGGGTGCAGCCTGCACGCACGGGGTCCCGCTGGCCCTGACCCAGCCCAGGGGAGGGGAGCACTGCTCCGTCACCTCTCACCCCAGCTCTGACTGTCCCGCTCCCCAAGGTGTGAAGCAGGAAGCACCGGGATACCTCCCTCTACCTTCCAAGTGGCGCCCAAGTGCTTCCGGAGTGCTGTCCTGAGGCATCGCCAGGAAGGAAACCTGGCCACGTGGACTTGCCCTGACCACAGTAAGTGGAGAACTGGATTTTCATGGTTCCAGGGATTCTTTCCAGGGTGACCCCAGAACGTTTCAGCAGGGCTGCTGAGAAATGCCGTTTATACAGGTAGTCTCTGAGGTCAGTGCAGGCCTGCCTGCCTGCCCTGGGACTGCTGAAGGCCCAGCCCTGGGCCAGCTTCCTTTGGGAGCGGGGGGATCCCTGGGCACTTTGCGTGCATCCTCACACCGGTCATATCTGCTTTCCCTGACATAGTAAGGAAAAGTTAGTTTCTTTCCAAGTCCTCAGTGGCGAGACCCACCGAGCCCAAACTCACCCAGCGCCATAACCAGGGCACGTGCAGACCACAGTGGCCCCAACCTGGAGGTGGCCCCTCCCCATGAGCATCCCATCCACACGGGTATCCCCGTTGGTGGTCTTGCTGTTACCATCAGTCATTTGGAAATGAGGAACCCAGAAAGCAAGTTTCTCTAAATAGACTGCAAGTATTAACATAAGCTGTTACACTGTTTAAATGTACACGTGAGTCCATTTTGTTCTTTGAAGAACGTCCCTCGCCTTGGACAGAGGTCACCTGGGCCTCTCCTGTGGTTCTACAACCAGCCCCTGGGACGCCACCACCCCCTACCCATTCCGTTTGCCAGTTTCCAAACTGAGACCCAGGCCCTCCGCGTCCTTCGCCTGTGGACCCTCCCAGCCGGGGCGGGCGGGGCCTGAGCAGGGCTGGGGCGGGGGGGTTCATCTACCTGGAGCAGGTCGCTGAGGTCGAGGAGCATGTCTGCGTGGGAGTCAAGGAGAAACCAGCAGGCCCACAGGCGCCGGCCGCCGCACGGTCCCCGGGAGGCAGACCCTGGCTGTAGATCCAGGCTCCACACGGGACGGCGATCCAGAGTGGGCAGCCACGCTGCGGGCAGCAGTGAGTCTCCACCAGGACGGGGGCGGGGCTGGGGCAGGCGAGGGGTACAACATGGCCCCCGGAGCACAACCGCCTGTGCGGGCAGCCTCCGCATCTGCACGGGCCCTGCCCTGCCTGCCCCACGAGCACGGCCACACTCGCGACGGTGCCCCGCGAGCACCCACCGAGCGCCTGCTGGGCACCAGGCAGGGGGGCAGACACACACACACTCGGGACCCCCGGGTGGCCGGCAGGCACTGCCACGGTCCTGGTCCCCAGGGGACAGCTGTGGGGACTCTGGCATAGGCCCAGTCCTCACTGTCAGTACATGAGCAAGGAGTAATCAGAAAATGCCCTAAGTGAGTCAAAACCTAGCCAGCCACACACACAGAACTATATACAAGACATGAGCCCCTGAGAAAAGCAGCTCGTCGAATGAAGTGAATTTAGTGTTGTTCATGCTGAGGCTTTGAGAAGTAACTGAGAAAGTATCTGGTGACGCTGAACCAGAGCCCGGAGCGGGCGTCCAGAGGGAAAGAGGGACGGAAGCCCCGAAGCCACAGCCTCATTCCAACAGGCAGCAAGCTCTGAGCGTGACCGCCAAGGTCCTTGAATAAAAGGCACCTTGTTCCTCAGTCTCTGAAGACAGGCCCTTCATCGGGGAGCGCAGCGAGACAAGTAAGACTGCAGTGCAGACCAACACTGGTGAGAACTTTGAAAACAAAACAAGTGAAATCACAAGAAACGAAAGGACGGCCACAGTAAACACACGAGCAGGAGTCAGTGGCCACAGAAGCAGCGGACTCAGCCAAGAGACCAGGCGCTGTCAGGCCCCAACAACATCACAGCGAAGGAAGGACAGCAGACGCCCGCGGCCGCCAAGGGCTGGGCGGTGGGCGGGTGGGGAGCGGGGTCCTCAGGGGAGGGGAGCGGCTGCATGCCTCCACCATGGGGGACACACGGCCTCTCTCACTGGTCACGCCCAGGAGTGTGGCCACCAAGAGTGAGCCCTCAGGGCGGCTGTGGACATCGGCCAACAGAAACGACCAACGTGTGTCCGCCAAACACAGAGCTCTCTGTGCGAGTGGGTAACAGGGAAGCTCTGCGTGGGGTGGGGAACGTGGCGCTCAGCACAACTTCATAGACCCAACGCTGCTCTTAAAATGAAGTCTGTTTTAGAAATGATACAGATAAAGTGAATGCCCCAAAAATGGGCAAAAAAAGTTTTGAACAGGTATGTCACGAAGAGAAGCAAAGAGCCCCCACAGGAGCTCAAAGTGGCCCCACACCGACGGCAGGGACAGCGGCTCTGTGGGAGGGCCTTCCAGCTCTCAGGACAACGAGCAGTGGAGCCCACGCCCGGCCACGCACATGCCCCAAGAAGGCTGAAGTCACAGGACTTCAAGCACGAGAGCAAAGACGGGAGCAGCGGGGACCACCTGTCACACACTCGAGACGGGCGCACACGTGCTTCCCGGGCAGGGCATTCCAGAACAAGCCAAACGAACCCATGGGGCTCCAGGAGCGTGGGTGCCTCGGGGTGGGCTGCCGGCACCGCCCTGCTCCCTGGAGGAGGAGCTGGTCACACAGACCCGAGTGCTCATCAGAACGCATCCGAGGGCACGACCAAGGCTTGTGCATTTCATTTCATGCCAGTTTTGCCTTAAAAGGAAAGAAGAACCATAAACAAACACTGGGATCTAGTCAGGTAATAACCCGCCTGCTGAAGGGCTTGGGGACAGCAGGCGGATGTCTGCACCTTACTTTGAAAAATGCCAAGAAGACAGGCCGAGACCAGCGGGCGGAAGCAGGGGAGCGCAGGCGGGGTGTGCGCGCGGCGTGTGTGCGAGGTGGGGTCGGGGCTTCCCACTGTATCATCAACCGTCTCAACTTCCCGTGTGTTTGAGTTTTCATAATAAAATGATGGGGGGGGGAATGTGTGTATTTTAAAAAGGAAATTGGGATTCAACCTTTAATCAAGTTAAAACGAAACGGCATTTGCGGCCCTTGAGCAGCAACGCCATCAAAGGGTGACTGTCCGGTGCCCACCCGGCCCCCTCTGCCCGCCTCTGCCACCACGGGGCTCCCTGCTCGGTGAGCCCAACCTCAGGCGGCTGGCACCGGCGGGCAGTCACTCACAAGCCAGCGCTCAGCTCTGTTGACAGCAGCAGCTCACAGCCACGCCCTGCCAAGGACAGAGGCCGCCGGACACCGCACCCTGGCATCCTGCCGTACCAGTTCTACCTGGCGGTGACGCCCGGCCCTACAGGAAGTCCAGAAGTCATTCGGGAGAGTGCAGCAAGGGCCAACGGCGCCCAGACACCAGCTGGCAGTGGGAGAGTGGGAAGCAGCAGTCTGCTTTGGCAACTTCACTTCCAGCCACAATGAAACAGGAGAGTGGCCGTGCTGTGAAGAGCAGGCTTAAAAGCCAGATAAAGCGCAAGCAGCTCTTGGAAAGCACAGGGAAGCAACCAGGAGCCGCACCCAAGGGCACCCAAGGGCACGAGCCTAGAAACCTGGAAAGGCCAGGGCCTGCTGGCGGCTCCGGCTCCGGTCGCCCCGAGGGCAGGAGGCCAAGGCCCAGGCCACATCCTGGAGCTCACACAGTCTCACCAGGAATTCCAAGGCAGCCAGCCTTGAGGGGCCCAACTGTTAAGCAGTGGGCCCAACGCCACGCACACAGCTCCCCCAAGCCTGGTCAGCTCCTGCTCCGCATGGGCACGAGGGTGCACAGGCTCCATGCCACGGCCAGCAGCAGTCAGCTCCCAGGGGCAAAAGCGGGCAGAGACCCCCGCGATGGCTCCAGCGGGTCCTGCCCAGGTCCTGCACCAAGCACCCGGAGACACACAGTGAGGCCCAGACAGGCGGCCCTGGCTCTCTGCCTGCCAGAGCAAACGACAGCCCTTCTGGGCGAGAAATACCCATAGCTGCCACAAGTTTTCAAATACTATATCCAGCAACTCTATAAAAACTTTTTCCCTGGTGACTCAGACGGTACAGAATCCACCTGCAATGCAGGAGACCTGCATTTGATCCCTGAGTTGGGAAGATCCCCAGGAGAAGGGAATGGCTACCCACTCCAGTATTCTTGCCTGGAGGATTCCATGGACAGAGGAGCCTGGTGGGCTACAGTCCATGGGGTCACAAAGAGTCAGACAGTACTCAGCAACTAACGCACACATAAGTGTGATAACAGACAGAAGCAGAGCCCCAAAACCAAAAGAAAACTCAGACAACAGATAACGCACACATAAGTGTGGTAACAGACAGAAGCAGAGCCCCAAAACCAAAAGAAAACTCAGACAACAGATAAGCGGATATAAGTGTGATAACAGACCAGAGCTCCAAAACCAAAGGAAAACTCACTATTAAAGACCCTCAGTCATGGAGCTAACTCCAGACATGGAAGGCCTTACCAAAGAGCTGGGATCTAATAGAAGAGTCTAATGGGAAACAATCCCTGAAGTTAGGAAGTCAACAGACTGGTCTAACATCCAGTGACACACAGCGAAAGAAAGGATGGACGAACTCAAGGTACGCGCGGGACAACATTCAGGGAGAGGAAAGAGAGAGAAAGCACGGAAAACAAAGCGCAGCCCGAGGCGCGAGGAGAGGGTCTAACGTGCATGGAACTGGAGTCCTTGCTCCTTGGAAGAGAAGCTACGACAAAACCTAGACAGCATACTAAAAAGCAGAGATGTTGGTTTGCCAACAAGGTCTGTACAGTCAAAGCTACAGTTTTTCCAGTAGTCATGTATGGATGTGAGAGTTGGACTACACAGAAAGCTGAGCGAAGAATTGCTGCTTTCAAACTGTGGGGCTGGAGAAGATTCTTGAGAGTCTCTTGGACTGCAAAGAGTTCACACCAGTCAGTCCTAGAGGAAATCAGTCCTGAATGTTCATTGGAAGGACTGATATTGATACTGAAGCTCCAATGCGTTTGCCACCTGATGCGAAGAGACGACTCACTGGAAAAGACCCTGATGCTGGGAAAGATTGAGGGCAGGAGGAGAAGGGGGCAACAGAGGATGAGATGGTTGGATGGCATCACCGACTCAATGGACATGAGTTTGAGCAAACTCTGGGAGACAGGGAAGGACAGGGAAGCCTGGCCTGCCATACTCCATGGGGTCACAAAGAGCGACTGAACCACAACCCCCGGAGTCCTGAAAGGGAACAGGGTAAGAAGGGGGAGAAACCGTGCTTAAAAAGATACCTCCCAAGATCCTCCCCAAACAGACAAAAGTCTCAAATTCCAGGAGCTAGTCAAGTACCAAAGAAACCACATCTAAGTACATCAGAGTCAAACTGAAACAAAGACAGAAGCTCAGTGATACGGGACGACACCCATCACCACCGACAGGAGGCGGCGAAGCCCGCCCGCTGCCCTTCCTTCCCCTGGCTGTGGGGGGCTTTACCGCGCGCAGGCAGGGGGCCTGAGTCCACTTCAGTACAGGCAGTCACATGCTGCTTGTAACCGACAGGCCTTAGACACAGCGAGGACCGAATGTTAAAATATGGAAAAAGACAGACTGTGTGCGTCCGCAGCACAGGAAAGGGGTCTTGCTGCACCAACGCCGACACAGGAGCGCCTAAGGGGAAGCGTGGAGACAGGGACCCACGCTTCACAGCAGCCGGCGTCACTCCCACCAGGAAGACACAGGACCCTGAATCTGTACCCTCTAAAACCCAGCATCAGAATACAACGCGGACCCAACGAGATAAAAGGAAAAGCGTGTCAGTCCTCATCGGCAGCAGGAGTTTCAAACTCTTCCTTCAGAACGAGGGGACAGAAGCACCAGCGAGGCTGATCTGAGCGCAGCTAACCAGCCTGACCGCACGGACGAGGCTGATCTGAGCGCAGCTAACCAGCCTGACCGCACGGACGAGGCTGATCTGAGCGCAGCTAACCAGCCTGACCGCACGGACGTTCACACACCGCTCCGTCCGACAGCTGCAGACACCCGTCCGTTCCTTTGAAGTGCCCGTGGCACGGCCACCAAAACAGATGGTACGCTGAGCCGGAAGTCAGGTCCCAGGCCCGGGGAAAGGGGACGCGTCAGTGCCTGCCGTCTGGCCACACAGGAACCACACGAGACAGCGATGACACAGAGAGCTCCAGAACCCGCAACTGGTTCCAAAGCAGGCGGCACACTCGTAAATACGACTCAATGTCTCCTTAAAGAAATGAAGACGGGAATCAGAAAACACTGTGCACTGGCCACAAAACACATCAGAATAGTGCGATGCCACCTAACTGCCCAGAGAGAAGCTTATAGTCTCAAATGCTTACAGTAGGAAAAGCAGAAAAATGAAAATTAAGAACCTAAGGAAGCTGGAAAACAGCAAATTAAATCTAAAGAAATTAGAAGGAAAGAAGTAATAAGCAGAAATCAATGAAATAAAAAATAAACGTACCCTACAGATAAACAAAGCCAAAGTGTGGTTCTTTTGCGAAGACTGAGAGCGCGCTGGTGAGGCTGCAGAGGAACTGAGCCGTCCTGCACGGCTGGTGCGGGCGCAACACAGTCCAGCACCGGAAAGCAGGCTGGCAGTGCCTCTCGAGCTAAACGCAGAGCTCCAGGGCGGCTCACAGGGTCCCACTTGCGTGAAAGTCGACAGGCAAACGGAGAGCAACAGGAAGCAGGCTGCTGCTTGCCGAGGCCCGAGTGCTGTCGGAGGCGCGGCGGCGGTCTAGCACTGATGTGGTGACGGCTGCACGCCGCGTGAGTGTGACCGAATACCACCGACTCACACAACTCACCGTGTGGACTGCATCTCAACAAAGCCATTACCAAGAAAAAGACTAAGAAAACTGGCAAGCCCCTAGCAACATAGATCAAAGAAGAAAAACGGCAAAATCACAAACCGAGACGCGACAGAGGAGCCGCCACCACAAGGCCGCAGACGGAGGGAAACGGGGCTTCAAGGGTGACCCGGCTCCGGTGCTCTGGTCTCGGAAGTAACAACCGGACAAAGGCCTTGCAAAGCACAACCGAGCAAAGCTGCGAGGGAGCTAAGATCCCGAACGCTGCGAAGCACGGCCGAAAAGTAAAAATCAGTGTACTTCACCTCAGTGCAGATTGAGGGGAAAGATTACGGCACGTGATGCGCACACCAATGAATACATAGACGAGCCAGCGCCCTTCACAATAAGAGCTCTTGGTGACCAGGAAAAAGGAGACGCCCAGCCTGGTATCTGATAAAGCCATCGACAGGAAGCCCAGAGCAGGCGTCTGCAGCAAAGCGCTGGAAACGGCTCCGGAGGCGGGGATGCCCCCTCACGCCTTACACCACGGGGCACCGAGGCGGGCCTCAGACAGCTGAGTGACCGGCGGAGACTGCGGCAGCGGCAGACACAGCTGAGCACGCTCCCCAAGTTCAACGCCAAGATTCGTCACTGAATTCTGTATTTTCAACATACCGCTATACTTCTGTACACCAGGAGCAAAAGACAGTGTTTACCTTAGCTCAACACACAAATACCGAGAAATAACTCTAACGAACAAAGGTTAAGGCCTCCTCCTCAAGAATGACAGAGCAGAGAACGCCCGCAGGAGACGAGGGGCGTTCACTGGAAGAGTCGCTGTCGTCCGTGAATGTCAGCGCCACCCAAGTTGATTCACAAACCCCAATCGGAATCCCAGAAGTTGTTTTCTTTTCTTTTTTCCCCACAGAAATGTACGATTTGATTCAAAAACGTGTGCAGAGAAACCACCGTGCACAGCCAGATGCCTCCAAGGCAGGACAGCAGCTGGGCTTCAAGGTCTCACACTGCAGGTTCTGAGACGGGTCATAAACCTGCCATGGAAAGTCTTGGCACCAACAGACCCACACAAGGGGTCCGAGAGGTCAGAGACAGACCCCACATGAGCTGGAAATGGTGCCAGCACTGTATGCGGGGAGGGCCGGCCTACAGCAGATGGCACTCTGACTGGACGCCCGGGGAAGCAGCAAACTCTGACCCTCTCCTCACAGCAAACATGGGACCAGAGGTCCTCAACTCCAGCGGGAAATGCAAAACCAAGAGCTTCCAGAAGGGAGTACTTCCAGGACTGGGACAAAGCTCTCTTCAACGGAACACAAACCATTCATCAAGGAGAGGATGGACAGATGGTACGTCATTGGAATCGAGAGGTCTGTTTACAAAAGATGAAGCCCAGGGAGCTCCCTGCGAGCTCAGCGGTCAGGACTCCACGCGGTCACTGCCACGGCCCAGGGTCAGTCCCTGCTCGGGAACTGAAAAAGACGCTGCCAGGAGGCAGAAAGCAGCAGGATGGGAGGCTTTTTTCCAGCCGACACAGCCCAGGGCGTGCCTGCTGGACCCCAGGGAGCGGCCCCACTCGGCATCATTGGACGTGGGCAGGCAGGACACGCTGAGTGGCAGGTGTGAGTGCCAAGGCCCTGGGGCGGCGAGCACGGGGCTGTGCCCTCCTCTCAGCTCAACCCGCAGCTCCGCATGCCGAGCGCCTCCTGACAAATGCTCGCCAGCCACTGTGGCCTTGTCTTGACCGCCCTCACTCTGTGTGATGCCAGGATGAGAGACACAAGCCACTGTGTGTCTGCCGAATCCACAGGACATGAGCGCCGGCGGAGACCACGCAGCCTGCGGGGCAGTGAGGTGTCACGATGGGCTCAGCACTGGGGGCAAACGACCGACTCGGTGGGGCCCGTCCACACCGGGGAGGCGGTGCATGTGTGTGACAGGGGCTTGGCAAGTCTACACACTCTCCTCTCAGTTTTGCTGCTGCCCTAAAACTCAAGTTATTTAAAATCTTTTAAATTCTCTGGTTGTCCTTGGGGAGGCAAGTGGTTGAGGGGTGGGGGGCCGGCAGAGGGAAGCAGGCAGTGGTGGGCTGGGGAGAACCGGGTCTTCACGGGACTGTCCTCCAAGACAGAGGATCCCAGGGAGCCTGGGGAGGGCAGAGGCTCAGCGTGGAAGAACCCCACCCCAGGTCTGCAGATTGGAAGCCCCCTGAGCAAGACCCAGGGTCGGAAGCCTGGGGGAGAAGGTCTAAAGGCCAAGGTGGGGGGACAGGGTCAGCAGCCTCGGGACTGAGGGCACTGGGCTCACCTGCTCACACACAGGCCTGCTGGCCGCTCAGCTGGAGCCCAGTAAACACCAAGGACTACACACCTCCTGTGGACGTGCGTCACAAAAGCCGCACTAGCGTCGGACACGCAGCTGCGGGAGACAGCGGCTGGGTCACCTGGGCCGGGGACGTGGTGTCCGCTCATAGCCTGGACGGGAGAGCGAGTGAAAGCCGCCCAGTCACGTCTGACTCTTTGCGACCCCACGGACGACACCGTAACACGGCATTCTCCAGGCCAGAACACTGGAGTGGGCAGCCTATCCCGTCTCCAGGGGATCGTCCTGACTCAGGAATCAAACTGGGGTCTCCTGCATTGCAGGCGGATTCTTTACCAGCTAAGCTACCAGCGAAGCCCCTTAGAGCCTGAAGTTTCTGCCAAACATGCCCACCCAAGGACAGATGGTCTAGAAAGCAGGTCAGAGAGAGGGAGTGAGGGGAGCGTGGAGGGCAGTCTGGGGCGAGGAGAGGAGAGGGAAGCCTTCGAATACGTTCTAGGGGCTTGGAATTCGCCTGCAAGACAAGGCGGCCGTGCCAGGCAGGGCAGAGCAGGCGGCTGCAGGGCGGGGGGCCGCAGGGGCAAGGAGCCGAGGCCTGTCCAGGGCGCCAGGACACCGGCCGGAGGATGGGGCCCGGAGTGCCAGCCACAGGGAAGCTCAGGGGGCCGGCCACACCTGTGCCCTCCGGCGGCCCCCAAAACGGCCCTCCCGAGGGGACCAAGGGCCGGCAGAGGGGCTGAAGCGCTGCCCCACACAGTGCAGTCCACCGTGCTAACAGCTCTTCAAGGCCAAGGGTAGGGCCAAAAATGCACATGTGCAAGGCTCTCAGTCTATTTACAGAGCTGCAAACCATCACCCCTCCCCAACCTCGCAGCCGCGCTCAGCTCTCAGCCTCTGGTTGGCCCGTCTGCACGGTTTGGGTTCAGGGCCCCCAACGGCATGGGCTCAGCGCGGCCCCTCCCACCGGGCTCAGTGCGGCCC
The DNA here is from genome assembly GCF_027580195.1 of Bos mutus. Taxonomy (NCBI): domain Eukaryota; kingdom Metazoa; phylum Chordata; class Mammalia; order Artiodactyla; family Bovidae; genus Bos; species Bos mutus. The sequence continues at coordinate 68,527,105 of NC_091637.1, forward strand.
CTCCGCCCGGCAGCGCTCCCAGGTGCAGGGGCCTCTGGTCCATCCTCTGCGGGCCGCCAGGCTCCGCTCCTGGGCCAGGGTACTGGGCAGGAGGCGGGCGGCTGGGGTGCTCGCGCTCCCCGACCCCCACAACCCGGGGACCGGGACCGGGATTGCCGCTCCTCCAGCCTTGGCGCCTGCTCCGCCCCCACCGGGGCGGAGGGCGGGGCGCGCTCAGGAGGCGGGTCGGGCCGACTGTGCTGGTGACCTCGGCCAGAGCTCCACTGCGCCACCTCGTGGGCCTCTGGGCGCAGAGCTTCATCCTTTCATGCAACAAGGGTTCTTTGATGCTGAAGTGATAAACCCCCAAGATTCAAAGACATTCTAAGGAGAGGCTCTGATCCTGAGGGTCGCCCCCCCATGCAGTGTCCAGGGCCCCGCGCGCATTCCCGGCTCAGGGCCGGGCCGCAGCCAGGCCACCTACCCGCAGGGAAGGCTCCTCTGCGAGGAGGGGCAGAGAGGCCACAGCTCCTACAGGCAACTCGGGGAGCCGCACCCCAGGAAGGGCCCCGGGACACACCGCTGCCCCAGCTCCCACCAGGAAAGCAGAGGCGGAGGCCCGGCTGGGAGATAAACTCTCCCAGAGAAAAAGGTAAGTAAGTGGACAACAGGAAAGAAGAGACCAGAAGACAGGTCAGTGGGGCAGCAGGTGAGCAGAGAGGAGGCCAACGTGCCCCCCGGAATCCTGCCAGGCTGTCCCCAACATGCAGAAGAAAGACCGCAAGCGGTCAGATGCTCACGGCACCCGCTCTCAGAAGCCGTGGGAGGACACGGGGCCAGCAGTACGATCCACGCGGGAGAGGCGAGGGGCCCAGTGGGACAGGAAAGGAGACACGAGACACAGGAGCACACGGGCACACAGCCCCAGAGGACGTCCTCACGGAGATGTGACGGGCAGGCCCGCACCCACGACGAGCCTGCCATCCAGGCACAGGGAGGCCGCACAGCGTCCCCTCCGAGAAGCCACGAGCCGGCCCGTGCAGGGAGACGCTGCAGGGCCCTCGGGGCGGTGGGCCGAGGCACCCAGCGGCCCCGCCCCTCAGCCTGTGCGCCTCACCTAACCCTCCAGCCGGTTCCTCCCGAGGCGTCCCAGCAAACACAGGCACTGAGCACGGGGGAGCCCACGAGCAGAGGGAGGCCCAGCAGGCGCCGGGAGGCCGGGCAGCGAAGGATACGCGGGGTGCCCTCTGTGCGGCACACCAGGTAGAGGCAGGCGGCCACCACGTGCGCCGTCCTCCGGCCCCGGGTCAGGTGCTTGCTCACGGCCATCTTGAAGAAGTTGAACGCGGTGTCCAGGCAGTGCTGGTTCAGCTGCAGCTGGTTCCCCAGGTGGTGGATCTGACGCCTCCCTAGGACACAACACGACACGTTACCGCGGATCCCAACAGGCGAGCCGGCGGCTCGTTAACACTGTCAGCGTCGGTGACTGCCTCGGCAACCTAAGGCAGAAGAGTCGAGGTCTACCCGTTTCCTTTCACGCTCTGCAAAACGTCCCGTTTTCACAGGGGTTCCAGTAAAATCACACGTGTGGGCGCGGAGTGCGAGTTCCCTGCAGCGCCACGTGCCCCGAGGCGCCCTCCTCCAGGGTGGAGTGGGTCAGGTCAGCCCGGGAGCAGAGCCCTTCCCAAGGCCCCTCGCTCAGTGAGTCTGGGAAGGGCTGCGGGTAAGCCGGCCGCCTGGCGCTGAACACTGATCATGGGCCCCGAGTCCACATGCTCCACCGCAAAGGCCCCTCCCGTGCCTGAGCGCCCAGGCCCTGCCGCCCGCGCCCACCCAGCCTTCCCCACGGGCTCCACATCAGCCTCCTCGCAGGCTGGTGTGCACAGGCCGGTCAAGGACCAAGTCTGCACACACACCTCTGCCCGGAGCACGGCCCTCCTGGGAGCCACAGGAGCACCGAGGGGGAGACGGACATGGCCTGTGCAACCGGCGAGCCTCACAGGAGCCAGGGGCTGGGGCACATGCAGCCCGCCCAGCGTCCTCCCGCCCCCAGGCCCTCTCTCCTCTAGCAAAAACCACTCTACACTGCGCCAGTGGCCTGTGCTTCCCCCACAAAGAGCTAGGAGCCAATGCCGCTGCCCCTGTGCCAAGGACTGTGGGCTCAGATTGACCCCTGGCCAAAGGGAGGTACCCAGCGAGCTAGCGCCCAGGGGAACAGGCATGAGGGCTGGTACCCAGCAGTTGGCATGTCCCGTGAGTGCCCTGGCCCCTGTGGCCCTGCCCCCTCGACCTCCAACACAGCCTGCCCGGAGCCACGCAGCTCCGAGGCCTCTGGTCAGGCTGAACTGAGGCAGGATCATGGTCACGGTCCCAGAGCCGAGGCCAGGGCACAGCCAACATCCTGACCATCTGCAGAGAGAGGAGGGCGGGTTGCTGCTGCCCATCACAGCGCGTGCGCCAGGATGTCAGGTGTATAGGCACAGTCTGCCCCGCAGCCCAGCCAGCCTCGGGGCAGACAGAGTGGTTGATGAGAGACCTTCAGGCCGGAGGCTCGCGCCACCCAGCTCCTCGGTGTTCACGGGGGCTCCGCTAACACGGAGAGGAAGGTCCTTTCCAGAGGGTGCTCACAGAGCCCGGGACCCAGCTTAGCCCCACATACCACGGGCCAGGGTCCCCCAGAAGTTGGGTGGGGGGCTTGAAATTATAGCAGCAAGTCACCTTATCACGTCTTCCTTGCTCTATAGCTCACATACTGTAAACTTCACCCACTTAAGTTGTCCCACGGAGTGGTTAGTACATTCACAAAAGTTGTTCGACCATTACCGCTTTGGTACATTCCATCACCCAAAAAAGAAGCCCTGTAGCCATGAGAAGTTACTCCCAGCCCCCCAAGTGAGTTTTTAATTCACGCACATCGGGCAAGCACAATCGGCATTCTGAACAAATCACACAACACAGGCGTGTGTGCAACCTTTAAAAGCACAAAGGTATCAGTAAATGCAAACACGCAAAACAGACTCCCAATTAACCAACTTCAGCTTACTCTCCTAAGAATAATACAGGAATGCAAAAAGTCAACTCACTAGCACATCGATGTCTTCAAACTTTTGACATTTTGTGAAACTAAGGCCTGCGTCTCCCTTCAAGACGGCACCCAAGCAGCATCCTCCCAGAAGCATGGAGACGGCAGAAAGCACAAACGTGGACACAGCGCGAGGACCGGCCAGCGCCCCGGGGGCACGCGGCGGGAGGGTCTGACCTGGCGGCTTAAGAAGCGGAGCCCTGATGCTACAGGGCTCGGCCCAGAAGTCTCCTCTCACCCGGAGGACCTTCGCAGTGCCAGCCGGGCCTGTGCAGCACCCAAGTCAGGGTGCAGAAGCACGTCACACCCGTCCCACGTGGCAACACACGAGAAACCACGCCTGTGATCAGAACCAGGGGCACCAAGAAGCCAATGGGCGCCCTGGGTGGGCTACAGGCGTGAACAGGTCAGTTTAAGACCCACATTCATATAAACATGGGCCAGCAACGGAGAGTCACCCACCCTGTGTAGAAAATGCCAATGTGGAGAGAGAGGAAGAAGCACCAGGCTCCACAGGCAGACTGCTCAGAGAGGAGAGCGTCCCAGGTCCATGATAATCTCAAAGTACTGGAAAGACGCCAGCACACAGGAGAGTAGGGACAGGCTGCGATCAAAGACAGTCCTTGAAAAGTTAAAAATGTGGTCACTGAACATTTTGTAAAAACTCAGAAATAACCAAACCACAGAGTGGGCACAGGTGAAGATTTAAAAAGAGAGCTAGGAGCTGGAGGAAGGGCCGCCCCCAGAGGAGAAGGGCGGCTTCCAGGGGGCAGGCCCCAGAGGGAGGCACGCAGCTGGCCAGACAGGCAGACGTCCAGGCACGAAGGATCACCCAGATGAAGAGGGCCTGTGATTAGGACAGACGACACCACAGAAAGAGCTAACAGTCCCACCAAGCGTGCAAATGAGCAGGGGAGCCGCGGGGGATGAGGCAGAGATCCGCAGGGGCGCTCTCCCGCACACGCCTCACACACACTCACTTTACACCCCGGGCAAGAAGGCACTGGCTGCACGAGGAAGGGAGCCCGGCCAAGGGGAAGCAGCCGCCACACAACCCTCGCTGTCCTCAAAGGCCCCCAAAGCGCCCAACCTCCTCCTCCTGTCTGCCCGGTGAGGCGCCTCTCTGCTGCCTGCAGGACCCGCCCACGGCCAGCCGGCCACAGCGTGTCCTCTGCCGCTCCCGAGTACACCTGCTTTGCTGATGAGAGAGCTGGCTGGTTTACTTGAAGATTGACAACAGTATGGACTTAATACCATAGATTCAGATCATACCAAATACAACCGGACGGAACCGGCAGGACAGGGACAGCGCTGCCTGGCAGGTTCCGGAGGCTAGAGCCACGCGGACACGCAAGTCGGGTTTAGAAAAGGCAGAGGAGCCAGAGGTCAAACCGCCAACATCTGCTGGATCACAGAAGAAGCAAGGGGCTTCCAGAAAAACATCTGCTTCTGCTTCACTGACTATGCTAGAGCCTTTGTGTGGATCACAACACACCGTGGAAAATTCTTCACGAGATGGGAACACCAGACCACCTGACCTGCCTCCTGAGAAGCCTGTATGCAAGTCAAGAAGCAACAGTTAGAGCCAGACACTGAACAAGGGACTAGTTCAAAAGTGAGAAAGGAGTGTGACAAGGCTGCATATTGTCACCCTGCTTATTTATCTTATATGCAGAGCACATCATGGGAAATGCCAGGCTGGATGACTCACAAACTGGAATCAAGATTGCCAGGAGAAATATTAACAACCTCAGATATGCAGATGATACCACTCTAAATGGCAAAAAGTGAAGCAGAACTAAAGAGCCTCTTTAAGAAAGTGAAAGAAGAAAGTGAAAAAGCTGGCTTAAAACTCAGTATTCGAAAAACTAAGATCATGGCATCCAGTCCCATCACTTCACAGCAAACAGAAGCTGAGGAAGTGGAACGGTGACAGGTTTTATTTTCTTGGGCTCCAAAATCGCCGTGGACGGTGACTGTACCCATGGAATTACGACACCTGCTCCTCGGAAGGAAAGCTATGACAAACGTGGGCAACATACTAAAAGGCAGAGGTACCATATCGCTTTGCTGACAGAGATCTGTATAGTTAAAGCTGTGGCTTTTCCAGTAGTCATGTGCAGAAGTAAGAGTTGGGCCATAAAGAAGACTAAGCGCCAAAGAATTGACGCTTTCAAATTGTGGTTCTAGAGGACATTCTTGACAGTCCCTTGGACTGCAAAGAGAGTAATTAAACCAGTCAATCCTAAAGGAAAGCAGTCCTGAATATTCATTGGAAGGACTGATGCTGAAGCTGAAGCTCCAGTACTGTGGGCACTTGATGCAAAGAGCTGACTCACTGGAAAAGACCCCAATGCTGGGAAAGACTGAGGGCAGGAGGAGAAGGGGGCGGCAAAGGGTAAGATGGGATGGTTAGACAGAATCACCGACTCAATGGACATGAGTTTGAGTAAACTCCCGGAGCTGGTGATGGACAGGGAGGCCTGGCATGCTGCAGTCCATGGGGTCGCAGAGTCAGACATGACTGATTGACTGAACTGAACAGATGTAAAGGAGCAACTGAGGGGGACACAATGGTAGTAGACTTTAACACTCCACTGACACCAGTGGACGGACCCTCCAGAGAAGCAGTGAAGCAACAGAGACCCCGAGTGATACCACGCAACAGTGAGGCTTGGTATGTTCCTGACGTTGCATCCGAAAGAAAACACCACAATACACATTCTTTTCAAGCACGCAAAGAACATTCTCCCGGACTAACCGCGTACTAGGGCACAAAGCCAACCTCTACAAACGTAGGGTGTGGAGACTGTTTCCAGCATCTTCTCTGAGTACAATGGCATGAAACTGGGACTCAATCACAAGAAAAGAAACGAGAGAATGCAACTACACGGAGACTGAACGGCTGCAAACGCCGTGAGATGCACAGACCGCAAAATCTGCTCGTTGAGGAGTCGCGCCGGACTCTCTGTGACCTCACGGCCAGCAGCCTGCCGAGCTCCTATGTCCATGGGATTTCCCGGGTAAGAATACCGGAGTGGGTTGCCATTTTGTTCTCCAGGGGATCTTCCTGATCCAGGGATCGAACACAAAATCTATGGGATGCAGCGAAAGCAACTCTAAGAGGCAAGTTCATAGGGATGGAGGCCTTCATTAAAAAACAAGAAAAATCCCGAGTAAACAACCTATCTTACTACCTAAAACAGAAAAAGAACAATAAAACCTGAAGGAAGAAGAAAGGAAATAAATAGTCATTTTTAAAAAATAGAAAAAACAAAATCAATAAAACCAGGAGATGATTCTTGGTTTCAAAGAGTAAACAAAACTGGCAAACCATTGGCTGGGCTCACCAAGAGGAAAAGAGAACCCGGACAGATGAAATAAGGAATGAAACAGGAGCACCCTCACCTGACACCGCAGAAGCCCAGGGAGCGGGAGCGCGCCACACGCAAGCGGACACTGGCAGAGCCGGCAGCCGAGGAGAGGAGCCCCTGTCCAGAAACACACAGCCCGCCAAAACTGAATCAAGAAACAGACTCCATCAAGGGAAGTGAAACAAAATCTGTAAAACAAACAAACAAACCCTCCCTACAAACACGAGTCCAGGACCAGATGGCTGCACAGGTGAATTCTACCAAACATACAAAAAAGAACTCACTATACTGACTTGTCTCAAACTCATCCAAAGACTGAAGAGTGGGGAACACTCCCAGGGACGTTCTGTGCAGCCGGCGTCACCCTGACACCAAACAAGAAAACCACAGGCTGGCCTCTGTGAACACAGATGCAAAAATTCTCAACAAAGTATTAGCAAACCAAATTCAACCACACAGATAAGAGATCACACAGCACAATCGAGTAGGGTCCATCCCAGCTTCACGAGGTCGGCTCAACGCCTGCAGACCCATTGATGCAATAAACCACATTAACAAAAGAAAAGTCAAAATCACATGATTATCTCAGTAGATGCAGAAAAAGCATTTGACAAAAGTCAATATTCATTCACGATAAAAAATTGTTACCAAAGGGGGAACAGCGGGAACATATCCCAACATAATAAAGGCCATTTATGAAAACCCACAGCCTATATAATACTCAGTGGTGAAAAGCTAAGAGCCTTCCTACTAAAATCTCGAACAAGACAAGGATGCCCACTCCCACCACGTCTATCATCATAGTATTTAAGTTTTAGCCACAGCAATCAGACAAGAAAAAGAAGTAAAAGTATTCAAATTGGAAGGTAAAAGGTAAAACTCACTATATGCAGATGACATGATACAAATATTCTAACAGAAAACCCTAAGGGCTCCACACAAAAGCTACTAGATCTACATGAGTTTAGTAAAGTAGCAGGACACAGTATTAACATTCAAATATCAGTTGCATTTCTTCACACTAACAATGAAATATCAGAAAGGGAATGTAAAAAATACCAATATCTTTTAAAATAGCACCAAATACATATACCTGTGAATAAACCTGGCTAAGGAGGTGAAAGACTTACATGTTCGGAATTATAAACCATTAATAAAGCAAATTAAAGACGATTCAAAGAAATGGGAAGATATGCTTCTGGATTGGAAGAATATTGTTAAAATGGCAACATCTAAAGCAATCCGCAGATTCAATGCAATCTCTGTGAAAATACCCATGACATTTTTCACAGAACTAGAACAAATAATACGAAATTTAAAGACCCAATCCAGAGGCGGGGCGGGGGGCAGTGCGGGAGGCGTGACTCTCTCACCAGACTTCAGACAATATGACGAAGCTACAGTAACCGAAACGGGGTGGTGCTGCCGCAAAAACGGACGCACAGATCAACAGGACAGAACGGAGGGCCCAGAAATAAACCCACACACTCATGGGCAGTTAGTCTTCAAGTAAGGAGGCAAGAATATAAAATGCGAAAAAGACAGTCTCTTCTGCAAGTGGTGCTGGGAAAGCTGGACACTCACATGTCAATCAATGACGTCAGAACACATCCTCACGTCCTGCAAAAAACCACAATCTTACCAATGTTCTCTTAGGTCAGTCTCCCAAGGCAATAGAAATAAAAAAACACAGATGGGACCTAATCAAAGTTAAAAGCTTTTGCACAGCAAAGGAAACCATAAAAAAAAAAGCAACCTACAGAACAGAATATGTTGAATCACATGCTATAGAGCAGAGATTGGCAAAACACTTAAATCGACTACACTCCAACAAAGAAATAATAAAATGGAAAAACGCAAACCTCAACCTCTGCTTCATACCACATATAAAAAATTGATTTGAGGCAGATCACAAACTTAAATGCAAAATGTACGACAATAAAGCTCCTAAGTGAAAACACAGAAGAGTATCTTCAGACCCTAGGATAGACAAGAATTAAGGTCTTTTAAAATTTTATCATTTTTTATTTGGCTGCATCCAATCTTAGTAGCAGCACGTGGGATCTTAGTTCTGTGACGAAGGATCAAACCCAGGTCCCCTGCACTGGGAGCCTGGAGACTTAGCCGTTGGGCCATCAGGGAAGTCCCAAGAATTAAGATCTTAGGTCACAAAAACCCCTAACTATAAAGATGGATGTATTGGGACTCTGTTAAAATTAAGAAATTTCTGTTCATCAGAAGACATTAAGAAAGTGAAAAGCCATCTACTGGGAGAAAGACTCAAAATACGTATATGCATCAGGAGACTTGAATTCCAAATTTATAATGAAGTTTACAAATCAGTAAGAAAACGATAACTCAGTCAAAAAAAAAAAAAAAAAACTTGTACAAAAGATGCAACAGGCAGCTCAGAGAGGACCAAGCAAAAGCAGCCAATCTCACTGCTCACCAGGGAGAGCAGAGCAAGGTCCCTGAGTGCTGTGCGCCCCCCAGGAAGACCAGTAAGTGCAGGGGCCGACACGTCCACTGCAGACCAACACGCACGCCGTATGCTCCAGGACCCCACCTGCAGCGCCGTCCCGAGAGACGAGTCCACCGGAACATACACGGCAGCCGCAAGGACCGCCAAGTGTCCGTGGCAGGAAGAGGACGCGGCACATTCACAGATGAAACCCTGCGAGCAGACAGACCTCTGAGACACACACGAAGGACGCTGTGCGATGCCAACTGTCTGAGCAGAAAAACCAGGGAAACTGATTGACAGGAGGGAGCCTTCTGGGGCCCAAGAAACACGCTGGCCCACGCTGTGTGCTCAGACCTTAGGTCACCCACGCTGACCCGGCGTCCTCCAGGTTGGTACAGTCATGCGTTTTACATACGTTATGCCAAGAAAAACAGACAAACAGAAAGAACACAGTAAAACTTCCCCTGAGAAATGTCTCCCACGTGAAAGGGTTCATCAGGTCAGTAACAAAAGCTCCAGCCTAGAGGCATTTGAGAATTCCAAGGAGAGAGAGAAAACCCAAAGGTCCAAGTTAAGAAACAAACAGTGAGATGGTGACTCAGACGGGACTGCATCCCCGTGCTGGCCGCGAGCACACCTTGGCCCACCCTCCGTGGGCACCCACCCCAGCCCTGCCAGGCTCCCGGAGGGAAGGCGGGGGTGCAGGGCTTCTCTCCCGCTGAGCCGCACCTTTCCAGCGAAGCCAGAGGCGAGCCCACGAGAGGGGCCTGGGGCACCGGCCTCCGGGGCGGAGGCGGGAGGCTGGGCCCCGAGGGAGCTGGACCACAACGCAGACAGCCTGTTTCTCCTCCACTTCTCTCTCGTTTTCTAAGAAAGGCACACGAAACTGAACATAAATAGTAACAACTGAAGGTAAATCCACAGATTCCAACCCAACCCACTAGGCTGGGGGCAGGTGGCAGGAAGCGAGTGCAGGACACCCCCATGGGAGGACAGAGCAGCTGCGGCGGAGAGAAGGGGGTAACCAGCCACGAGGGGACCGTGGGGGAAAGACCTGGGCCCGGAGGAGGTGCCCAACAGACCGAGAAAGAGACGCACGATGAAGTCAGCAAACAGCCGTAAACGCTGTTTAAACAGATGAACACACAGCATGAAATAAGAGTAAAGCTAACCGACAGCAGGGAGCTCCCTGCGGTGCACGCAGCGCGCTCCACCCGATCGGTGCACAGGCCTGCAGTCACACACGCGGCCCCGACTCATCACCCGATCGGTGCGCAGGCCTGCAGTCACACACGCGGCCCCGACTCATCACCCCGATCGGTGCGCAGGCCTGCAGTCACACACGCGGCCCGACTCATCACCCGATCGGTGCGCAGGCCTGCAGTCACACGCGCGGCCCGACTCATCACCCGATCGGTGCGCAGGCCTGCAGTCACACACGCGGCCCGACTCATCACCCGATCGGTGTGCAGGCCTGCAGTCACACGCGCGGCCCGACTCATCACCCGATCGGTGCACAGGCCTGCAGTCACACGCGCGGCCCGACTCATCTATGTTTCTCAGAGAAGGTCCGGGAGACACACAGAACCTGCCTGTATCTCTCCTGCAAAAGCGACAGAGGATGACAGCGACGACACACAATCAGCGTGAACTCACCAGGACACACAATCAGCGTGAACTCACCAGGACACACAATCGGCGTGAGCTCACCAGGACACACAATCGGCGTGAGCTCACCAGGACACACAATCGGCGTGAGCTCACCAGGACACACAATCGGCGTGAGCTCACCAGGACACACAATCGGCGTGAGCTCACCAGGACACACAATCGGCGTGAGCTCACCAGGACACACAATCGGCGTGAACTCACCAGGACAAAGGGAAAGCACAGGAGGTCTCTGGGGTCAGGCAAGGCCGGCACACGGCGGGCGCGCTGAGGGGCCGCCGGGGAGAAGCCAGTCTGGACAAGAGCAGCAGAGTCGGGGCTGGAGCTCACGGCCACCCTCGGCCCCCACAGCCCCGCCCAGCAGGGACAGGATGCTGACGCCAGAGGGGGACGGGCCAGGCGGAGGCAGAGCCCGCCCCTCCCCGGGTGCTGGGCACTGACCTGGGCAGGAGCCCTGGGGAAGGGGCGAGGGCGACCACCAAGCAGGCTTGCGCAGCCTCAGACTGTGCTGACCCCGTTCCCAGCAGCCCGAAAGCTCCGCTTTGACTTCGTAAACGAAGCCGTGTTTAAAGTCGGATGGGGCATTTCTCTCTGTGTCGCTGGCTTACATCACACTTCCATGAATACGTCTGCACGAACGCTACTCTTTACAACTGATTTGGGTCCGAGGGACAACCTGTTTTGGGCTTTTGGAAATAGATCCATTCTCTACCGGGAATAAAGTTCTTCACATGCAGACGATCTTAAAGGTGGGCGCAGAGAAGAAGAAAGATTACAGGACAGTACCACCTAGAGGACAGCGGCGGGGCTGGGAGGAGGCCCGAGCGCTGCCCGGGCGCAGGCGCGGGCCACCCGCAGAAGAACTCTGCTCTGGAAGCACCAGGGAGCCCCCTAAAGACACAGGACTGCAGGCTCCCAACACCGTGCGTGCTAACTCAGTCCAACGCTGTGTCGCCCCACGGACTGCAGCCCGCCAGGCTCCTCTGTCCATGCCATCCTCCAGGTGAGGATACTGGAGTGGGTTGCCATGCCCTCCTCCAGGGGATCTTCCCAACCCAGAGCTCGGGCCCGTGTCTCGCGTCTCCTGAATTGGCAGGTGGGTTCTTCACTAGCACCGCCTGGGAAGTCCTCCGACACCAGGGCCGGGTTCAATCCCTGGTCAGAGGACTGAGACCCTTTAAGCCGCGCGATGTGGCCTACATAAATAAAAAAATGTGCGTGCCCTAAATTTGTATACACATAGTCTACGCAGGCAAAGTAAAAGACCAACAAAACCATGGGGAGAAAGGGGCAAACCCACAGCCACCATGGAGACTTTAATACGCTCCTGCAGCCACAGGCAGACAGGCAGAGCCAGGAGCAGTGAGCCCTGGGGGAAGCCTGGCCCCAGTGGTGTGCACACGCACCGCAGCCCCTGCAGAGACACGTTCTTTTCACGTGTCCAAACTGACTGTAACTGACCAGACAGATGTTGGGCCATGAAGTCAAAGCATTCAGAAGACCGAAATCCTGCAGAATATTGTCTCTAAACACAGAAGAATCAAGCTGGCTATAAGAAAAGACCCAACAACACTAACAATCCATGGGGTCAGAGGGAAAAGCTCACCGGAAAAACCTAACACATTCTGATGTGAGTCATGATTAGAAGCCCACCACCTGCCCTCTCGGTAGTCAACAGCACAGTTGTCAAGCCCTGCTGGACTGGGGAGCGGCTGGCTGAGGGTGTGCTGGCCGCCGCCATTCACAGCAGCAGTGGGCAGCCAGGCGGGTCCTTGAGAGCCACGGACAAGGAGACCAGGCTGCAAGGAAGGATGCTCCACCTCACCCAGCATGCAGGTGAGGGCTGCGAAGCCTGGCAACACGTCCCGTTGGGAGGCACTCGGGTGCCAGCACGTCCCTGAAAGGGTGCTCACAGAGGCCTGAGGCGCCCCAGCAGGGTGCCCTGCCTGAGAGACAACAGCCAACATCGTGCCTGGCTGTGAGAGCATGGTGCATCCTCTCAAATCAGCAACGAGACACCTGGACACGGTGTGGTGCTGGAGGTTCTAGACAGCACTGTCAGGCAAGAAATTTAACCGGTGCCTAGACTAGACAGTAAAGCAAGGCTACATCGATTTTCAGATGACATGATCTCATATATAGCAGATTCTCAGAAATCCATTAAAAAACTATTAAATGGGATTTTCAAGGGTTGCAGGATACAAGATCAATACACAAATATCTATCATATTCTATACACTGGCAACAAACAATCAAAAAATGAAATAAAGAAAGCAATTTCATTTATAATAGCATCAAAAGGACGAAATATTTAAAATAAATTAGCAAAGATGGAAAATTTATACTTTGAAAACCACAAAAATTGTTTGAACAAGTTAAGGAAGACCTAAACCAATGGAAAGGCACTCTGCACCAGGGGTGAGGAGACTCCGCCTTGTTAAAAGAGCACCACCCTGTCCCCAGACTCATCTTCAGACGCCACTGGTCCCCGTCCCCAGACTCACTGACAGAGCCCCTGGTCCCCGTCCCCAGACTCACTGACAGAGCCCACTGGTCCCCGTCCCCAGACTCATCAACAGAGGCCACTGGTCCCCGTCCCCAGACTCATCTTCAGAGCCCACTGCTCCCCGTCCCCAGACTCATCAGCAGAGCCCACTGGTCTCTGTCCAGTTCTCAGTGGGCTCTTTGCAGAAACTGACAAACGCAACCTAAAACTCGTCTGTAAATTCAAGGGACTCAGAACAGGCAACAAAACAGTGTTAAAAATGAAGAACAAACAGGGAGGAGTCAAACTTCCTGACTTCAGAACGTGCTACTAAGATTCAACCAGCAAAACGCTGACATGAGCCTGCAGGGCGGAGGCGAGAGCCCAAACCCCTGCCGGTCGCCGCCTCCCGACAAGGGCGCCACGGAGGAGCAGCCTCCTCAGCAGTGGTGCTGGGAAAATGGGTACCCACGTGCAGAAGAGTGCAGGTGGGCACTTACCTGAACACCAGACGCAAACACGAACTCAAGGTGCCCGAAACCTCAGCCTGAGAACTAAGACCACAAAACTTGGACGGAAACACCACTTTATAAACCTCTGCTACTTGGACGGAATCAGGCAATCTTTCTTACTAACGACACAAACGCACAGGCGACAGAGGAGTGAACAGACCGCACATCTTCAAAATTAAACCCTCTGTGCTTCACAGTTCGCCGTCAACCCACAGAATGGGTGAACGCTTTTTGCAAATCATAGAACTGATGAAAGACTTATGTGTGGAGCACATAAAGAACTTTTACCACTTAATAAGAGGACAAATAACCCAATTAAAAACAGGCCAAGCTTAGAACAGACACTTCTCCCATCTGTTGTGGGCTGGCACTCTCACAAAACACAACGAAAGTGGTCACACTGCAGGTCAAACTGCTGTCCCCACGTCATTTCTGTGCTCACTGAGACGGACTGGCTTCAGAAGGCGCGGGCCCACTGGGTCCCGAGGGCGCATGGAGCAGCCCCACAATGACTGCAGCAAGCCCAGGGTGCCCAGCAGGGGCCCAATGGCTGGGGTGGGGCCGCCTCGAACAGTTCCTCCCGGCAGGCGTGCTGGTCGCTGCAGGCCGCCACGCTCGCCCTCCGCCCCGCACCCCATCCCGCCTGGGAGCCCACCCGCCCCTGCAGCCCCCGCAGGGAAATACCGTTCTGCAGGGTCTGTGCTCGCGACTCCTTTCCCAGGCTCACGTGGAAGCCGCCGCCCAGCGTTGGGGCTTTGCCAGCACCTAGAAACACAGATCAGACAGGTGAGCCAAAGCCCAGCAGAGATCCGTGGCAACAGTTTTTCGTTGCCTCTGGTGTTTCCAGAGCAAGAACTCAGAGGGGTCAGCACGCAGACCAGGAGTCTGCAGTGAGTGACCCCCACCCTACCGCCTCCTCTGCCCTGCCCTGGAGCCCAGAGGAGACCGTCACACAGCGCCCGCCTCCCCAGGCTGCAGCGCAGGTCCGGCCCCTCACTTGGCCCTGCAGCCCTGGGCCGGCCCCTCTCATGTTACCACAGCCATCTCGGGGGGAGGGGGCTGCGGGCTCCTGGAGGGGAGCCTTGTCCGTGGGGCTGGAGGTCTGCAAGAGGCACCTGTGCGTGCCCACCCGCCCACCCGCAGCAGTAATCTAAGGACCCTGCTCCCAGAGCGTAGCCGCGGCTGCACTCAAGAGCACTCCGCCTTGAATCTCCCACCAACTCCAAGCCACCCCAGGAAGTCTCAGATACTCTGCTCCACAGGGCTTCAGGGCTGGACTTCTGCCCTGATAGCCTCCTCTGGAGACAGCCAGGTGGACATCCGAAGGTTCACTAGACTTAACAAGCCCCAGCCCTGAAGCGTGATCATCAAATGAGCCCCACGCCAAAGGGAGGGCCTGGACACCAGAGCACAGCAGTGGGGCGGGAGGAGCTGCCCGACCGGAGTCCAACATGCCTGTCACAAAGCACAGGCCACAGCACTAGACGCTCAAGTCAGGGGGCAGGACCGCACAGTCAGCCACGGGGCCTGCGGGAGGACCACGTGGAGGCTCATGTGTCAGGAAGCGGAAGAGCCAGATCTCTGAGATCTGAGAGGAGGCCCCCAGGAAAACGCATGGCCCAAGTCCTGGGGCCGTGAGGCTCGCCTGGGTCATCCCTGGGCGGCCACAAATGCAGACAGCAGGAGAACAAGCTGGCCTTCGGCTTATCTGTGGCTGTGGCGTCTGTGATCTTTTGGACACAGGAGCCACCACAGCAGCCGCCTGCCCAGGAACACCACACTGAGACCTGCGTGCGGTGTCCCAGTGCTGCCCAACTTTTATTTCAGAAGAAGGGAAAAAATATCACCGTTTTGTTTTAACTGAAATGAGTCTGTGTCTTAAATAAAACTGTTACAAGAATTCTGCATTAGAGGACAGACAGGGAAGCAGTCTAAACCCGCTGAAGCCCCGGGTTCCAGGAGCACGGACTCGGGGGCCTCCCTCCCAGCCACCTCCCCCGGCCTGCCTGCCCGGACAGACCCGGCGACCAGCACGGGCCACACAGAGATACCGCCGGAGCAGTGTGGAAGTGGTTTGGGTGAGCGTTCAATGCCCGGCAAGGCCTGAAGGCCGCCCCGCCCTCCCCTCCCCTCCCATCCAGCTCTCCCCTGACCCTCTCTCCAGCAGGCTGTCCTCCCCAGCCCCGCCGTCTCTCCCATGCCCCCAGCACCTGTCCTGGGGCTGCCCAGCCGCATCTGCTCCGGAAGCTGGCTCCTGACTCACTCTCCCCAGGCGCACTCGCACACACTCACTCACACTCGCACACACTCACACTCGCACACACTCACACACACACCACTGGTGCTCTCCAAGGTGCCTGTGTATAGCCTCAGTCCCCCACATGCAGAGGAGGCACAGGGCCTGAGTTCTGGCAAGGAAGGAGCCTCCCTGGGCCGGGCCAGCAGGGGAGGGGAGGGCTGGGGGACAGACACCAGCCCCGGGACGTGGTCACAGCAGACACACATGGAGAGCAGTGGTGGAAGGTGTGAAAAGTGCTTGTTCAGCAAGTCTCAGACCACTCACCACCGGCTGGGCTCCGCTGAAGCCTGGAGGAAAGTTTGAGCTCCACCTCTGGCCAAAACCACCAGTGCATGCTGTGCTAGTCCTTCAGAGGCCCTTCACACTGTTCCCTCCACTAAAAACATCTGATATTTTCTATAACAAGATCCTGTAACAAACAAGATACAACCAGCTAAAGCTATCAAGTAGAAGGCGGTGCAGGTTCCACCACCCGAGGTGGGCCAAGAGTGCCCCCGTGTGGACAGCATGGGTATGGCCAGTAACTGCACCCAGGGCACCGCCTCGGGCTGGGGTCTGCAAAGGCAAGAAGGTCCAAGACCCAACCCTTGCGACTCCGCAGGGGCGGAGGGGAGACTGGGGGCCCTGCTCAGCCACTCTGAGCGTGGAGGACCAGCGGAAACAACAACACCCCAAGAGCAGACAGAGAAAAGCAGCACGCTGCCCCTCCTCCAGTTCACTCTCAGGCCCGTCCAACACGGATAGGCTGCCCTTCCTAGGCCTGTACTCACTATTCAAAGTGAGGGGTCTCTGTTGCTGCTGTGAAACTCCTTTTAAGGGAGGACGACCGCATGAGGTCCAGCCGGGCAATTCCAGGACAGAAGGGAAATCCAGTGGCCCCTCAGCCTGAGCTCAGACATGGGGATAATGCTTCTAGAGCACCCGAAAGGTCCTGGGAAGTCCACACCGAGCCCACGCATGGGCTTGTGGATGGACACAGACCTCGGACGCTGGTGAAGAAACAGCTAACCCAGGCGGCTGCCTAAACGTCTTTCAACCGAAGAGCTTCTCATCACAGATGCAGGTCTGAGTGTGGAAACCACCCAGCACGGAGCACACGAGGTGACCCAGCAGCAGCAGGACGTTTTAGGACCAAGGTCCTCTCACCCAGCCGCCTCCAGGACAGAACTCAGCCACTTCCTGGGAGCAGGTCCCTTCCGCCTGGACCTCAGGGGGGCCACAGGATAGAAACAGCCTTTCGAAAAACAGTGCTGAGGGAGTTCCCTGGTGGCCTGGTGGTTAGGATTCTGGGCTTTCACTGCCAAGGCCCAGGTTCAGTGCCTGGCCAGGTGGCGCGTGGCCAAAAAGAAAAACAACACAGTGCTGGGGAACCGGACATCCACTGCAAAAAGCAAACCTCAGCCGCACACCACACCCGATATGAGGCTTAAACTCAAAATGGTCATGAGTCTAAACATAAAATATGAAAAAGTAAAACTTAGAAGAACAGTGTGTCTCGGGCTTAGGGAGTTTCTTAGAATGACAGAAAAAGTACAATTTGGAGGAGAACGGGACGACAGAGGGTGAGCTGGTTGGATGGCATCACCGACTCAATGGACATGAGTTTGAGCAAATTCCGGGAGATAGTGAAGGACAGGAAAGCCTGGAATGCTGGAGTCCATGGGGTCCCAGAGAGTAGGACACAGCTTAGCAACTAAACAACAATAAAAGAAAAAAAAATCAATAAAGGGGACCGCACCTAATTTAAGCTTTTAATCACAATTTTAAACTTTTGCAAATAACCTGTCTAGCAAAGGACTTGTAACTACAATATTTAAAGAGCGCTCAAAACTCAACCTGTATAAAAACAGCAAGAAAACAACCTGCATAAAAACTATGCACAAAACTACCGGAGCAGACATTTCAGCAAGGGGGATTCACAGCTGTTCAGCATCACTGTGCCCTAGGGGAGAGCATCAGCATGAGAGGAGACACCACAACACACTAGGAACACACGGAAAACACGTGTAACGGTACAGGCAACACCAAGTCCTGGGTAAGCAGCTTATGAGAATGCAAAATGGTGTTGCCACATTGGAAAGTCAGTTTGGCGGCTTGTTACCCCGTTAAACACACAGCTACCATCCGGTCCTGGGTGACCCGCGTCCGTGGCAGGAGCCACCCCCAAGTTCCCGCAGCTCTCTCCGGATCGCCTCGGACTCGCCTTGGAAGGGGCCCCGCTGCTTGCAGCGCCCCGGGCGAGTCGCCGGGGTCCCGGGCTGAGGGACGGAAGCGGGTCCCCCAAGGGTGGCTCCGGGCCCTGGAGAACCAGCCGCGGGCGCCGGGGATAGGGGAGCTCTGTCCTCAGGGCGCAGCGACTGAGTCCCCAGGCGCGAAGATCCCTACCCCGGAGCCGCGGGGCTGAGCCGACCACCGCGCGGGGTGCGGGAGGCTGACGTCCTCGACCCCCGACAACCGGCCCCGAGGGGCCAGGCGACTGCGGGCGGACCACAACTGGAGCCCGGGCCGCCCTCCGTTACCGAGCCGCTCCCGCCCGACCCGGCCCCCGGGGCCAGCCCCCGCCCCCGGCCCCCTGCACACCGCCCCCCGGCCCCCGGCCCCCGCCGCCCCCGGTCCCCGGTCCCAGGCCCCCGGCCCCCCGGGACCCCCCGCCGCCCACCGGGACGCACCGTCCAGGGACACGAACTGCCCCACGGCCGACGAGCCGCCGCCGCTGTTCTCCACGAACTGCACTTCGGACACGATGATGTTGTCCTCGAGCACCGAGCCGCAACCGGTGCACACGGCATCGCCGCGCGCCGCGTCCAGCTCGATGTCGGTGCCGCCGCACCCGCGGCACACGCGGCCCGTCATGCCGGCGGCTCCGGGGGCCCGGCCCGCGCTCCAGGCCGCCCGCCGCCGCCGCCGCCGCCGCCGCTGCCGCGCCGCTCAGACTCTCGCGAGGCCGCCGCCGCCGCCGCGCCGGCCGATTCGTAGCGGCAGATTCGCCGCGCGCGCACCGGGACGGCGACGCCCGCCGCGGCCGTGCCGGGCGGAACGGTCGCGGGCTCCTGGGCCGAGGACTCGAAACTGCCGCCCCGCGCCAGGAACGCAGCCACCGGGCCCGGGACTCGGACCCACAGGCCGCAACGGCGGGCGCCGGGCTGGAGGGGGGCGGGGCGGGGCGGGGCGGGGCGGGGCCACTGCTCATAGGCGGGGCCTGGGCCGGCGCCTGTCGCGGTGGGCGGGGCATGGTGGGCTGGCGGGCGAATCCCAGGCCGTGGGCGTGGCTAGGGTGGGCGGGGCCTGGAAAGGGGCGCTCAAGACTGGTCGGCTCAGGTCAAGGGTGGAGACCCGGCGGCGGGCCCGGCTCGCTGCCTACAGGCCGGGCCTCGGCTTGTGGGTGCTCCGGACCCCCAGTGCCTGCAGGCCCGGCCTCCGCCTGCCGGTGCCCCCCCACCCCGCGCCCGCGCGCTCTGCCGGCAGGCCTTACCCCGTAACAGTCGCTCGTGCCGCCCTTGTTCACCCACGGCAGGCACGTTTCTGTTGTTACATCGTCTCCAGATGCCGTTGGGTCCCCGGAAATGGGCCTGAAAAGAAATGCGCAAGACCGTATTTTCTCCTGTCAGCCGCGTGACCTGATCTGAGTTTCCCAACCAGGGATTGAACCCGGCCTGCCACAGCGAAAGTCCAGAGCCTTAACCACTAAGCCAGCAGGGAACTTCCAAGACCGTTTCTTAAAAAACTTAAACCTTGACTATGGGAGCTCTAACTAAATCCGAAAATGTCCCGTTACCACTTGAAAGCAGTGTTGTAAATACTTAAACTCTTCATGAGTCAGTGTGTAAATTCGATTTAATCCCAGCCATAATGTCAACAGGATTTTCACATAACTCAATAAGCCGATCCTAAAGTCATATGAATGACATACTCCACAAGAACAGTCAAGAAAAAAAAAAAAAAAAAAAAGAAAGAAAATTCTAAAAGAAAGAAAGCTTAAGAAGAGGGAAATTAGCCACTGGACAACCAGGGAAGTGTTCTGTGTTTCATCTTGTTGTTTGAAAAGGGCTAGTTGAAAAGTAGATTCTTGTTCCTTGCTTTTGAAAAAACGCTGGAGTCCTGGGCTGAGAGTTTAGATGCTTAATTTCCCCATTTGTTTGACATTGGGTAGTCATTAATCCTCCTGATGCTTCCCTTTCCTTATCTTTACTTATTTATTAAAAGATATTTATTTCTTTATTTGAGTGCACCATCTCTTAGTTGTGGCACATGGGATCTTTAGTTGCAGCTTGTAGTCTCTTAATTGCAGCTTGTGGGATCTAGTTCCCTGACCAGGGATCGAACCCAGGTTCCCTGCATTGGGAGCGTGGAGTGTTAGCCACGGCACCACCAGGGAAGTCCCTCCTTGTCTTTAAAGTGAGGGTCTTCTAGTTTAAGTATTCACTGATCCTCTATCTTTACTTTTCCCTAGTAATAATGTTGGAGTAATGTATTCATCTTTAGGTCTTTGGCTAGGGAGAAACCACTGAAAAATAGCTTAGATATGTAGTTACTTAATGGCACCCCACTCCAGTACTCTTGCCTGGAGAATCCCATGGACGGAGGAGCCTGGTAGGCTGCAGTCCCTGGGGTCGCTAAGAGTTGGACACGACTGATCGACTTCACTTTCACTTTTCACTTTCATGCATTGGAGAAGGAAATGGCAACCACTCCAGTGTTCTTGCCTGGAGAATCCCAGGGACGGCGGGACCTGGTGGGCTGCCGTCTATGGGGTCGCACAGAGTCAGACACGACTGAAGCAACTTAGCAGCAGCAGCAGCATGTTTGCTGTTTGGCAAGAGCTTTGAAAACTCTTTGTTCATGTGTAAATCTTGTGAATTGGAGTGAATATATTAAGGTCTGTAATACAATAAATATATAAATTAAGAAAAAAAAAAAGAAGAGGGAAATTGCTCTTCTGTATATGAAAATATTATATCCGGTTATATCCATTAAGCCACATGGTATTTGTACAGGGACAAATGGACTAAAACCCAGAGTACAGACACAACCCCAGCTGTGTGTGGAAATTTAGGGGTCTCGAACCATTGTGGAAAAGACAGACCGTTCAATGGTGTTGGAATTCCTGTTGAGAGGAGGGGAGGGATGAATTGAAGCCCAGCCTCACACTGTTCTAAAACTAAATCCCAAGTGTCACGGAATGGTGAAAGTAGAAACAGGCTCCCACAGTCTGTACAGGAGGGCTGAGCAGCCTCCAGGAGATGGTGCAGGACAGGGGAGCCATGCAGCAGTACAGGAGCGCTGAGCAACCTCCAGGAGACAGTGCAGGACCGGGAAGCCACACAGCAGTGCATGGGGTCGCCAAGAGCTGGACGTGACTGGCAGTGTACAGAGCAGGCGGGAACTGCAGTGGGTCTCAGTCTGGGGGAGGGTGGTCTGAGCGTGTCTTGCCCTCCAGGGCATCCTCGCCACAGGGCGTGGAGGCCTAGCCAGTTAAGCTTGATGACAGGCGGGACAGCTAGTCTTCCGTCGGGAAGAGCAGTTTCTGTCTCCCATCTCGTGCTGAGGAAACAGGTTGCTGCCGTGACAAGACATGTCTTCGTGCACGTGTACTTGTTCCTCAGGGAGGACCCCAGAGTATTTCTCCCTTCAACAGACTTCACACAGGCACCTTGATCCCCAGAATTGCCCTATGAAATTACCGCCTCATGGCCCGATATTTCACTGGCCAAATTTCAGTATGTTAGTCATCAATTGTTGCCTTACAAATAACCACAAAAGTTAGCAGTTTAAAATGACAAGCCTTTATCATCTCACAGATTCTGTGGGTCTGGGGTCTGGGAGGGGCTTCACAGGACGGTTCTGGCCTGGGGTCTTCAGAGGCTGTGATCACAGTTTTGGCCAGGGCTTGTCCTCTGAAGACTGGGCTGGACTGGGGAGGGTGGTCTGCCTCCAAGCTCCCTCACGTGACTCTTGGTGGGGCCTGAGCCTCTCCCAGGGGTCCCTGCAGTGTCCTCACCAGGGGGCGGTGGGCTTCCCCACTGCCAGAGGCCGGGAACCGCAGGACAGAAGCTATGAGGTTTTGATGACCCACTGTCACTGCACCAGCTCCACCTGGGCGTCAAGCCCACACCCGAGGACAGAGGACCTGGGACATATTTGAAAGCACCCCGAGCTGCCCCCATGCCCCTCCCTGACACATGCATGGGGCCCAGAGGCCCGGGCTGGCCCCGAACTCCAAGCCTGCTGCGGGCTCCTGAGAGAGGGCGCCAGCGTGGGAACCCCGAGGGAGCCGATGAGAGAGAGACCTGGGGTCTGGGGCGCTGAGAGCGCCTCCCGCCCCACGCAGCGGAGAAAAGGGTCCCAGGACAGAGAGCCAGTCCAGCCCCAGAGCAGCAGCTGCGCAGGACGCTGGACGCTGGACGGCTGTCTCCCTCCTGCACCTGTCACTGGGTAGAGCGGAGGACGAGAGGCCGCCCGGGCACGGGGTGGAGCCCCCCGCCCAGCTGGGCCCTGGAGTCAGAGCAGAGGTCTCCCATCCCCCACCCAGAGCCAGGCTGGACCGGCCCCTCTCTCCTGCAGTCAAGGCCTTGGGTACAGATGTACCCTGGGGATTGGGGTAGAGGGGACGGGGTCTGAGGAGACACCTGCCTTCCTGCAGGGAGTCCCGGGGGCAGGAGGCCTCTCTCCTCCCCATCCAGTGGGGAGAGGGGCAGGAGTCGTCCCTGGACCTCACGAGGGGGGATGGGGGGCCTGGGGAGGGAGCCCGCCCCTCCCCCTGGCTGGAGGCCTGCCCAGCTGCAGGACTCCACGTGTCTTGTGTGGACCCCGGAGGTGGGGACCTGGGCGGGGCTTGATGAGTGTCTGAGAACATGGGGCGTTTGAGGGACCTTGTGGCTTGGCCACTGCCCTGCGTCAGGGACACAGATAGGAACAGGCAGGCAGCTGGAGAGGGGACAGGGCCTGTGGGAGGGGCTGCCCACGTCCAGGGCACAGCTTGAAGCCATCAGTCACTGCCCTGCAGCACTTTCCAGGCACGTCCCATGCATGGTCTTCTTTGCTTGCATCATTTCTGTTGAAAAATTCTGGGTTTTTGTATTTTGTTGCACTTCAAAGCAAGGTACAGTTTTTTTCCTAAATGCTTTAAAAATTTTTAAATCTCTTTCTAGGAGTCCAATTACACCCATGTTGGATTTTTACTGTGTCCTCTATGCCTGTGTGTTTTTAAACTTGTTTTTCTCTCCTTGTTCCCATCTGGGTATTTTCTACTTACATAATTTCCATTTCACTAATCCTCTCTTCTGCTGTGTGTGATCTGCTTTTAAAACCATCTATTCAGTTGTTCACAGGTCTTATTCTATGTATTTTTACCTCTTTTTTCCCCCTTCCTGTTTCCAACTGAGTATTTTCTACTTACATAATTTCCATTTCACTAATCCTCTCTTCTGCTGTGTGTGATCTGCTTCTAAAATCATCTATTCTGTTATTCATTTCAGCTATTTTATATTTCAGTTCTACAATTTCCAAATGATTCTTTTACTTTAGATTTCAGTTCTGTGATGAAATTCTCCATTTGTTTCCATTGATTTTCTCAAACATATTAATCAGATTTTAAGGTTCATTCTAATCATTCCAATATTGGTGACCTATGGATTTACATCTGTGATTTTTCTTGGCTTGTGTGAAACTGTTTTCTGGTGCACCTGATAATTTTGGAATAAATGATGACCGCTATGAAGAAAAACTGTGAGGTTCTGGGAGATGCTTTTGTTATTTAGAGAGATTTTCCTTATGTCAGTCACACAGGTGGGGGCCCATACTTGATAGAACTCCAAGCTTTACTCCAGGCTTTGTAGGGCTCTCTGTCTTCCTGCTTCTCGGGCACCTTCAGGCAAAGGCGGTTGCGTCAGCGCATCATCTCACCACACTGCACGCAAACAAATCTCGAGTATTTGACAGCAGGTGGCCTGGGGACAGTTTGCTGCAGGGCTTGCACCTGGACAGACATCTCCTCCAGCAACAAAACACAAAGTAACTATAAGGGACTGAAAATAACTGCCTGCAGGCACAGTTAAGCCAAATTAGGGACAACAGGATACAAAAAGACCAAAAAGCCCAAGCCTACTTCTGAAGAGCCAGCTGTAAAAGCAGGGCGTCAGGAACAAGGGCTGGGAACTGCACACACCCCCTGCACGGGCGCGCATGCTCAGCTGCTCAGGGGTGTCCGACTCCTTGCGACCCCAAGGACTACAGCCCGCCAGGCTCCTCTGTCCATGGGATTCTCCAGGCAAGAACACTGGAATGGGTTGCCATGCCCTCCTCCAGGGGATCTTTCTGACCCAGGGATCAAACCTGTGTCTCCTGTGGCTCCTGCATGGCTGGCAGATTCTTTACCGCTGAGTCACTGGGGAAGCCCCAAGCTCCCTAACCAGGGATCAAATCCAAACCCAGGCCCACCACAGTGAAAGCGCCAAGTCCTAAACACTGGACGCTCAGGGACTTCCCCCTGCTTCTAAGTGAACACATGTGTTAGGGCTGACTGTAACCCTGTCCAGAGGCCTGGGAGGCGGGCACTGCCTCTGTGCTCTCCCTCAGGCTCCCTCCAGGCAGCCCGCATCTCCCGCAGTGGAGCTTGTGCACACATTCCTGACCTGAATTTCTTGTCTGGCCTCTAGTACTTTCTATTGATTAAGGAGGCCAAGAGCCTGGGTGGGTCACACCCAGGTCACACTTGCCCACGTGCGGCAGTCAGCACAGGTAAGAGACCCGGCTGGGCCCCAGGCTTTCGTCACCTGAACATCACCAGCGCTCTGCCCGCGGGCAGGGCCTCCAAGTCTTGGTCTCGTCCTCTGCATACCAGAGGCAATGGGGCCTCCATCCCACCACCGCGCCAGGCAGGCAGTGATGATGGCAGACCCCTGCGCTGCCTGTCCCGCCCACCCCCATCAGGTCCACTGGGGGTGGGGCAGTCTGTCGTCCGCCGCAGAAGCCACGGGCCAGCACCCGCATGTCCCACCTCCTGGGTTCCACCCCACCCCACCACGGGCAGAAGGGGGTTCCTTATGTGGCAGGTCAGCTGATCAGCAGTCACCTGCCCACCCTGGATCTCTCTGGTCCCTCCCGGGGATGGGGTGGACAGCAGCCTGACCTCTTTCTACAGCTCCTTCCAGGCCTGAGCTCTGCAGCATGCCAGTCAGCTCCGGAGCCGCAGGCACCTGGGATGGCCTCAGATATGGCGAGCATCAGCAGGAGCAGGAACGAGGCCGTGGCTGCTGTCTTTGGGGATAGAATCTTTCCAGGTACCGTCTGCTCCACTGTCAGCAGAATCTTCACGAGGGGCGTGCTGAGGGGCCAGGGAGAGGAACGGCCAGCAGCTCAGCAACCTAGGAGTCACCTGGCCTCACCAGGGAAAGCAGTCAACACGACGCGGTTCCTCTGCCGGCCTGGAGGGGCTGGACTTGGCACAGAGAGTCTAAGAGCACCGGGGCTGCTGCACGCTTTGGCCTCGAGACTGCCTTCAGCCAAGGTGTTGCCTCCGCTGAGCACCCCGAGACGCCCCTGAAGGCCTGGTCAAGTGTCACACTCAGGGTCCAGAGCGTCCGAGAGAGGAGCACAGGCTGCCCCGTGTGGCCCCCTGGATGTCCTCACATCTTGAAGCCTCGGTTGTTCCCCACGACCCCAATATGTGTTTCAAGAAGGAAAGGGCCTGGGGCGGGGACCGTCGTCCCGGGTAAGAGCAATCAACATGCAATGTGATTAGAATAGCTGGACCTTTTTTTTTTTTTTTAGATGAACCTGTTTTCCAAACCCCTAGTCTACTGCAAACCTTAGTATTATGTATAAACACATAATCTTCCCCAAAGGGGAAGATGCCAACTAGTTACGATTACAGAAAAGCCCAGCACGGCCAAAAAATCAAATAAATAAATAGAATTTTAAAAATGAAACAATAAAGCGACTCCCTTCACGGCCTGTCGGGGGCTCTCACTGGCCTGCAGCGCCTGGAGTTTTGTTGGCGTCCAGACACTCTCCCGCTTTTCCTCTGTGTTTGTTTTGCTTTTTGTCCTGCGTCTCCCCCTCAGGAGTTTTGTCCTTTCTCCCGGGAGACCGTCGGTTTCCACGCCTGAGCTGGTGTTCCCACCTCTCTTCCCATCCACCCCAAACCCGAGGGGTCACCAGGTCACTCTGGTCATCCTCCTGCGGCTGGCCGCCCCCCCGCCCCGGGCAGCAGCAGCACACTCCTGGTGCCCTAGACGTCCCTCCGCCACTGACACCAACCTCAGAAAAAGCGGTGTCCCTCAGGTGTCTTCTTGCTCAAAACTGCACAAAGCCTGGCATTTGGGGCCTGCCTCCACCGCCTGGACTTTATTTCTTTTGCTTGAAAAATAATATTGCTTTTCAGTACCAAAATCATGTTTACTAACTGTGAAACATTATAAAAACAAAAATAAATAAAATGCTAAGGAAACCCAGAAGTCATTCCCAGGTTAATCCGGACAGCTCTGAGGTGGAAGTGCACTCGCGGGCACGGCCACTGCTGCGTCCCACGCTCCGCGAATTATCCGGGAACGTCCACTGTTGGCTTCTCCGTTAGGGCCTTGCTATTTACTTTCCTTTTCCAACATTTAACTCTTTTCTTTTCTTTTAATTTTTGGTTGTGCTGGGTCTTCACTGCTGGGCACAGGTTTTCTCCACTTGAGGAGAGCAGGGACTTCTCTCTGTCACACTGCGCTGACTTCTCACTGCGGCGGCGGCCCTTGTTACAGAGCACCGGTCCAGGACACACAGGCTTCAGCAGCCGTGGCACACAGACTTAACTGCCCCATAGCACGTGAAGTCTTCCCAGACCAGGAATCAAATCTGTGTCCCCTGCACTGACAGGCAGATTCTCAACCACTGGACCGCCGGCGAAGTCCGGCCAACATGGAAGTCTTGTACTGGCTGATTGTGACACAGTTTCCATTGTGGGAACACAGGGAAGTATCAAAATTTAACTGCAGAGGTGCCCCTTATTCTCGGGGCCCAGAACAACCCCTGGTAAGCAGGGGAGGGCTCCTAGGCGTTATCCTGACCCCAGGTGAGCTGTCCATTCAGCTGCACGGCCTGGGTTTCGAGCGTCATACGTGTACGCTTTCCCCATGCTGATATGGGTGCGCAGTCACCGGTTTCACTGGGGCCTTTATATTCCACGGGCTGCAAATACCATGTGAACCACAGACGCTGCCATTATTTTCCTTTATTTTCCTTGCACAATTAATACACATTCACCATAAAGAAAATATGAGATAAAGAGAAGCAAAAAAGCAAAGCTCAATCAACTGAACTCTCTCCAAAGAGATAATTTCTTAACACTTCGGATTCACTTCTAACCTTATGTGTTTCCCTCGTACATTGAGAGGTCCTTTACATGTATAATCACTTACGTGTAAATATATATTTTACATGTACATGCATTTGCACACATGTTTTGTTAACCAAATAGGATTGTATTATGCATTCTCTTTTAAGCCATGTTTTAACTGACCGTTTCGCACAGCTGTATGTTCCAAGGGGTAGCTGCGCGGCGGCTGACCTGACCTCGCCTGGCTCTGCCACCCTGGACTCGACTCCAGGCTTCACTCTTAGAAGTCTCGCTGGCTGGGCGCCCAGCATTCAGACTCCACAGGTCAGAGGTGACCCATGAACCGCTCACCTAGGTGGCCGCAGGGCAGTGCCACTCGCAGCGTCCTGGGCTCCTGCTCCCTCCCCCGAGGTCCCCCCAGAGCTGGCCTGATGCAGCCCCTCTGGGGCAGGGCACCCACTTCCTGCCCGCACCAACACAGGGTCCCGAGGTCCGCTCCTTTAACTCTCAGCACAGAGTAGGCGTCTCTGTACGGGAACTTCAATTCCAGGGATGCCAGCCAACCTGCCCCCATCTTCTGGAACACCTTCTCTGTCTGCATGGCGATTTGTAGCTGTAGGTGGCGATTATGCACCCAGGGTCCCACCCTGGGCCTACCCTATACATGACAGACGTTCTTCTCCCATTTGCCTTTTGACTGTGCCGACAGCGGAATTTTGGCGTTGGAGACAGTGCGCATCTCCAGGTCCACAAACAAGCACTGCCCAGCTGCCAGCAAGCGACCTCCTCGAGTCTGTGCTCAGAGAGTCCCCTCGAGTCTAGAGGTTGCTGTGCCGTATTCGAGGCTCTTTCCTTTGTCGTCCACCTGGGTTTCACGTTGACACTATATGTATATGTGTATATATACGTTTATTTGTTTGTTTGGCTGCACCAGATCTTATTGCAGCTTCACTGTGGCATAGGAGCTCTTAGTTGCTGTGTGTGAGATCTCGTTCCCTGACCAGGGATCGAACCCCCACAGTGGAGCGCGGTGCCTTAGCCACTGGCCCACCAGGGAAGTCCCCACTTTGGTGCTTTGCGCAGGGGAGGCTCACACCTGATGCTCTAGCAAACAGCCTGGAGAAGAGCCATCCTCCCGCCTGCTCTGGGCTACCGGCTGCCTCTTGGACCCTTGTCGTGACAGGCGTGCTCTGACCACGGCCACCACACGAGACCCTGAAATACTGGCTAGGACAGCACCCACCCCCCCAAAAGCCTGCTGGTCGTGGTGCCCGCAGCCTTGCCCTCCTCTCCTGGGCCTTCTGGGCAGCAGCCCCCAGGTTTACATTTGCCCCTGCAGCTGACCCGCGACAGGGCGGAGCAGCCACCGTAGTCACCCCGACTCCCGTGTGAGAAGGCCCAGGACTGTGTCTCAGGCACAGGCTCGTGTTTGTTCTTCCAGCTGAAGTTCAGTGTCAGTGTTTTAACCTCTGTAGCAGTCAGAGGTCTCCAGAGACACGGACGAGGGGCACGTGTGCCCCCAGGGAGGTTTATTATGAGGACTTGGCTCCTGTGATGACGGAGGCTGAGAAGTCCCACGAGCTGCTGTTTGCAGGCTGGGGACCAGTAAGCAGGTGGTGTCACCCTAAGTCCGGAGGCCTGAGGACCCAGGGACTGGAGATGGGATGACACCAACTTAACGCTGAGGCAGGTGCAGAAGGGCAAATCCCACCTTCCTCCACCTTCTGTTCTATCCAGACCCTCAGCGGATGGATGAGCCCCATCCGCCCTGGGGAGGCACCTGCCATGGGGAAGCCCACCCACCCTGGGGGGCTGGAGCCCCACCCACCCTGGGGAGGCCCTCCTGAACTGGGGGTGCACCTGTGTTACTGAGACCACCCGTTCCACTGCTGAGCTCACCAAAAACCCCCTCACACACACCCAGAAACTGCTTAACCTGGGCACCTGTGGCCAGTCGGGTGGACACAAAATTACCCATAGGTCCCTGCAGTGACCGTCTGGGGCCTGTCCATTTGTGGGGACCACTTGATGAGCCCCTCCCAAAGAAGACTTCCCCCCAGCATCATGGTCCACACACGTAGATACGCCTTTAGATATGGGAAGCAATTTTTCCATAGACCAGGATGAGCAGGGATGGTTTCGGGACGACTCAAACACATCATGCACTTATCATGCTCTTTATTTCTAATCTAATGTCGCCGCTGATCTGACAGGAGGTACTGGCCCACGTCCTGGAGGTCCACAATCAAGCGCACGCTCCTAGCTTCTGCTGGAAGGCAGGGAAATGGGGTCTCTCCTCTCGGGGCCCTATGTTCAGTCACAGACTGAGAGCTCTGTCCCTCTGGAAGAGGAAAGGAGAGATTCACGTTGTTTTATTGTCTGCTGTTTCTGGGGATGAACAACAAACACCTCTACATCCTATAGCCTGTAACAGTCTCAGTTCTGCTGAGTTATAGCACTTTTCCCGGCTCTTCTCTCACATTTTTTCAGGATATAACCAAATTCTATTAATACTGATGGCATAACTTCTTCCTCCCTTCCTCTAAAACATGAGCTCTTATGAACGTCTTAAGGACTAATCTGACCACTTTAATGGATTGCCACATACATGCTTTCCCACATACATGATGTTGGCCTAAACCCCCACCCTAAATGGACACCTATGTAAACAGGTTGTACTATATCCAAATCACAGAATGCTATGCATGCTCAGTTGCCCAGTCGTGTCCGACTCTTTGTGACCCCACAGATGTAGCCCAGCAGGGTCCTCCGTCCATTGGATTTTCCAGGCAAGAATACTGGAGTGGATTGCCATTCCCTTCTCCAGGGGATCTTCCCAACCCAGGGATCAAACTCAGGTCTCCTGCATTGCATCTATAACCATCTGTCCCAACGGTTAGATAGCATCACAGACTCAATGAACATGAGTTATGAGCAAACTCTGGGAGATGGTGAAGGATAGGGAAGCCTGGCAGGCTGCAGTTCACGGGGTCGCAAAGAGTCAGACACGACTGAGTGACTGAAAAACAACAACTCAGGAGATGGATGCTGGGCGCCACCCTGGCCACGAAGCTCAGCCAGGGTGTACATCTTGTGTCTGAATCTCTACCCCTATGTTGAATACCAATGGCTGGAGGGCCAGGGCTGCCCTCGAGCTGAGTCCATCGTCCCTGTGGCTCTTGGGCCAGGTAAGGGCCGTCCCACCTGCCTGGAGCGCCTCAGACAGGCCTCCCCTTCAGGGTTCCCAGCACCACAGCCCTGAGGGGTGAGGGCGCATCTCCCTGGCCATCCTGTCCTCTGCCCAGCCCGCTGTCATTTCCCGTCTTATCCCAGTGATGGTGCCTCTGCCCCACCACAACCTCCACCCACAGGCCTGGATGGGACACAGGTCACGTCAAGGGGGCTCTGCGGGGAGCTTGGGCCGGCCAGGGTCTTGTTCCCCCTCCGTGAGCGGCTTCCCAGCACCACCCAGGGGAGAGGAGATGCCGCCAAGCTGCGGATTGGAGCGGGAGGGAGCCGTCCAGCTGAGCAGGTGCCTGGGTCCTGCAGGAGGCGCTGGCTGCTCACCTGACCGGCTGGAGCCGCTCCAAAGACCACCAGGCCGAGGAGCACGCCCGCCTCCTCCGAGTCTGCGCTCCCGGATTTGCCGCGCTCTGGGCTCAAGAAGACGCACCGCGGGGTCCGCACCCAGAGGGGAGCTTCTTGCCGGCAGGGGCCGCGAGGCCTCCCACGCCTGGGGCGATTCATTTTAAGTCAGAGTGAACTGACGGATGAGTTTCCAAGAGCCAGCAGTCCAGAGGGCCCCATAGAAAAGCGAAAGCCGGGGCTGGCCGGCGCAGGGCCCCCCAGCGGGTGGGATCGCACCAAGGCGGTTGCCAGCTGCTACGTGGTCCTGTCTTCCTGCATCGGGGCTTCCAGCCTGTGGGCGTCCTAGCACGCCCTTTGGAAAGCCGAGGCCTTAAGGCATTTGAGAACCTTGGCAGGCAGGTGGCGCACTGTCAGAGTCTCAGCACAGGGGTTCAGGGTGCCCTCCTGGGACCTCAGTGCTCTGGACAACCGCGTCCTCCAGCTGCCTCCTGAGCAATGCCACCCCAGTCGTCCAGAGAGGTTCCTCTTTAGCCAAGTTCCTGTTTTACAGAAACAGCCATCCGAAAGGAGAGTGGCGCTCCCAACATTAGTGTGTGTGTCAGGGGCGGGGAGTGTGAGGCTGCGCCACCCCGAGGGGCGTCCTCCCAGCCTTTGGGGCACTCACCCTACGGCACACAGTCTAGTCATTTTCGGATACAGGGAATGATGATGCATGGGACGGGTTCTGATGAGGAAGTGACTCTGACCCCAAAGTGAGATGTCCACTTCTCTGCAACACCACCACCACCATTTTGGTGTCCATATGGTCCCACCATTTATAAACAGAAAATGTAAACAGAGCCACAGATAGAGGGCACACAGCACCCTTCTAGTCTCCCTCCCCACCTCGCAGGAGGAGTTAAGCGTTTCCCTGTCATGGTTATCAGGGCAGCTCCGGACCAGACTGTGTGAGCCCACACCCTGGCTCCTCCCACCAGGGACTGCATAACTGCCTGTGCCTCAGTGTCCCCACCTGTAAAATGGGGATGGGACAGAGCTGTTTGGTCCACGAAGAGCTCACAGTGGTGCTCGGTGCAGACGCAGGGCACGGCTGGTATTGAGCCCCCTCATCTATGGTTTAGTCACCCCAAATTTCCTCACTCGACCCCCAGGTACAGTCCTCTCCTGGGTGAGACGTCAGTGCACACAGACACGACGTGTCAGGTGGCCCCTTCATCTCAGGCCACTGCACCTCTCACTGCCTGGCACCACCACAGGCTGAACACTGAGGTCAGCGGGCCCCTGTCCTCACAGGGGGCTGCGGCACGGTCTCTGGACGTCCCCTCCCCCACCTCGGAGGTATGAGACCCGCGGGCACTCTCTGCCTGGCAGGAGCCACAATGTAAGACAATACCCAGTCAGCTGGCCGGGGACAGCCAGCCCCGCGTGGCTCTCAGCTGCACCCCCCCAAAGGCGCAGGAACATGTGGGGAACACAGGTTCTCTTGTTCTCTCTGAAGTGCCACCCCGGCTTTAAGCAGCCACAGCTGTTTGCAGCTCCAGAGAGGGAGTCAGAGCTGGAGGCGAGCTCTTACAAAGTGGGGGAGCCAGCGTGGGGCCCGCTGCAGGAGAAAAGAGCTGACAGGGGCGCTGGAGGGTAAACCCCAAGGGCGAGTCGGTTTGCTGGGGCTGGGCTTGTTTCAGCAGACAACGAGACACAGACAGGAGCAGGGAGGAAAGCAGCTGTGCATACTGTGACTACAAAGAAGCAGAAGAGATGCCAGAACAGCTTTTCCTAAATCTCAGCAGCAGGATCTGGTGACTGACCAGAACCGCAGCCAAGAGGAGGGGGGAGGGGACCCCTCCTTGGGCCCCCAAAACGAGATGCTCTTTTCGAGGACCTTTCCTGACCTCCGCTGCCCCGTTGGCCCAGTGGGCAGCTCTGGTCACTGCCTCCTTGTCTGGGTCCCTGAGTTCACTGGGAGCCCCACACCAAGGGCCGCCTCTGCTCCGACATTTGTTCTCCAGTGTCATCTGTAAAAACCGCAGAAAGGGCACTGCTGGATAATAAGGAGGGTGAGGCAGAAAGAGGACACTCCAGAGGGGATTTGTGGAGGAGCACATCGAGCCCCTGGGCGCCCCAGTGCTCCCGCGGGCAGCAGCTCGGGGTGGGGGAGGGCGATGCGGCTGGCCCCCGCAACCCCGGTGTTCCGGGTCCACGTCCCGCCCAGGCGATCCGCGGGGGCAGTCAGGGCGGGGGTGGGCGCGAGGGGACGCCGGGGGCACAAGGCGGGTTCGCGGGGTGGGCGAGCCTCCGGAGGACTCCAGGGGGCCTGGCGGGTGGTCCACGCAGTCGGGGCCGAGGACACGGGGCACGGCAGGGAAAGGGGGGTCGTCAGGGGACGCGGGGAGAGCGTGGGAGCGGGCAGACTCAGGGATGCGTAGCTCTGGGGGTCGGGGACTCGCGGAGGCCGGGCCGGGGGCTGTGGGGCTCAGGGTCGCGGGCGGATCCTGGGGTCTCTCCAGCCCCTCCCTGCCGCTCCCGGGGGGCGGGGCGCGGCGCTCTGGGCGGGGCCTGTGCGCAGGCGCGGGGGCGCGCTCCCGCGGGCCGCGGGCAGGGGGTGGGCGCCTTCTGGGTCGCCGGCGGGAGGGGGCGCGCGAACCTCACTTCCGGTGAGCCCTCCGCGCGCCGTGATTGGG
Source organism: Bos mutus (assembly GCF_027580195.1). Classification (NCBI taxonomy): domain Eukaryota; kingdom Metazoa; phylum Chordata; class Mammalia; order Artiodactyla; family Bovidae; genus Bos; species Bos mutus. The sequence continues at coordinate 68,560,554 of NC_091637.1, forward strand.
CACGAGTCGGCGAGAGCGCGCGCGCCCAGCCAATGGGCGGCGGCGGCGCGGGCGGGGGCGGGCGCGCGCGGCGGGCGCGCGCGCGGGCGGGCGGGGCGGGGCGGGGCGGCCGCAGCCTGGTCGCCGCCCGCGGGCCTGTCCGACGCCCGCCCGGCCGGCCCCACCGCCCGGCAGCCATGTGACCGCGCCGCCGCCCTCCGCGCGCCCGGCCCGCCCGCCCGCCCGCCGCGCGTCCGCGGCCCGGCCGCAGCCCAGGCCGCCGAGGGAGCGGCGGGGGCCGGCGCCATGGCCGAGCGGGGCCGCCTTGGCCTGGCCGGCGCGCCCGCCGCGCTCAACACGCCGGTGCCCATGAACCTGTTCGCCACCTGGGAGGTGGACGGCTCCAGCCCCAGCTGCGTGCCCAGGTACGCCGCCCGCCCGCCGCTTTGTTCCCGCGCGCACCTGCCGGCCCCTGGGACCGGCCCCCGGGGACCTCGCGCCCGGGCCCCCGCCCGGGCCTGCACCCTCGCCCGGCCTCCCGGGACCTGCACACCGGGCCCGCCCAGCGGGCCGTGCACCGGGACCGTACACCCTGGGGTCCCCGCTTGGGACCGACCACCCTGGGACTCCCACCGGCGGCCTGCCCCGGGGGCCGTCCGCTCCGGGATCCCCACCCCGGGCCGTGGCCTTGGCGCCCCACGTCGGGCGCGCGCTTTCTTTGCGCGCGAACCCGGACGCGTGGATGGTCCCTGAGGTCTCGGTCCAGTGCAGCCGAGGAAGCGGCGCCGGCTTTCTCAGGCCCCGCGCGGTCCCCCGGGCTCTCGCGGGCGCTCACCTGGCTCGCGCACGTCCGGCATCCTTGCACCTGCCTACCCGTGCGGTGCCGGTGGAGTTGACTTAGGGTGTGGTGTCTCCTCTCTCCACCGGGTACCATAGATTTCCTTTTGCGTCCGGCCACACTGTCACGCCTGAGTGGCCTGGGAGTCACTCTCGGGGTGCGCAGTGTCCAGAGGACACACATATCTCGAACCACAGCTGTACTGCTTCGTCCTTCGTCCTTCTGAGGGTCTGGCCCAACCCCTCTATCCTGCTGGCCGGAGTGTCCGCCCTTTCTCTGTTTGCTCTGTGCTTTGTAATTTGGGGACTTTCCTGGACATAAACACTGCTCCTTGCATCATGCCATCGCCAGAGACGCTGCCCTCTTTACTTGGTGGGGAAGCGTCCTGTCCCCAGCAGTACAGCTGGAGGAGGCTCACCCACGGGGCAGCGCTGTGGCCAGCCCCTGCTTCTCCTGCCAGCTGGAAGCTCTGTGGGTTTTTTCCCAATCAGTGGTCCTTCCTGAGGAAGCTCCCAGGCTGACGGGGAGAGAGACAAGAGTCATGCCAGGGCCTGGTTCTGCAGTGGACACCAGGCCACGAGGGCTGCTGGCGGGCAGCCAGGAAGAGCTCTCCCTGGGGAGACCTTCTAGCAGGACTGGAGGACGTGGCCGTGTGTGTGGAGGGGTGCGCTCTGCCGCGGTGCCTTCAACAGGTGTGCAGGGCAGGTGCTGGGCACGCAGAGGTGCCGGGGTGCCCTCCAAGCGCAGGGCCCGCAGCTCAGGGTGTGGCTGTGCCCAGTGGAAGACTGGGTGCTTCCCGGCCTCTGTGGGCCTCTGGGAGGGTGGGGTGTTCACAGGACGTCTGCCTGCTTGCCTCCTCTCTGGGAGGTCTCACCTGCCCAGGCCTGGTCTCCACCCTCCTCTCTCCCATCTTGGCTTTGGGCCCAGTGTCGGGTCATGCTGGACCCCTCCCCCCCACAGTGCTGCTTCTCTCTGCTGTCACCGTCAGCACCCCCCCCACCAGACCTCTTGCTCTCCCTGGGGGCACAGATGCCCCCCTCCTGGCATGTACATACACCCTTCCTCCCCCCAGAGCTAGGAGTGCAGCCTGCCTTTCCTGCACCTTTCAGCAGCCTCCTGGGGCTCTGAAAAGACCACTGAGGTTTTAACCAGAGTGAGGAGGGGGAGGCGGCGGGGGTCTGGGGCATGGAGCTGGTCTAGGACGCCCACCCTGCTGTGTGTATGGGAGGAGGGGCGGGATAGGGGGTGGGGCTAGGCAGCGCCAGGGGTCGGGGTTCCACAGCTCTGTGGGGGCTGGGGGGGCAGGGCAGGCAGGGTTGTTCTGTGGGCGTGGGGCCCAGCGGCCGTAGGGTGGGCAGGCACAGAGCACCCCTGCCCGTCCCAGCGCAGCCTCCCCCCGGGTGCTGCTGGCCCCACTGCCCTCCGGAGCCGGCAGGCTGTCCACCCTGCCTGTTTGGAGACTGGGCGCAGAGGCGCTGCTCTGACCGTGTGCTCGGCGCGCGCCCGGTTCTGACCGCTGGAGCTGCCGGCTGTGGGTGCTTGCTGGTCCCGATGAGACAGCGGTGCATCTTCGCTCTGTCTGGGCACTGTGGCTGGCCCCCGGTTTGGACTAGTGATGCGCCCACCCTGGGCCTTCTCGCACTGGCAGTAGCGTTTGGGGCGTGTGCTTGGTGTTACTACCAGGAGGCTTCCCGGAGCGGCTGTGCCAGCTCACCCCCACTGGCGTCCCCGCTGCTCTGCATTCTTGCCAGCACTGCCTGACTTTTAATCACTGCCAATCTGGTGGGTGTGAAATGGTATTGTGGTTTTAATTTGAATTTCTCTGATTACTGATGTAGGCCACTTGTACTTCCCCGTCAGCGAAATTCTTGTTCATTTCTCTTGCCAGTTTTTTCCTCCTGCTTTATCCCCCGACTTGAGCCTCAGTGGGTTTTTAAGGGCTAGTAATTCCTTTTCAGCGCTGTGTTGAAAGCACCCTCTTCTCTGCAAGGCCATGCTGCCACCCAAAAAGGTGCGCCTGGTGTTGGCCTTGGTCTAGTCCTGTGGTCTGTCCTCCCCAGGGCTGTTGGGAGAGCTCTCTGCTCTCCCTGGGAGCTGGTGCTTGGTTTCCTGGATTTCCTTGGGGGCACAGGCCACACCCCCTGCAGTGACCTTCAGCCCTGGCGTCCCGCTGCCCCTGCCCCTGTGGGGATTCCCTGAGCAGCCTCCTGCCGCACCCCCCACCCACCCCTCCACCCGCTTCAGTGGGGTCTCGGGCATTTTGAACCCTTGTACTCATCCCCTAATTTTCCGTCCCGTTGAGGTTTGTGAGTTGACATCACAGGGTCAGATCTCTGCAAGCTTACTGAGTGCTCACGTTCCTATGCACCCTCCTGTCGGCCTCCTCTGCCTGGCTCACCCTCCGGAAGGGGCTGCAGCTGGAGTGTAAGCTTTGGCGTCTGCGTGCTGGGTCCGCTGCAGCCCACGGCAGGGCGAGTGCCGATTGCCCGGGCCGTGGCCGCCCTGTGGGCCACGTGCCCCAGGCGTCGCCCGCCTGCCATTCTGTGCGGGTCCTGTGTTAGCCCGTCTTTTCACCTTCAGCCACTTTGGAGGCTGCACTGGGTTTCTCCGTGGGGGCGCGCCGGGCGCTTGTAGTGTGCGGGCGCTGGGTGTGATCAAACACGCAGAGCCGGATGTCGTCCTGCTCCTTTCCCTGCTGATGTGGCTCTTCCAGCATTAAACCTGCCTCTCCCTCTTGGAAACATAGCGGTGTGCCAGCGTGCTGGTGCCCTGGTCCCCTTCCCGCAGGCAGGCAGATGGCATCAGACTTTGCTCAGGACTTCGCATCTCTGCCTGGGGTGTGTAATCTGCTCATCCGCTGCCCTTATCCGATTTTGATGCCAAGACACCTGCAAAGTGAGCTGCCCCACGCGTGTCTGTGCGAAGCAGGAGTTGTTTGTTCCCTGAACGTCCAGGCGATGGTGAGATTGCCGGTCAGGGGACCTGACTCCAGGTTGCTTTGGGCCAGGGGTAACTCCTGACTTGACCGCTTTAATGGTTGTAGGACCCCCATCCCTGCCTTTCAGTTAGCTTTAGAAATACATTTTTCTGTGAATTTGTCCATTTTTTCCTGATTTTCAACTCGATTGGCAAAAAGTTGTCCCTAATGTTCTTTTTCTAAAAAAGTGCCTGCAGGACTTGTAGAGCTGTCCCCTGTGATCCCTCCCATTGACCGAGTGGGTGGGCGTCCACGCGCTGATCCATCTCACCAAGGGTCCATCAGGTTCCTTTTTAATGAACATTCACATCTTCCTTCCTGTTTACGCTCTTTGTTTTCGTTTCGTGTCCGTGTTCTCATCTCTTAGGATGGATACGCGGCTCCTCCTTTTCCCTCCTTTCCTTCTGTGCTCAGTTTTCTAATCACTCGTGTTTTCATTTGCCTTTGGCCTCGCTGGGCCCTCGTTGCCGTGGGGGCTTCCCTGGTTGGGGTGTGCGGGGCTCCTCTGCACCACGGCGCGCGGGCCCCTCTCTGCAGTGGCCTCTTCTGGCGCCCAGTGCGGGCTTAGTCGCTGAGGTGCTCAGGCTTAGTTGGCCCGCAGCAGGTGACATCCTCCCAGACCAGAGATCAAACCTGTGTCCCCTGCATTGGTAGGTGGATTCTTAACCACATAACCAGGGAGGTCCCTTTTGTAAGATTTTAAAGCTGCAAAATAAGTAATGTTTTGACTGCATTTCACAAGCTTTTATGTGTAGAGTTGTTGAGTTTAAAATCTTCAAAAGATGTTCCGTTTTTCCTTCTTTAACGTGGTGGGATGGATATCTCAGAGTTTCTTCACATCCAGACGTCTCCTCTTATTTCTCCATTGGTGAGTTCATTTCTTCTCCTTTGATTGTTTCTAACTTACTTGTGTTGTGGTCACAGAGGGTGGTCAGTGTGACACCAGGTCCTCAGAATGTTAGGACTTCCTCTGGGGCTCCGTTTGAAGCCAGCGTCCATGCATGCTCTGCTCGTCCTGAAAAGGGCCTTGTGTTTGGCACTTGGTGGTGCCACGTCTGATGCCTGTCCCTGTGGGTCACGCTTGGCTTATAGTGTCTTGAGGTTTTTTACCTTTCTTGTCTACTTGGAAAGCACGGAAGAGTCTCCGAGCCTGGAGGGGGTTGTCTGTTTCCCCCGGAGCTCTGTCTTTAGATCACACGGCTGCGGAATCACAGGCCCTGAGTGGTCAGGGCTGACCGGCACCCAGCGGGGCTTTTCCTCCAGACAGGCTTGGTGACAGTGTAGCGCTCAGCTGTCTGTTGCAAATACCTGCCTGCTATATCTTTCCCCACCTTGTTGCTTTAAACTTTGCTGTGTCCTCACAGGTTGGCTGTGTGTTTTTTATTTGGCACCACCTAGATTTCGTTTTCATTTAATCTGACAGTCTTTATTTTTTAACCAGGACGTTCAGTCCATTGTTATTTGTCTAAGTTACTGGTAGTCGGGTTCACGTCTGCCGCTTTATTTTTGTCCTCATCGTCCTTTTATTTTCTAAGCTTCGCCTTTTCATTGTGCCTCACTGTGCGTGGGTTTTCCCTTCCTCCATTTCTTATTAGTTTGAAACTTGTCACTATTTCTAGTCCTTACGTGGTTACCGTGTAAATTGCACGCTTGCTGTTGTGGTTTGGACTTAACCGTACATTCTTTTCCTGAACAACAGGGACCTTAGACCACGTGAGTCCGACCTGTCGCTCCACGTCTGTGTGCTTTCGTGTGGAGCATTTTAACGTCTTTTTAAGCCCGTATGAGATTATTGTTATTACTTTCTATTGTTAATAGTTGATTAATCTCAAAACTCACCACTTTTTTATTCTTTTTGCATCTCAGAAGTGTGAAGTGAAAGTCGCTCAGTTGTGTGTGACTCTTTGCAACCTCATGGACTCTACAGTCCATGGAATTCTCCAGGCCAGAATACTGGAGTGGGTAGCCTTTCCCTTCTCCAGGGGATCTTCCCAACCCAGGGATTGAACCCAGGTCTCCCGCATTGCAGGCAGATTCTTTACCAGCTTGCCACAAGGGAAGCCCAAAAACACTGAGGTGGGTAGCCTATCCTTTCTCCAGTGGGTCTCCTGCATTGTAGGCCAATTCTTTACCAGTTGAGCTACTAGAGAAGCCCCATCTTCCCTCCTCCTTCTGTCTGAAAGTACATCTTTAGGCTTCTCTTCAGTGAGGGTCTGCAGATAACTCACATTCTTTCAGGGTGTCTGAGATGCTTTCCACTGTCCCAGAGGGTGTCCTGCCGGTTGTGGGGTCCCAGGTGGCGTCTCCCCAGCGTGGCTCTCAGTTTGGCTCTTGTGAGGTCAGCGTCAGTCGGGTGTGACTGGCTTGAAGGTCTGTCCTTTCTCCCCGGTGGCTCTGTGGTCATCTCTTTGGTGTCCAGGGGAGGTTTCTCTTGTGTGCCTGAGTTGGGGGTCACTGGGCTCTGGGGTGGGTGGTTCTCCTGAGTTGGGGTCACTGGGCTCTGGGCGAGTGGTTCTCCTGAGTTGGGGTCACTGGGCTTTGGGCTCTGGGGTGGGTGGTTCTCCTGAGTTGGTCTCGCTGGGCTCTGGGGTGGGTGGTTCTCCTGAGTTGGGCTCACTGGGCTCTGGGCTCTGGGGTGGGTAGTTTTCCTGAGTTGGGGTCACTGGGCTCTGGGCGGTGGTTTTCCTGAGTTGGGGTCACTGGGCTCTGGGGTGGGTGGTTCTCCTGAGTTGGGGTCACTGGGCTCTGGGCGAGTGGTTCTCCTGAGTTGGGGGTCACTGGGCTTTGGGCTCTGGGGTGGGTGGTTCTCCTGAGTTGGTCTCGCTGGGCTCTGGGGTGGGTGGTTCTCCTGAGTTGGGCTCACTGGGCTCTGGGCTCTGGGGTGGGTAGTTTTCCTGAGTTGGGGTCACTGGGCTCTGGGCTCTGGGGTGGGTGGTTTTCCTGAGCTGTGGTCACTGGGCTCTGGGGTGGGAGGTTCTCCTGAGTTGGGGTCACTGGGCTCTGGGGTGGGTGGTTCTCCTGAGTTGGTCTCGCTGGGCTCTGGGCTCTGGGTGGTGGTTTTCCTGAGTTGGGGTCACTGGGCTTTGGGCTCTGGGGTGGGTGGTTCTCCTGAGTTGGTCTCGCTGGGCTCTGGGGTGGGTGGTTCTCCTGAGTTGGGCTCACTGGGCTCTGGGCTCTGGGGTGGGTAGTTTTCCTGAGTTGGGGTCACTGGGCTCTGGGCTCTGGGGTGGGTGGTTTTCCTGAGCTGTGGTCACTGGGCTCTGGGGTGGGAGGTTCTCCTGAGTTGGGGTCACTGGGCTCTGGGGTGGGTGGTTCTCCTGAGTTGGTCTCGCTGGGCTCTGGGCTCTGGGTGGTGGTTTTCCTGAGTTGGGGTCACTGGGCTTTGGGCTCTGGGGTGGGTGGTTCTCCTGAGTTGGTCTCGCTGGGCTCTGGGCTCTGGGTGGTGGTTCTCCTGAGTTGGGCTCACTGGGCTCTGGGCTCTGGGAGGGAGGTTCTCAGGACTCCCGGGAAGTCCTCAGGCACTCTCCTCTTCCCAGCTCTCTCCTTGCCTCTGGACTCGGTGGACGTGCGGTTGCCCTTTCCTCTGGCATCACAGACTGGCCGCCGGGCAGGCTCTGCTCCTCCCTGTTTCAGCGGCCAGTCCTCAGTCCTCCTCCCTGCAGAAACGTGCCCATGCGGCTTGGCACCCCAGCCTGCAGGAGGGCCTGCAAGCGGGTGAGATGGGCCATCCCCTCCGCTGGCAGAGCCGTGATGGACGGTGCTGGGCAGGTGCCTGTGGCTGAGCATGAGGCCGAGTTTGGAGTTCCTGGGAGGCCGTGGATCTGTTTGGTGGGCATGGATTTAGCTGGAGGCTGAGGCGGGTTGGATGTGGGTGGGGTCGGGAGGGCAGGTCGGGGTTGAGAGTGGGCTGGGCTTTTGGGGCTCTTAAGAGGCGAGAGCTGCGCTGAGGGAGAGACCGGGGCTTGTGACCTCAGCCGTCTGAGCCTGTGGACTGTGGTCTCAGGGGGAGGCCTGGCCCCTTGCTGCGGTCACCACCTTTCCTGCCCCCACGATGGCAGTGTCAGGCCCCGTGCACACCTGGGCGGTGGGCTGCTCCCCCAGCAGGTGGCAAGGTGGGCTCAGCGCCGAGAAGTGCTGCCTTTGAGGGTGAGTGTGGACGGAGGCAGCTGCTTGGGGCAGGTGGTGCCTCCCGTGACGCTTTGTTCCGGGCAGTCAGCTGCATGGGCCCCGCTCACGGGCACACTGCCCTTCCTGTCTTCCCAGGATCCAGGCACCAGCCCTGGCTCCCCCTCCCCACAGCGAGGTGGGTGAGGGGGGCCTCGGTGTGGGTGGACGGGGCCAGGGTCTGTCCCAGAGAGCAGTCTGGAGAGTTGGGGGCTCTGCACGTGGAGACTCCAGTTCGGGTCTTGGGGATCCCTCGGGAGCCTGAGCGTCACTTGCTGTGGCCAGAGTGACCCATGGCCACCGAGGTAGGGGTGCTCAGGCAGGTGGGTGGCAGGATGGGACCCTCTGAGGCCGTGTCCTGGCACCGCTGCCCAGCCAGACCCCACCGGCCCGGCACGGCCCCTGCGGGCACGGCCTGGGCCCGTCGGACATTGCAGTCCGGCCCCTGGGCTTCCGGCCTCGGTGGGAATTGGCTCACAGCTGTTCCTGCCGGTGCTGGGTATTTTGGGCTCCAGGATACGGAGGGCGGTGAGTGCGTGAGCTGCTGGCTCCTCCCAGCACCTGTGCCTGGTGCCCGACAGTGGCCGAGAGTGGACCCAGAATAGCGCGGGCATCTGTGGAAGCTGAGTCCCGTTCTGCCCCCACGCGGCCTCGGCTGGGGGGCTTTGCGGAGGCCCAGGATGCGTCGTGAGGACCTCCCTGCCTGTGAAACGGGGTTTCTAGTGAAGCTCTGTGTACTCCACGTGGCCCCCAGCTGCTGTGCCCCCGGGGTGAGAGGTTCGTGTCCTCTGGGAGCCCCTCAGTGTGGTGGGCACGCAGCAGCCACTCTGCTGGGCTGGTCTTTCTCCCCCTTGGAGGTCAAGCCGAGGTCTAGGGTCTCCTGCATGGTCAGGCCAGCCTGGGTCCTGACAGCACCTGGAGCTGCGCGGTGACGGGGACGCTGTGCACGGGTCTGCCCTTCTTCCCGTTGGGCCCGCGGCAGCTGGCCGGTCCCCACTGCCCCACTGGCCTTCCGTCCTCTCCCCAGCCAGGCCACGGCGCCTCCCTGCTGCGGGGCCACCCCCAGCTCCGTTCTCAGGAGGCTGCTCCTGGTGGCCTGCACCTTTGTCCCACTGGTGGGGCGTGGGGAGGCAGCGGAGGGGCTGGGACAGGTGAGGTCTGCAGGAGGGGCTCCTGTCTCCAGCAGCGAGGGCCCCCAGTGCAGAGTGGGGCGCCCTGGCCTGGCCTTTTCTGCTCAGGCAGACGTGCCGGTCTCTCAGCCTAGTGGCCGCACGTGTCCAGTCTCCCATCCCGGCTCTGTTTTCAGCATTCGTGGGGTGATTCCTGCCCAGCATGGGCAGCCCTGTACGCGCTCGAGGCCTGAGCAGAATCGTGTGGGCTTGGGCGTTGCTGCCCTCGAAGGCAGAGCACTGTAGGCGGGGGTGCCCCTCGGAGGCACTGCCCTTTGCCCAGACGTGGCTGTGACCTTTGGTGGCCTGGGTTCCGGCTGCCTCTGCCCCAGGCCACTTGAACAGGCCGTGTGCCACCTCCTGTTGGCACTGGGCTCCTTTGTCCCCGCCTGCTTTGTCTGTGGGGCACGCGTCCCCATCCGAACAGTGGTGACGCCCCCACAGGGAGGCCCTTAGTGAGGAGCCGTGGACCCACAGCAGCTGGGACCTCGGGCCCGTCTCTTCCCAGAGCCTCGCTGCCCAGCCCTGCAGCCACCCTCGAGGCGATGGTGCCATATCTTCTGTTGGGTGGTGGCCAGTCCAGACCTTTCTGCCTTTGCATGCAAAGGGATGGGATGGGATGGGCTCTTCCATCACAGTTTGCATTCCGGGGCCTTAGCTTGGGTTCCAGATGTTCTGCTCCATCTGGTTGCGACGTGGTTTAAGTGCTGTCACGCTCTGGCAGGTGAGTGGACCACAGTCACCACCTTGAACCGTGTGCCCTCCTGCCAGCCCAGCTCTGGTGGGAGACGAGCTGTTTGTGGAGCGTGTTCACAAATACCGTTGCTGTCCACGCAGTGCTGGGGTGCACACCAGCCGGCCCCCCCAGAGGAGTGTGGGTGGGGCGGGGCCCATCTGGCAGCTGGTGAGGGGGCTCCACTCGGCATGAGCCCCCAGGAGGCTTTCCGGGGTGGGGCTCAGGAAAGGCTGAGTGTCCGGCGCTGATGCCTGAGACGGTGGAGGTCGTCTGGGCCCGTTACTGCCAGCCGAGGCCTGCCCAGGGTGGGGCTGTCATGGAAGGCTTCAGGGGTCTGTTAGTGAGTGACTGAGTTGGGGGGGGCTGCTGCACCCTCGGGGCCATGCTGGGGTCACCACAGCCACAGTGTCATGCTGGCTTTGGGGTGATGGTGGAGGTTGTTCCAGGGGAGCGCTGGCACAGAGGGGACCCCCCCTCCCCCGCCTCTGTGGGCAGAGGAGCAAGTCTGTAGGGAACCCACGGTGAGCCCGGCTTTCCTGACCTTGGTCCCCTTTCACAGCCTCCTCCTGGGCACCAGCTCCCCGGAGAGAAAGCTGGCCGCCCTCCCCAGGGCCTTGGGCTTGGCTCAGCCAACGGCCAGCGCTCCATCTGCAGAGGCCACACCAGCCGCTGCTTGGGACGGTCGTCGGGGGCTGGGGCGCCCTGTCCTGCACGTGCCCTGGGCCCGATGGGAGCGCAGAGCTGCCGTCCACACGTGGAGGAGGCTCTGGGGCCGCCCACGGGCAGGGGGCCAGCTGCGTAGGCCCCACTGGGCCCTCCTGCTGGAGACGGCTCCTTGGGGGGCCCAGTGGGGTTTCCCGTTAGGTTATTTGCAACAGGAGTAAAGAGGAGACGGGAATAAAGAGGAGACGTGTTGGTCAGACCTTTGAGGAGAGCACTTTCCAGTTCCCTTTTGGAGGAGAGCAAACGCAGTCTTCCTCAGGGCCCGCGACACAGCCCCGGTGACGCGGATCAGTGAGGCTCGGTACAGCGGGCTCCTCTGGGGTTTGACTGGGGGTCTGCAGGCTGACCTTGCCCCCACCCCCGTCAGGTGGCCTGGCGCTGGGCCTGTGCGTGCTGCAGAGCAGCGGCGTGCCGGCCAGGCCTCTGGGAGGCGCTGTGGTTCGTGGGGGGCCCAGCGCGGCTGCGGGCTGCACACCCCCGCCGGCCCCTGGCTCTGACGCGCCCCTCCCCCCACCTCCACACCCCTGTGGCTGGCGCGCAACTCCATCGACGTTGGGGGATTGCCTGCGGTGTCTGGGCGTCCTGGGACTGGGTTGGCTGGTGGTCCAGGACGGACACTGGGCGTCCAGGGGTGTCGAGGGCGTGCGGACCCCCCGCCCACCTGGCCCTGGGGCTCTGGGGCCTGGGCACCTCCTCGGGACTGCTGCAGGGCAGACGAGCAGAGACAGAGCCTGCGCTCGCTCCGGGGGCTTCTCTGTGGCTGCGTGAGGTCTAGGTGGGCCAGGGCACACCTGCAGCGCCTTCCCACAGGTGCGGACCAGGTGAGCAGCGAGGCCTGGCGTGCCTCGCTGAGAACGAGCCTGCGGGTCCATGGTGCGTTCTCTGGGTTCATTCCCCAGGAGCAGGCGCACCTGGCACCCCGTCTCAGGGGGAGACGCAGGCTCACGGAGCAGGGCAGGGACCCTGCGGTGGGAAAAGGGAACTTGTCGTGAAGCACCCCAGGGTCCCGGGGCCCCTCTGTGGAGGACAGGCCGTGAGGTGGGGCCCGTGAGCAGATAACAGTGGTGGCTTCACGCCAGGCGAGCGGGGGCCCCGGGCTGACCCTGGGTCTGTGGTGAGAAGCGGCCGAGCCCGGGGCCCCCGCTCAGTGACCCTGCTCTCCCCTGGCTTCAGCCCCGACAGGCCGTCCCCCTGGCTTCAGCCCCGACAGGCCGTCCCCCTCCCAGATGGAAGGCAGTGGTGTGGCTGAGAAGGGGGATGGACCCGGGCTGCCAGGACACAGAGCAGAGGGCAGTCATGCCGCACGGCAGGGCCGAGTGGTTCCAGGAGGGCCGGTGCGGCGGACTGCAGAGGGGACAGGGCCGGGGGGAGTGCCCTTGGCGGGGGGCGCGGTAGGGGACCTGGTGCCGTGATGGAGGGGCTGGGGGGCAGTGGGGGGTGCCATGATGGGGGCCCTGAGGGGGAATTTTGGGGGGGTGTGCCGTGATGGGGGCCCTGGGAGGGCAGTCGGGGGATGGGGTGCATGATGAGGGGCCAGGAGGGAGCAGTGGGGGTGTGCCGTGATGGGGGCCCTGGGGGGAGCAGTGGGGGTGTGCCGTGATGGGGGCCCTGGGAGGGCAGTGGGGGGACGGGGTGCTGTGATGGGGGGGGACAAGAGGGAGCAATGGGGGGTGCCGTGATGGGAACCCTGGGGGGGCAGTTGGGGGGGATGTGCCATGATGGGGGTGCTGGGAACCTCTTGTGAGAAGCTGCTCTTCTCGGGTGGCCCTGCTTCCCAGCAGTGATGGAGTGAGTGAGGCTGGGGCTGTGAGGTATCGGTCCAGGGAGGAGGGGGTCCCCGGGAAACCGGGGGGCTGGACGTCTGTGTCTCAGACCTGCATGGCCATTTGGTGCCAGGGGTTCTCTGGGGCTGTGCCCCGTGTCTCTGGTGCAGAGTCTGGGTGAGTGGGAGCCCCAGGAGGGGCCTGAGGAGGGCACACGGGCTGACGATGGGTCCAGTGTGGGGGTCTGAGCGGAGGTGGAGGCACGGCACCTCCTGGGGCTGGGCGGTGCAGGGCGCTCGTGGGCATCTGTGGGACCCTGGGCGCACTGCGTGGGCGTCACTCCAGCTCAGGTCACGGCGGGGACGGGCTGCCCCCCTGCCTCCGACTCCCGTTGGGTGCTGGGTGGGACGGGCTGCCCCCCGGCCTCCGACTCCCCGTTGGGTGCTGGGTGGGACGGGCTGCCCCCCCGCCTCCGACTCCCCGTTGGGTGCTGGGTGGGGGCCCGCAGCACCCCTGCTCTCCCACTGGCCCCTCCTGAGCACGTGGAGACCTTACAGTGTGGGGCCCTGTCCCCCTGGCCTGGTCCCAGACCCCTTCTCACAAGGGATCAGCCTCCACATGCCTGCCCCCCCAGCTGACGTGCTCTGGCCCTGCACCCTGGGACGGGGGACCCTGGGGGCGGCTCTGACCTGCTTGTGATAAGCCGCCCGCCAGTGGCTCCCCGCGGGGCGTGTGTGCTCTGGCTGCTGGGAAGCACGTCCGGAGTCTGGCTGCCTGGGGTCTGCTGCCACCTGGTTGCTTCCTCCTCCCTGGGACCCCGTGTCTGCCCGGCTCTTGGAGGAACTCTCGTCTGAGGGCCACTTGGACGCCCTGCTTCCTCCTGTCTCTAGTTCCCTTCCTGGACAGGGCCGCGCCCTGCAGTGTCCAGTGCCGGCCCCAAGTGCAAGGGCCAGGCGGGCACTCCCAGGGCCCAGGGGCACCCCTGAGCGGAAGCCCTGCCTTTGCTGAGCCCCCTGGGCGGCTGTGGGGGGCCCAGTGGACGCCGCACCCAGCCCTTGGTGGGGGCCTACTGGGCTCCCTGGGGGAGGCATCTCAGCAGGAGCCTCAGGGCACAGGCGGGAGGAGGTGTGGGTAGAGGAGCCCTGGGTATGGGTTCCGGGCTCAGCGTCCTGCTGGACCACAGCCCGGTGACACGCCCTGCCCCCGCCCCCACCAAGCTGGGGCCATGACTCCTGAGTGAGTTCAGTCCTGGGCACACCTGCCTGCTTGGGGCAGAGGGGAAGTCCTCCTAGGAGACTCGCACCCCATGTCCACCATAAGCTCAGCGAAGCACCCCGATGTGCGGCTTGGACCCCAGGCCCCTAGTTCTCAGGCTCTGGGGCTTGGACCCCAGGCCCCTAGTTCTCAGGATGCTGGGGCTTGGACCCCAGGCCCCTAGTTCTCAGGCTCTGGGGCTTGGACCCCAGGCCCCTAGTTCTCAGGCTCTGGGGCTTGGACCCCAGGCCCCTAGTTCTCAAGTTTGGGGGCTTGGACCCCAGGTCCCTAGTTCTCAGGCTCTGGGGCTTGGACCCCAGGTCCCTAGTTCTCAGGCTCTGGGGCTTGGACCCCAGGCCCCTAGTTCTCAGGCTCTGGGGCTTGGACCCCAGGCCCCTAGTTCTCAGGCTCTGGGGCTTGGACCCCAGGCTCCTAGTTCTCAGGCTCTGGGGCTTGGACCCCAGGCCCCTAGTTCTCAGGCTCTGGGGCTTGGACCCCAGGCCCCTAGTTCTCAGGCTCTGGGGCTTGGACCCCAGGCTCCTAGTTCTCAGGTTTTGGGGCTTGGACCCCAGGCCCCTAGTTCTCAGGCTTGGACCTCAGGCCCCTAGTTCTCAGGACGCTGGGGCTTGGACCCCAGGCCCCTAGTTCTCAGGCTCTCGAGGCTGGAGGCCCAAGGCCACGGCGCCCGCAGGTTGGTTCAGTGTGTCTCTCTGTTGTGTCCTCACAGAGGGGTCTCGAAGGAGCCCCCTGCAGTCCCTCCACAAGGGCGCTGACCCCCTTCACCAGGGCCCCACCCTCCGCCCTCATCATCCCCAGAAGTCCCTTCTGACAGCATCATGTAGTCTCACGTGGATTTAGGGGGAACCAGAGTCGGAGAAGGCAATGGCACCCCACTCCAGTACTCTTGCCTGGAAAATCCCATGGACGGAGGAGCCTGGTAGGCTCCAGTCCACGGGGTCGCTAAGAGTCAGGCGCGACTGAGTGACTTCACTTTCACTTTTCACTTTCATGCATTGGAGAAGGCAATGGCAACCCACTCCAGTATTCTTGCCTGGAGAATCCCAGGGACAGAGGAGCCTGGTGGGCTGCCGTCTATGGGGTCGCACAGAGTCGGACACGACTGAAGCGACTTAGCAGCAGCAGCAGAGTCTGCAGCCCCTCTGTGTCCCAGAGTCCTTGCGGCGCTGGAGCCTCCGGGCAGGGGGCCGCAGCGGTGTGTGCTGGGAGAGGCTGCGTGTGCCCCCAGCCTGGACCCGCGCCTGTCGGGTGTGACGACCAGCTGCTGTGAGACGTCAGAGAGGCCTGGGCCCCCGCCCTGCCCTCTGGCTCCCGGACCCCTTCTCATCTGACCTGGAGCCCCCTGACCACCCCAGACAGCCATATCCCACAGCTGGCAGGGCAGGGTCTCTCCTCCCGGGAGCCGGCCTGAGGCGGGGGCGGGGCCTGAGGTGGGGGCTGAAAGTGGGGTGGGGCCTGAGGGCGGGGCGGGGGCGGGGCCTGGGCGGGGCCCACAGCGGCTGCGCACACTGCCGTTCTGGGGGAGCCTGTCACCGAGGACCGTGCTGCCTGGCCTCGGGGTCCCCAGAGCCGGCTGTGGGTCCTCGCTGGGGAGGCCTGGGTCGTGCCTGGACTGTGGGGAAGCCCAGGGTCGTCGCTCTGAGCCCTGGGGAAGCCGGATGCTAAAGGGGCTGGGACGCGGGCCCCTCCTCACCGCCCCCATGGGAGGTCCCGCCGGGGTACGGTACAGGCCGGTTCTGAGTACGTGGCTGGAGGCGGCCGTGGGCTTCAGCCGGTGCAGGCAGCGCTCCCGGCCCGCTGGGCTCGCGGTCCCCACGTGAGTCTTGCTACCTGGAGGTGGCCTCCTGCGCCACTGATCTGGCCCTGAGGTGCCTGAGGTGCCCAGCTCGCCTCCATGCCCCACGTCCCTTGCTGACCGTGCCGTCCCCCCAAGTAATGCTGCTTGCCTATAGGGACGTGCTGGGCTCGGGCTCTTCCTGACAGGGCCCCTTTGCCCTCACGCCCGGGGTCTCTGGTCGTCACGGCCCACGGATGGGTCCCGATGGCCTTGTTGCTCGCTGGGCACAGGCCCCATGCTGAGATGGCGCTCCGGTGTCTGCCCAGCCCCTTGGGGGCCTCCCGGCTTCGGACATGGGTGCTCTCTCTGGATGGCTGGGCCTCTGCGGCTTCTGCGCGGCTCCCATGCCCGTCCGGGCCATCCTGCCACAGCCGGCTCCTGTGCGTGGCTCCTCCGACTTTACACCCACCGCCTGGTGCCCCGGCCCCCATGGGGGCAGCCTGTGCTGCGGCAGGAAATGGGGCTCATGGTGGCCCCTGCCAGGGCCCCGGCCTTGGTGCTGAGGTGCCTGCCTGCCCCTCGCTTCCTGCAAGGCCATCCCAGCCCCACGACAGCAGGCAGGGAAGCGGAGAAGGCACCTCTGACCTTCTCTCCTGATTAGCAGGAAGCAGCCGCGTCCTGAGGCCTGGGCACCGGAGACAGCCGACCTGGGCCAGCTAGAACTGGCAGTCGCCTCCGGCTGGAGCGGGCGACCAGCACTCGGGTGCAGAGGGAGCTGGACACTGCCTGAGGCTCCTGGCCCTGGCCCCGCCCTGGACTGTCCTGAAAGTAAGCGCCTCGGGGCACCCACACTGCCCGTGTGCACCTGCAGCCTGAGCCCCCAGGGTGCTGCCTGTGGGCCTGTCCTGCCCCTGGGCTGGCCAGTCCCCGGGGTTCAGGCCGGGCCTGGGGTTGCCGGCCACTGCAGGGCCCCAGCCCCCACTGGGGCAGACAGTGACCGTGCAAAGAGGCTCAGCCCCTGGGGACAAAAGGCCCCCTCGTTTTCCCTCCCACTTATGCACAGTCAGTCCATTTGGGGCCACAGAGGTAGCCCCCCAGGTGGCCGCGGCTTGACTGCTGTGGTCTGAGTGCCGGAGGCGAGTCCTCCTGGGAGGCCAGCCCGGCACTGGTGTTTCTTGGAAGCCTAGGGAGCACTGTCCTTGTCCTTCGTGGGCTGCACGCTGTGGGGGCTGGACTCACCAGCCCTGGGGACCCACATGGTCTGCCCTGTGCCAAAGCCTAGCGCTGCTGGTGGGACACGGTGGGGCAGCCTTTCAGAAGCCCGGTGCAGGGTCCAGTGGTTAAGAATCCACCTTCCAGGGCACGAGTCACAGCTTTGATCCCTGTTCAGAGAACTAAGGTCCTACAGGCCCTGGGGCATGAGAAGACTCCTGAGAGTCCCGTGGACTTGCAAGGAGATCAAACCAGTCCATTCTAAAGGAAACCAACCCTGAATATTCACCGGAAGGACTGATGCTTAAGCTCTAATACTTTGGCCACCTGATGCAAAGGGCTGACTCACTGGAAAAAACTCTGGTGGTGAGAAAGATTGAAGGTAGGAGGAGAAGGGGGCGACAGAGGATGAGATGGTTGGACGGCATCACAGACTCAGTGGACATGGGTTTGAGGAAACTCTGGGAGATGATGAAGGACAGGGAAGCCTGGTGTGCTGCAATCCGTGGGATCACAACAGTCAGACCCGAGTGAGCGACTGAATAGCCAGATGCCACAGGACAAATAAGCTTGCCTTCTGTGACTACTGAGCCCACACACCGCAGTGAGGACCCAGCTCAGCCAAAAACTGTAAAGTAAAAAGGCCTGATGCAGCGTCCCCACGTGGGCAGCAGACCCCTGTTTGAGAGGAGGAACTGGGCTGGAGCCACACTTGCACACATGTGTTCATGGCGGCTGCCCAGACTGCCAAGTGTGTCCTGACTCCTGCCAGGTGGGTGAACGCAGGGCGCGCTGCCCGGCAGAGGAGCTGGCCCCCAAGGCCATGTGTGTGATCCCTTGTATAGATCGTCAGACCACGCCCACCAGGAGAGCCCTGCTGCCACTGCGCGGTCAGGGTGGTGGGGAAGGGCAGGGACCCTGGGCTGGTGAAGCGGTCCTGGACTTAGAGGCGATGGTCGCTCAGCACCGGGACCATGCTGAGTGCCAGTGGCTTGTGCCCTTGGACGTGGTTAGGCTGGCTGATTGCACGTTGTATGTGTCTGAGTGCAGCAGGGAGTATAACGAGGGTACCGGGACGGTTCTGGACCCAAGGAGACCACGCAGGCAGGCGGGCAGGGTGCCGGGCTCAGGTGTGGAGTGGCGCCTTGGGAGACAGCCCCTCGCCAGCAGGCAGCGCCCCCTTACTTGGTCTCCTGACGCCCTGGGTTGCCCCCAAATGCCACTGGGAGGGGTCCCTGGTGGCTGATGGGGGGTGTCTGCTGAGGTCTCGTTGCTTTCTGCGGAGCTGTAGCTTTTCCACTTGAACACCGGGGCGACGGGTAGGGTGGTCAGCGTGGGCCCTGCTGGCCCTGGAGGCGGGGTGCCACGGGCGGGGGCCCTGCCCCCCTGGAGCCGCCTGGGTGCCGTCGCCTGCCTCTGTGGGCCGATTGTCTCCCGGCGGCTCCTCTGAGGGCGCCTTTGTGCCGGGACATCAGTCCTTTGTCTGCCGTCGGCACCGCAACGCATCTCACAGCCGTGTCTGTCTCTGCTCACAGTAATGTCCGTGTTTCCGATTTCAGGAAGGGTTAGAGTCCTGAGGAGCAGGGCAGCCCCTGGGTTGGGTGCCTGGCCCCATCCTCCAGGGACCTGGGCGCGCCCGGCGCTTTCCTCGGCCCGGGCCCAGTGCGTCTCCTGTGGAAATCAGCAGGCAGAATGGCCCCCAGCCCCACTGTCCCACGTTGGGTGAAGGTTCTGAGGGATTGAAAACAGCGTGTTCTCAAGTGTTCCCTCCCTGGGCTCCTTGAGGCACAGGTCACAGGAGCTGAGAGCGGACAGCCACCCAGGCTGTGTTGCTGTGTGAAGGGAAGAGCAGAGACACCAAGACCACACGGGGACGCCGACCCGGCCACGCGCTCGGTCCACACGGGGACGCCGACCCGGCCACGCGCTCGGTCCACACGGACGCCGCCCGCCACGCCGCCACGGGACGCCGACCCGCCGGTCCGTCCACGGGACGCCGCGCCACGCCCGCCACGAACACTGATGCGCCACGCGGTCGGTCCACACGGGAACACTGATCCAGCCACGACCCGCCACGCCGCCGTCGGGCCACACGGGACGCCGACCCGCCACGCGCTCGGCCCACGGGACGGGACGCCACATGCCGCCACTGACCCGCCACGCCGGGCCCATCGGGACCCAGCCACGCTTTCGGCCCCGGGACGCCACCCGCCACGCGCCGTCGGTCCACACGGGGGAACACTGATCCGCCACGCGACCCAGGCACACGTCCACACGGGAACACTGATCCGGCCACGCGCTCGGGCCACACGGGGAGAGTGACCCGGCCCGCCACGCACGGGACGCCGACCCAGGCCACACGCCAGTCCATCGACGCCGACCCGCCACCGGGAGAGTGACCTGGCCACGCTCGGGCCACACGGGAGTGACCCAGCCACGACCCGCCCACGGGCTCGTCCACGGGGAACACTGACACCGCCGCCACGCTTGGGCCACACGGGGAGAGTGACTGATCCAGCCACGCGCTCGGGCCACACGGGACGCCGACCCGCCACGCGCCGGGTCCACACGGGACACCGACCGCCCCGCCACGCTCGTCCACAGGGAACGCTGATCCAGGCACACGCCAGTCCACATGGGGACACGCTGCTACCTGCTTGGCGGGACACGCCACGCGCTCAGTCCACACAGGGAGAGTGACCTGACCCGCCATGCACTCGGGTCCGATCCGCCACGCCGTCCCCAGGGCCACGCTCAGTCCACACGGGAGAGGACACTGACGGGAGAGTGGCCTGGCCATGTGCTTGGGCCACACGGGGATGCCGACCCGGCCACGCGCTCGGGCCACACAGGGAGAGTGACCCAGCCACGCGCTCAGGCCACACAGGGATGCCGACCTGGCCACGCGCTCAGTCCACAGGAGAGTGAACACTGCCACCGGCCCCGGGACACACGCACTTGGTCCACACGGGGAACACTGATCCGGCCATGCGCTCGGTCCACACGGGAACACTGATCCAGCCCACGCAGTCCACACAGGGGCCACGGGACACGCCGGCCAGGATGTGACCTGGACACATGCCGGTCCACACGGGACGCCGATCCAGCCACGACGCCGACCCGCCACATGCCGGGCCCACAGGGGAACACTGATCCGCACAGGGACAATGACCTGGCCACGCGCTCGGTCCACACAGGGAGAGTGACCTGGACACACGTGCTCGGTCCACACGGGGACGCCGATCCAGCCACGTGTTCGGTCCACACGGGGAGAGTGACCCGGCCACGCGCTTGGTCACATGGGGACGCCGACCCAGCCACGTGTTCGGTCCACACGGGGAGAGTGACCCGGCCACGTGCTCGGTCCACACGGGGAGAGTGACCCGGCCACGCGCTTGGTCACATGGGGACGCTGACCCAGCCACGTGCTCGGTCCACACAGGGACAATGACCCGGCCATGCGCTCGGTCCACACGGGGAGAGTGGCCCGGCCATGTGCTTGGGCCACATGGGGATGCCGACCCGGCCTTGAAAAGGAAGGCAGAGCTGATAGAGCCCACAGCGCGAGTGGACGTGCTGAGTGATGTGGCCAGTCGCGGAGGCCGGTTGTGTGCGATCCTCTTTCAAGGTCCTTGGCACGGTTGGATTAGTAGACCAGAAGCAGAATGGGGGGTCAGGGAGCTGGGGGACAGGGTTCCAGTTTCACAAAGGGAAAGAGGCACAGGTGGTGATGGGGCGTCACAGTGCCAGTGTGCCTGAAGCCACGGGGCCGGCTGCTTGAAGATTGTAAACTTCACGTTACATGTATTTTACCACAGTAGAGAGAGAGGTGGACGTTGGCAGACTTCTTCCCCACAGCTGCAGCAGTTACAGCCTCCAGGGGTGAGGAAGCGTTGAAAGCAGATGCCTGGGGTCTCACCAGCGTGGATCCTTACCGCTGCCCGGCTGGACTCCCAGTGGGGACCCTGGGCGGGGCTTGGGCAGGTCTGCCTGGGGTCCTGCTCAGGGTAGAAGCAGCCTCCAGACCCCCAGGCCTGCCGAGCCTCTTGGAGAAGTTTCCTTGTTCCGCCCCTCACCCCCCTGGGCCCGTGGACCCTGCGGAGCTCCGTCCAGACCCTGCCCCACCTAGTCTCGCTCAGCCGAATGCAGCCCAGGCTCAGGGAACTTGGTCTAAAGGAGGTGCCCACCCTGCTCTGTGGGCACGCTCGTGCCCCTGGGCGGCTGGGCCGTAGGCTCCTGTGTCTGCTTGGTGCCCACACGCGGGATGAGGGGCAGTTGGTCTTCTATGGAGAACTGGCTTTGTGCCCTCTGCGGCGCCCACTGCCCCAGCATCAGAGCGCAGGCTCTGAAGCAGCTGGGACTCTGCGCTGGGAGTGGGCGCAGGTGCTGGCCAGGTTTGGGGGGCCTCGGGGGGACCCTCAGCCTCCTCCCTGCGGCGGGTGACTTGGGGAGGGCTGGACAGACTGCCTTACCCTCGCCCCTGGCAGGGGTTATCCACTCCCATTCTCATCCATGGAAACGTCCCATGGGCCTGTGTATAAAAACGTCTGCAAAGCCAGGTTTCCCTGAACTCTCTGAAACATCACTGGTTTTGTAACTCACAGAAACTGAGGGTATCCGGACACGGGGCCCTCTCCTCACCCCTCCCCGACATTCCTTCCCTGACCTCGGGGACCTGCGTAGCCTGAACCCCTGGGCAGAGCCCTGTCCCTGGCGGTCGTGCTCTGCTCTGCGTGGGCCTTGTCGGGTGATCCGAGGTCCCTCTGTCCTGCTTTCCCATCCCAGGGCACTCTGATCACCTTCTGCCGCTGGCCTGCCTGCTTTCTGTTCCAGGGCCTGGTGTCCATCCACCCTGGCCCTGACCCCGACCCCGAGCTCAGTGACACCCCCCGCCCCGGCCAGGCCCGGCACCCTGTGTGCCAGGCCCCATGTGAGTCCTCCTCGAGTCAGCTCCAGAGAGGACGCGCCTGACCCTCCCCCAGGGTGCTCCCTCCCCTTTCTCTCCTCTCCCTCCACTCCCCCTCCACTGGCACCTCTCTCTTCCTCCGGACTCTGTCCAGAGCCCAGACAGGCCCTTGTCCTGGGCACGGGCGGCTCCATCTGGAAAGGGGCCACATGAGGGCCAACCCCAGGAGGCCTGCCTGCCCTCCAGCTGGGTGGGCACCGAGCAGCAGCCCGGGAGCCCCATTCTGTGAGAATGCACTCTGCGGGGCCCACTGACCTGAGGGCACACGGAAACCTGAGCCCCAAGCGTTGCCTGGAGAGCCAGAGGCCCCCAGAGTCAGGGGCTTGGCACTGCCTCCTGGGACCCATCTGGTGGCGAGAGGTGCTCTGAGGGGATCACACTGCCTTTAGCCCAGTTGGAGCCCAGCCTGTCCAGGTGTCCTGGGCTGTGGGCAGTGCTGCAGCTCTGCTGACTCTCACAGCTGACTCCTGCATGCACTCCTTGGTTTCTGCTTTGCCAGTGCCCAGAGACATGTGTCGTCCCCTGGGTGTCTCCATGCTGGCAGTGGTCACGCAGGCTCAGCTCTGCCTGCACAGCTGGAAATAAAGACCCTGGGATTGGAGTGTGTGTCTGGGGCCGTTTCATGCTCATCATGGGCATCCCCTTCTCGTGGGCAGAGATGTCTTCCACACCTGTGTTGAAGGTGGTCCCTGCTGTCTCAGATGGTGAAGAATCTGCCTGCAATGCCAGATACCTGGGTTTGTTCCTTGGGTTGGGACGATCCCCTGGAGGAGGGCATGACAACCCACTCTAGTGTTCTTGCCTAGAGAATCCCATGGACAGAGGAGCTTGGCGGGCTACAGTCCATGGGGTCAGAATGAGTCAGACACGACTGTGTGACGAAGCACCCCAGACATAGCGGCTCCCCCAACACCGAGCAAAGCCTGTCGGCTGGACAGCCTAATGAGATGCTGCAGGAAGGGGTGAGTGTGCTGTCCATCAACCAGCTGTGAGTCCACCGAATGCAGAAAGACGGAGCAGTGCGTCCACACTCGGACAGAAGGAGGGGCAGTCCTTCTTGGGACCCTCTGGATGAGGAGGGGCCTGGGCCAGACGGGCCAGGGAGAGACCGGGGGTGGGTAGGCTCAGAGCACGTCTGTGGTGGGGGCTTGTGAAATCAGAGTGCTGGGTGGGTGTTGGGGACCGCCCTTCCTGGGGTTAGGGAACCCTGGCATGGCAGTGCGGCTGCCCTGTGTGGAGGATGGTGGGTGGCCCTGTGCTGTCGAAGCCTGAGTTGGTGTCATGTGTGGGTTTGACGCTGAACACTGAGATGCCTCATTTTAAATGCAGATGTTAGAGAGTGAGAGACTAAGCCTTCTGCTGTGGGAGCGCCTAGCTCAAGCTGTATAGAGATCAGGGAGAAGCTTAGGATAAAAACAGAGGAATGGAGGTCACAAGGACCAAAATTTAATGAAATAAAAACAGTATTAAATATTAACAAAAGCCGGAAGTCGACTGCTTGGGGAGACCAATAATATACCAAACTGGCGAAAGTAACGACAGGCAGAAGCACACGTGCTGGGAGGAGCGCGCGGAGGCAGGGCCGAAGCCACCGAGAGTGCTGTCAGTAAACACGGAAAGTAAGGAGGAGGTTTTTCTAGAAATAATATGAATTACTTAGTAACTGGCTTAGTAAAGTAGAAAATGTGGAGAGACCAGTTATATTAAAATCCCTTTTCTTCTCCAGAGAACACCAGATGGTTTTATTTGTAAATTTTACCAGGTCTTCCAAGAATTAAGTTCTGTCTCATATGAAATATTCCAGAGATTGAAAAGATTTTTTAAAAGTGACACTCTCCGTTTTATGAGGGCAATAGAATCATGGAAACACCCAGGGGAAGCGCAACAGTGGGGACCTCATGGACATAGATGTGAAAACCCTGAAGAAAATGACAGGAAAAAAATATCCCTACAAGATAAAAAAAGGCAAAAGTATCTCATGACAGAAATTATCTCAGGAGTATGTGAATGATTTATTTAACCTTAGAGTACTAATTATTTTTATCACATTCAGAGTGAAGAGAAAACTCATATGCTGTATCCAGAAAAAGCATTTGATGGAATTTAAGAGACAGTACTGGGGATATGGGCTGCCCAGGTGGTGCTAGTGGTAAAGAATCCACCTGCCGATGCAGGAGACGCAAGGGACGCGGGTTTGATCCCTGGATCGGGAAGATCTTCTGGAAGAGGAAAGAGCAACCCACTCCAGTATTTTCGCCTGGAGAATCCCGTGGATAGAGGAGCCTGGCAGGCTCACATACAGTCCATGGGGTTGCAAAGAGTCAGTCACGAAAGAGCGTGTGTGTGCACACACACACACACACACACACACACACACACACACGTTAGGAATATAGAAATAGATAGGAAGTTTAACTTGTCCATAGGCTTCCCTGGTAGCTCAGATGGTAAAGAATCTGCCTGCAAGGTGGGAGACCCAGGTTCGATCCCTGAGTTGGGAAGATCCCCTGGAGAAGGGAATGGCAACCCACAGTATTCTTGCCTAGAGAATTCCATGGACTAAGGGGCCTGGAGGGCTACAGTCCATGGGGTCACAGAGAGTCAGACACGACTGAGTGGCTAACACTTGTAGGTTACCTACTAAAAATCTGCAGACCTGCACGAATTTTAATATATTCACTTACATTTGGCTGTTGATTAATCCATGCACCCACATTAAGGTGTATAATTCAATTCTGTACTTGGCCAGCGTATTTCAAGTGGTAATTACTGACTACCGCATTAAACAGTGCAGTTATAGAACGTTTCCATCATTGCAGAAAGATAACTGGACTTCACTGCTGTACACTTACCATCCTTAAACACTAGAAATATTATCTCTAAAACCAAGAAGAAAGGTGACTGTTATCTTTGAGGAGCTGGACAATGCAACAGGATGTGAAAAGCAGATCAGATGGACAATGCAACAGGACGTGAAAAGCAGATCAGATGGACAATGCAACAGGACGTGAAAAGCAGATCAGATGGACAATGCAACAGGACGTGAAAAGCAGATCAGATGGACAATGCAACAGGACGTGAAAAGCAGATCAGATGGACAATGCAACAGGACGTGAAAAGCAGATCAGATTGGGTCGAAAGAAACAACATTGCCATTTGCGATGGCATCGTCGTTCGAATGGACAATGTAAGAGCCTGTAGAAGATGTCTGAACCAGTGACAGTTCCGGAAGGCTGGCTGACAGAAGATGCCATGCAGGACCAGCAGTGCTGAGACGTGCACTTTGCTTCCCCTGGGGGCTTCCATGGTTCTCTTCCCCTTGTAAAATGGGCAGTGTCACGGTTTAGAAAACATCTTTTCAGTCTCTGGAACACTTCATATGAGGTCTGACTTAATTCTTGCAAGACCTGGTAAAATTTACAAACATTTGAAACGAAGAAAAACAGCAAAAAAGCATAAAAACAGCATAAAAATAGCTTATCCATGGATAAGTTGGACAAAGGGCATAACTTTCACCAGAGAAAGGGCTGCCCACTTACTCAAGGACACAAAGCACCTGAGTAAGGAGGCACCAAGGCTCTGTGATGACCTGATGTTACCAGTTCCCCCTAAATGTAATTCAGTTTTATAAAATTCCACAATGGAATTGAACTTGGCAAGTTATGAAGTTTATATGAAGCAGACAAGCAATTTTAAAGACAAAGGAGATGTGTTTGTGTTTAGGAAGTGTTTTGCTTAGCAGATGTTTAAGTAAGCTGTGCTCATTAAAACAATAGGCAGTTGGCAGAAATATAGACAGATTGACCCCTGGGACACAGGAAGACACAGAAACACACGCATCTTCAGAGACAGCCTTTAATCTGTAAGGAAGGAGTTTGCTCTTGCAGAACTGGTTGGGGGATAGGTGGGCATCCATAGAGAAAATAATAAAGTCAGGTCCCTACCTCACACCATACACAGAACAGCTCCATGTAGATTAATGACCTCAGTGAAAAGAGTAAAAAAAAAACAAAACTTTGGGAGGAACGGTGTGAAATTGAAGAATATGATATCCAAGAACCATAAATCATAAGACATGTAAATAAACACTTCCTAGAAACCCCGCGTCCGAGGTCAGGGGCGGCGGCCAGGAGGAGATATCCCACGCCCCAAGCCCGAGGCCAGGGGCGGTGGGCGGGAGGACAAACCCCACATCCAAGGAGCCGTGGCTGTGTGGGCACAGGAGGGCCTAGAGAAGCTATCCCACGTTGAAGGTCAGGAAGGGCCGCGGTGAGGAGATACCCTCGTCCAAGGTAAGGAGCAATGGCTGCGCTTTGCTGGAGCAGCCGTGAAGAGATACCCCACACCCAAGGTAAGAGAAACCCAAGTAAGACGGTAGGTGTTGCAAGAGGGCATCAGAGGGCAAACACACTGAAACCATACTCACAGAAAACTAGTCAATCTAATCACACTAGGACCACAGCCTTGTCTAATTCAATGAAACTAAGCCATGCCCCTGGGGCAACCCAAGACGGGCGGGTCATGGTGGGGAGATTTGACAGAATGTGGTCCACTGGAGAAGGGAATGGCAAACCACTCCAGTATTCTCGCCTTGAGAACCCCATGAACAGTATGAAAAGGCAAAATGATAGGATACTGAAAGAGGAACTCCCCAGGTCAGTAGGTGTCCAATATGCTACTGGAGATCAGTGGAGAAATAACTCCAGAAAGAATGAAGGGATGGAGCCAAAGCAAAAACAATACCCAGCTGTGGATGTGACTGGTGATAGAAGCAAGATCCAATGCTGTAAAGAGCAATATTATATAGGAACCTGGAATGTCAGGTCCATGAATCAAGGCAAATTGGAAGTGGTCAAATAAGAAATGGCAAGAGTGAATGTCGACATTCTAGGAATCAGGGAACTGAAATGGACTGGAATGGGTGAATTTAACTCAGATGACCATTATATCTACTACTGCGGGCAGGAATCCCTCAGAAGAAATGGAGTGGCCATCATGGTCAACAAAAGAGTCCCAAATGCAGTACTTGGATGCAATCTCAAAAGCGACAGAATGATCTCTGTTCGTTTCCAAGGCAAACCATTCAATATCACAGTAATCCAAGTCCATGCCCCAACCAGTAATGCTGAAGAAGCTGAAGTTGAACGGTTCTATGAAGACCGACAAGACCTTTTAGAACTAACACCCAAAAAAGATGTCCTTTTCATTATAGGGGACTGGAATGCAAAAGTAGGAAGTCAAGAAACACCTGGGATAACAGGCAAATTTGGCCTTGGAATACGGAATGAAGCAGGGCAAAGACTAATAGAATTTTGCCAAGAAAATGCACTGGTCATAACAAACATCCTCTTCCAACAACACAAGAGAAGACTCTATACATGGACATCACCAGATGGTCAACACCGAAATCAGATTGATTATATTCTTTGCAGCCAAAGATGGAGAAGCTCTATACCGTCAGCAAAAACAAGACCAGGAGCTGACTGTGGCTCAGACCATGAACTCCTTATTGCCAAATTCAGACTTAAATTGAAGAAAGTGGGGAAAACCACTAGACCATTCAGGTATGACCTAAATCAAATCCCTTATGATTATACAGTGGAAGTGAGAAATAGATTTAAGGGCCTAGATCTGATAGATAGAGTGCCTGATGAATGATGGAATGAGGTTCTTGACATTGTACAGGAGACAGGGATCAAGACCATCCCCATGGAAAAGAAATGCAAAAAAGCAAAATGGCTGTTTGGGGAGGCCTTACAAATAGCTGTGAAAAGAAGAGACGTGAAAATCAAAGGAGAAACAGAAAGATATAAATAACTGAATGCAGAGTTCCAAAGAATAGCAAGAAGAGATAAGAAAGCCTTCTTTAGCAATCAATGCAAAGAAATAGAGGGAAACAACAGAATGGGAAAGACTAGGGATCTCTTCAAGAAAATCAGAGATACCAAAGGAACATTTCATGCAAAGATGAGCTCGATAAAGGACAGAAATGGTATGGACCTAACAGAAGCAGAAGATATTAAGAAGAGATGGCAAGAATACACAGAAGAACTTTACAAAAAAGAGCTTCACGACCCAGATAATCACGATGGTGTGATCACTGACCTAGACCAGACATCCTGGAATGTGAAGTCAAGTGGGCCTTAGAAAGCATCACTACGAACAAAGCTAGTGGAGGTGATGGAATTCCAGTTGAGCTATTCCAAATCCTGAAAGCTGATGCTGTGAAAGTGCTTCACTCAATATGCCAGCAAATTTGGAAAACTCAGCAGTGGCCACAGGACTGGAAAAGGTCAGTTTTCATTCCAATCCCAAAGAAAGGCAATGCCAAAGAATGCTCAAACTACCGCACAATTGCACTCATCTCACACGCTAGTAAAGTAATGCTCAAAATTCTCCAAGCCAGGCTTCAGCAATATGTGAACCGTGAACTTTCTGATGTTCAAGCTGGTTTTAGAAAAGGCAGAGGAACCAGAGATCAAATTGCCAACATCTGCTGGATCATGGAAAAAGCAAGAGAGTTCCAGAAAAACATCTATTTCTGCTTTATTGACTATGCCAAAGCCTTTGACTGTGTGGATCACAATAAACTGTGGAAAATTCTGAAAGAGATGGGAATACCAGAACACGTGATCTGCTTCTTCAGAAATCTGTATGCAGGTCAGGAAGCATCAGTTAGAACTGGACATGGAACAACAGACTGGTTCCAAATAGGAAAAGGAGTTCGTCAAGGCTGTATATTGTCACCCTGCTTATTTAACTTCTATGCAGAGTACATCATGAGAAACGCTGGACTGGAAGAAGCACAACCTGGAATCAAGATTGCCGGGAGAAATATCAGTAACCTCAGATATGCAGATGACACCACCCTTATGGCAGAAAGTGAAGAGGAACTAAAAGCCTCTTGATGAAAGTGAAAGCGGAGACTGAAAAAGTTGGCTTAAAGCTCAACATTCAGAAAACGAAGATCATGGCATCCGGTCCCACCACTTCATGGGAAATAGATGGGGAAACAGTGGAAACAGTGTCAGACTTTATTTTTCTGGGCTCCAAAATCACTACAGATGGTGACTGCAGCCATGAAATTAAAAGACGCTTACTCCTTGGAAGGAAAGTTATGACCATCCTAGATAGCATATTCAAAAGCAGAGACATTACTTTGCCAACAAAGGTCCGGCTAGTCAAGGCTATGGTTTTTCCTGTGGTCATGTATGAATGTGAGAGTTGGACTGTGAAGAAGGCTGAGTGCCGAAGAATTGATGCTTTTGAACTGTGGTGTTGGAGAAGACTATTGAGAGTCCCTTGGACTGCAAGGAGATCAGCCCTGGGATTTCTTTGGAAGGAATGATGCTAAAGCTGAAACTCCAGTACTTTGGCCACCTCATGCAAAGAGTTGACTCATTAGAAGAGACTCTGATGCTGGGAGGGATTGGGGGCAGGAGGAGAAGGGGATGACAGAGGATGAGATGGCTGGATGGCATCGCTGACTCAACGGACGTGAGTCTCAGTGAACTCCGGGAGTTGGTGATGGACAGGGAGGCCTGGCGTGCTGCAATTCATGGGGTGGCAAAGAGTCCGACACGACTGAGCGACTGATCGGATCTGATCTGAGAAACCCACTCGAATGATGGCCTCCGCCTGGGAGATGACGGGCGTGATGCACGCAGGCCCATGATTGCACCTGGAATAAATGAGGCGCAGTAAGAAGCTGGCAGCAGCCCCCCAGGTTCCGAGTGCCCGGAGTGGACCCGGCAGCCCTTTGCAGGCTGAAGGTGCCGTGTGGCAGGTGAAGGCATGGCCAGGGCGGGTAGTGTCTGCTCACTGCAGCAGCCCGAACGGCCATCACGGGCTTGGGGGGTCAAGACACCGTGTGCCCCTACAGTGAGCAAGTCCACAGCAGGCGTGGGAGGTGCACACGAGTCATGTGAGCACGGCTCTTGAGAGTTGAGGAGGGAGGTCAAGATGCAAGGGCACACTCAGGGCGGTCAGTGTGACTTGAGAAACGTGAATGGGGGTCGCCTCGTCTGTGCAGATGGCGTGAGACTGGGACCTGCCAGTCAGGGCACAGCTGACGTCTCTGACGGAGAGACGTCCCCATCTATTTCCCAGGCTGACGGCTGGTCCAGGGCTGGCTGCCCCTCTGCGTCCTTGGCGTGTGGTTGCCTGGGTCCGGCTGTTGCACCTAGTGGGAGACAGCGAGCAAGGGGCCTGCCACCCGGAAAGAGATCCCTGCGGCTCCAGGGCCTGGCCCACCCGCCTGGGGCAGGACAAGGTCGCTGGCCAGGAGGCCCGCACCCAGCTGGCATGGGGGCGGGGTCTGTTATCAAGGGGCAGCTGGCAGCCTCCTGGAAGGAGAGCCTTCCTCCAGGCGGTGGGTGGGCAGGAAGAGCACACTGGATTTCCGTGGTGACGGGCGCCTCGTCAGTGCTTCTCTAAGGACGTCTGCAGCTACCGTGGAGAGCACTGGTTCGTCTTTGTCGGTGTGGGTTTTGTGGCTTCACTCTAGCTTTTCTTTGATTTAGAAGACAGACCAGACCCTTGCTTCCCTGGGTCAGGTGTGGAGCTTGGCTGTGCACACACAGGCAGAGCAGAGGGAACTCTGACTGTGAGCAAGGCCCCCCTCACGTGGAAGGAGCAGGTTTTCACGTTTTGCAGCAGGAGTTCCCAGCCTCCGGGATCTCATGCCTGGTGATGCGCAATGGAGCTGATGTAATAATAGTGAGTGCATGATAAATACAAAGCTCTTGAATCCGGCTGAAACCACCCCCCCACCCTAGTCCGTGAAAAAAAAAGGTCTTCCAGGAAACCAGTGCCTCGTGCCAAAAAGCCTGGGGACTGCTGTTTACAGGGAGGGCGAGACCCGCTGGGCTCCCTTTAGGGTCCTGTGAACCTACTGTTTACAATGCAGAGTGCTTTACGGGATAACGGTCCTAGGTCGTGGTGAGTCACTGTTTGTGGGGATTTCGCAGTGTGTCTGTTCATGATTTCCTTGAGGGCCAAGCCTTATGCAATAAATCTCGTCCTGGGCTGCCTGTAATCCAGCCCTCAGGCCCGTCTCTCAAAGCCAACCTCGGATAAAACACAAGCAGCGTTTGTTCTGTTGGTCTGGCTCTGTCTCCGTGCAGGTCACCCTTTGATTCTTTTAATGCTGTTTGCACGGATCCCATCAGCTTGGAGGTGCCTTGGAACACACATGTGCACACACAGAATCCCAAGTGGCTGCAGGTGTCACAGGCACCTGGGAGCCTCACAGGAAGTGAGTCCATCCTGGGTTGAGACGGGCTCCCTGCAGGCCACCGTGCTTGAGCCCCGTGAGCCCTTTCTGTGAGGGGCAGACGGCCTTGTGGGTGCCCGGCTCTGCTTTCTGGAGGGTGACCTCCACTCTGCGGTCTCTGAACACGGGATTCACCCCTCCCCAGCCACACATGGCATGAGGGATGTCGGCTTCTAGAAAGCCCTGAAAGGAGATTGAGACCCTGAGGCCCCCACCCCCAGATAAGGGCTAGGAAGTGTTTTGTTTTATTTTTTATTTTTTTAGTTTTCTGAATGTTGAGTTTTTTTTTTATTATTTTATTTTTAAACTTTACATAATTGTATTAGTTTTGCCAAATATCAAAATGAATCCGCCACAGGTATACATGTGTTCCCCATCCTGAACCCTCCTCCCTCCTTTTTAATGATTAATTTATTGAAAGCAGGATCCGAATAAGGTGCTTGGTTTGCAACTGCACGCTACATCCTTTAGGTCTGGGTTTTTCTAACTCTTGAAAAGGTACTTTAAAGAGCATACCTGCAGGATAATTCAACCCCTGCCTCCTCTTCTGTCCAAACTCTGACTCCCGTCACCGTCTCAGGCAGGTCAGGACAGCCCAGCCGAGCCTCGCGACGCCCCTGCTGCTCTTTGCCCTGCACCCTCCGCCTGCCCCCCGTGAAGGCACACACGTGGGCAGATGCAGGGCGGGCCCTCTGCGCGCTGGCGCCTCTGGCTTCCCTCCCACACCATGCGTGTGTGTGTTTCCCTGAACTCGAGTGCCCTTGGCGGTGCCTGGGCTCCGGTTCCCCAGGGGCACTCCCCGGTGTGGATGGCCCAGTGGCTTTGAGGGATGTCTCGGTTTCCAGTCTGGGGTGATGGTGAACTCAGCTGCTGTGGATGTTCATGTCTGAGTCCGTGGGTGGATTCCCAGCAGTGGGGTTGGGGGTCGATGCCCCCAGGCCCTCCACCTGCAGGGTCACGGCCCCGCCTCTCCACCGACTCCCCAGCAGCGGGCCTTTGGATCTTGTTTCCCTGCTGTAACGGGTGTGTGGCGTCTCACTCTGGCTTTAATTTGCATCTCCCTGATAACTAATAGGGACTTCCCGGGTGGCCAGGGGTAAAGAATCCACTTGCCACGCAGGAGACGTGAGTTCAACTCCTGGGTTGGGAAGATCCCCTGGAGAAGGAAATGGCAACCCACTCCATTCTTTACAAGCCAAGTACTCTTGTGTGGAGAATTCCACAGCAGAGGAGGCCGGAGGGCTCTAGTCCATGGGGTTGCAGAAGAGTCAGACACAACTTAGCGAGTAAACAGCAACAGCTAATAAGGTAGAGCATGTTCTAATGTGCTTGTTTATTAGCCACATGGCTTTTTTGGTGAAGAGTCTGTTAAAATGTTTTGCCCATTTTCACTGGACTATTTTCACATTATTGAGATTTGAGCATTCTTTACACATTCCAGATAAAACCCTTTGTCGAAAATGTGATTTGCAAGTATTTTCTCCGACTCTTATCTTGTCTTCTTGTGCCCTTGAGAGGGCTTTTCACAGAGCAGAGGTCTGCGTGCTGACGCCGTCCCATTCACTGGGCTTGCTCTGTCGCTCCACGCGCCCGCCCTTGGCCAGCAGCATGTTGTGTTGAGCTGTCGGTTTAGAGCAAGTCTCCGTGTTGGGGTGAGACGTGCCCGACTACGCTGTTTTTCTTTTTCAAAGTCACTGTTTTCTACTGAAGTACAGTTGACTTACATTATCATATTAGTTTCAGCATAGCGATTCAATAGTGTCACAGATTAAACTCCGTTTAAAGTTGCTGTAAGGTGCTGGCTCTGCTCCCCCGTACAGCGCATCCTTCTAACTTGTCTCCTTTATGCCTGCCGGTTTGTGCCTCCGAGTGCCCTCCTGTCTCAGCCCTCCCCCTGCTGCTGCCCCACTGGTAACCACTGGTGTGTTCTAGCTGAATCTGTTTCTGTTCTGCTCTGTACATTCATTTATGTTATTTTTTAGATTTCACATATACGTGATACCTGGAGTATTTTGTTTTTCTCTGTCCGACTTATTTCTAGGTCCCCCAGAGTTGTAAGTGGCAGAATTTCATTCCTTTTTATGGCCTGGTAATGTTGCGCTTTACGCGCGCGCGCACACACACACAACACACACACACACACACACACACACACACACACACACACGCCAGGCCCTCTTTATCCATGCGTCTGCTGATGGCCTCCTTCATTGCTTTCATGCCTTGGCAGTTGTCAAGAATGCTGCTGTGAAAACTGGGATACATGTATCGTTTCAAGTTAGTAGTTTTGTCTCCAACCAGTACATGCCCGGGAGTGGGTTCCATGCTCACACGATAGCTCTGTTTTTGGTTTTTGAGGAACCTCCGTTCCATTTTCCTTGGTAACTTCACCGGCTTTCCTTCCCGCCACCAGTGCAGGCAGGCTCCCTTTCTCCACGTGCTCTTCAGCGTGTCTGATGTAGACGTTCTGACGGTGGCCTTTCAGACGGTGGGAGGCGGCGCCTCCTCCAGGCTTAGACTTGCGTTTCCCTGACGGTCGGGGCCGCTGAGTCTCCTCACGGCTGTCGTCCGTCTGGATGTCTTTGGAGAAATGTCTGTTGAGGTCTTCTGCTCATTTTTAATCAGATTGGTTGTTTTCTCAGTGCTGAGGTGTCTGAGCTGTTTGTGTATTTTGGAAGTTAAGCCCTCTTGGTTGCATCGTTTGTAAGTATTTTCTGCCGCCCCACAGGTTGTCGCTTGTTTCGTCGGTGGTTTCCTCTGCAAAAGCTTTTAAGTTTAATCAGGCCCCATTTGTTTGTTTCTGCTTTCCTTTTTCAAAATTATTTCGATTGTTTTAGTTCCTTCACCTTTCCATATACATTGAAAAGTTACTTAACTAGTAATTATAAAAAAGCCTCACGGGGACTTCACTGGAACTGCACCTGGGGCCACATCTGTGGTCTCGTTTGGGGAGAACGAATGTCCTGAGCCCGGCAGGGGCCCTGACAGCAGTTGGGAGTGCCTAACATGCAGACCCAGCGTTTACTGTATTAGATTTAGGTGTTTCTTTTTTTTGTAAATGCAAGGTTTTTTACACACTGACTCCGTTGCTCGTTGCTCGTATATGGAACTGCGCTGCTTTCCATGTTGGTAACCTCAGTAGTTCCTGGAGCTTGTTTCCACATTCTCCCACATTCCTTGGGA
The DNA here is from genome assembly GCF_027580195.1 of Bos mutus. Lineage (NCBI taxonomy): Eukaryota > Metazoa > Chordata > Mammalia > Artiodactyla > Bovidae > Bos > Bos mutus. The sequence continues at coordinate 68,594,587 of NC_091637.1, forward strand.
CATTCTACATAACGACCCTACCCTCCGCCTCACCTCCCTCGCCCTGGGCAGGCCTTCGGTGCTGTGTGGAGTGGCAGTGCTGCGAGGACGCGCTTGGCCTCGCTCCCAGCCTTAGGGGAGAATATGCTGTCTCTCACCGTCCAGCATGATGTTTGCTGGAGGCCTTTGGACATGCTCTTTATCACGTGGAAGGGGTTCTCATCTATTCCTGCTTCACAGATTCAGCTCAGTCATGTCCGACTCTTTGCGACGCCATGGACTGCAGCACGCCAGGCCTCCCTGTCCATCACCAACTCCCAGAGCTTGCTCAAACTCATGTCCATCGAGTCGGTGATGCCATCCAACCATCTCATCCTCTGTCGTCCCCTTCTCCTCCTGCCTTCAATCTTTCCCAGCATCAGGGTTTTTTCCAATGAGTCAGTTCTTCACATGAGGTGGCCAAAGTATTGGAGTTTTCAGCTTTAGCATCAGTCCTTCCAAAGAACACCCAGGACTGATCTCCTTTAGGATGGACTGGTTGGACTTTCTTGCAGTCCAAGGGACTCTCAAGAGTCTTCTCCAACACCACAGTTCAAAAGCATCAATTCTTCGGTGCTCAGCTTTCTTTATAGTCTAACTCTAACATCCATAAACGACTATTGGAAAAACCATAGTTTTGACTGGACGGACCTTTGTTGGCAAAATAATGTCTCTGCTTTTTAATATGCTGTCTAGACTGGTCATAGCTTTTCTTCCAAGGAGACAGCATCTTTTAATTTCATAGCTGCAATTACCATCTGCAGTGATTTTGGAACCCAAAAATAAAGTCTGTCACTGTTTCCACTATTTCCCTGTCTATTTGCCATGAAATGATGGGACCAGATGCTATGATCTTAGTTTTCTGAATGTTGAGATTTAAGCCACTTTTTCACTCTCCTCTTTCACTTTCATCAAGAGGCTCATTAGTTCTTCGCTTTCTGCCATTAGCGTGGTGTCATCTGCATATCTGAGGTTATTGAAATTTCTCCCCGCAGTCTTGATTCCAGCTTGTGCTTCATCTAGCCGAGCGTTTCTTATGATGTACTCTGCATATAAGTTAAATAAGCAGGGTGACAATATACAGCCTTGATGTACTCCTTTCCCGATTTGGAACCAGTCTAGTGTTTCATGTCCACGTCTAACTGTTGCTTCTTGACCTGCATACAGATTTCTCAGGAGGCAGGTCAGGTTGTCTGGTATTCCCATCTCTTGAAGAATTTTCCAGAGTTTGTTGTGATCCACACAGTCAAAGGCTTTGGTGTTAGTCAATAAAGCAGAAATAGATGTTTTTATGGAACTCTCTTGCTTTTCTATGATCCAGCAGATGTTGGCAGTTTGATCTCTGGTTCCTCTGTCTTTTCTAAATCCAGCTTAAACATCTGGAAGTTCACGGTTCATGTACTGTTGAAGCCTGGCTTGGAGGATTTTTGAGCATTACTTTGCTAGTGTGTGAGATGAGTGCAATTGTGCGGTAGTTTGAGCATTCTTTAGTATTGCCTTTCTTTGGGATTGGAATGAAAACTGACCTTTTCCAGTGCTGTGGCCACTGCTGAGTTTTTAAAATTTTCTGGCATATTGAGTGCAGCACTTTCACAACATCATCTTTTAGGGTTTGAAATAGGTAAACTGGAATCCCATCACCTCCAGTAGCTTTGTTTGTGGTGACACTTCCTAAGGCCCACTTGACTTCGCATTCCAGGATATCTGGCTCTAGGTGAGTGATCATACCATTGTGGTTATCTGGGTCATGAAGCTCTTTTTTGTACAGTTCTTCTGTGTATTCTTGCCATCTCTTCTTGATATCTTCTGCTTCTATTAGGTCCGTACCATTTCTGTCCTTTATCAAGCCCATCTTTGCATGAAATAGTCCCCTGGTATCTCTAATTTTCTTGGAGACTTCTAGTCTTTGCCATTCTGTTGTTTTCCTCTGTTTCTTTGCATTGATCACGGAGGAAGGTTTTCTTATCTCTCCTTGCCTGCAATGCAGGAGACCCGGGTTCGATCCCTGGGTCGGGAAGATCCCCTGGAGAAGGAAATGGCAGCCCACTCCAGTGTTCTTGCCTGGAGAATTCCATGGACTGAGGAGCCTGGTGGGCTGCCGTCCAAGGGGCCACAAAGGGTCGGACACAACTGAGCGACTTCACTTTTATTTCTTTTGTGTTCCTAGAGTTTTTAATCAAGTCTCTTGCTCTTTCCAAAGACCCAGATGTGGGTTTATTTTTTTCTAATTGTGTCTTTGTTTTCAGTTTCCTTGTTCTGCTTTTATTCTCCTCATTTCCTGCCTTCTCACTTTGGGCTTAATTTGCTCGTTTCCTAGTGTTGTAAGGTGAAGCTTGGATCGTGCCCTGGAGAGTGTCTTTCTTTCCTCCTGTAAGCACTGAACGCTGTGAGCTCTCCTCTCGGCACCGCGTTAGCCGCGTCCCACAGTCCCTGACACTGTGTTTGTCCCTTTCATCCACACAAAATGTGTCCAATGTCCTTCCAGCCTCCTTTGTGTCCTGCTGGTGATTTAGCAGTGTGTGGTCGTTTCCCAAGTAGCTGATGTGTTCCAGTCATCTTCCCATAGCTGATTTCTAGCTAACTCCATTCTTGTCAGAGAACATAGAGTATGTGATTCTGGTTCTTTAACGTGTGTGTGGAGCGTTGCTTCATTGCCCAGGATGTGGTCTGTTGTGGTGAACGTTAACTCCTTTCGTGAGTCTCCTTCTCTAGCTTTTTCCCTGGCCCTGCACAGTCAGAGCAGCCCCCGTGGGTGGACGGGCTGGGCTGGGGGCTGCGAGGGGGGCCCTGCCACGTGCGGGGTCCTGCTGGGGTCCCCACCTCACTGCGGAGCGGCAGGGCCTGTGGGCGCGCGGAGTCTCCACGCTGGGGCGCGCAGTTGGAGAATTTGCTGCCGGGGAGGCCTCCACCTCACTGCGGAGCGGCAGGGCCTGTGGGCGCGCGGAGTCTCCACGCTGGGGCGCGCGGTTGGAGAATTTGCTGCCGGGGAGGCCTCGTGTCTGCCTCTTGGCGCCTGTGCACCGGGTGGAGGGCGGAAGCATCTCCGTGCAGACAGCTGGGGCGGGCGGGACCCTACAGAGGAGAGGGCGGGGCCCAGGTGAACCCTGAGAGCAGGTCCCCGGAATCCTGCAGCTGGGAGTGCGTCCCTGGGGGCTCCCCGGTCTGTGTCTTTGCCGGCTCTCTGCCCTGCCCGTCTGTGGACCCTCTGCAGGGGGGGGCTTGGTCCAACAGCCTCCGCGGCCTGGCGGGGCCTGGGCGGAGCCCCGGGAGGCGCGAGGCCCGTCTCCACGAGTGACCGGGGTGTGGGGGCCTGCAGGGTGGGCGCGGGGGCGTCCGCGCGCACAGCCGCCGCTCTCCTCGAGTGACCCGGGTGCTGGGGGCCCGCGGGGTGGGCGCGGGGGCGTCCGCGCGCACGGCCGCCGCTCTCCTCGAGTGACCCGGGTGCTGGGGGCCTGCAGGGTGGGCCGGGGCGCCCGGGCAGACGCGGCCGCCGCTCCACGGTGACCGGGTGCTCCTCGGGTGGGACCAGGGTGTGGGGGCGTCCGCGCGCACGGCCGCGGCTCTCCTCGAGTGACCGGGGTGCTGGGGGCCCGCGGGGTGGGCGCGGGGGCGTCCACGCGCACGGCCGCCGCTCTCCACGAGTGACCCGGGTGCTGGAGGCCCACGGGGTGGGACCAGGGTGTGGGGGCCTGCGGGGCGTCCGCGCGCGGCCGCCACTGAGCCTGCCTGTGCTCTGGCAGGTTGTGCAGCCTGACCTTGAAGAAGCTGGTGGTCTTCAAGGAGCTGGAGAAGGAGCTCATCTCCGTGGTGATTGCCGTCAAGATGCAGGTGAGGGTTCCCTCTGGCGCCGCCCCGGGGCACTGCGGGTGTGCTTGCTGCCTGGGGACCAGACGGGGCCCTCCCCTGTGCAGACCCCTGCCTGGCCGCCCTGGAGGAGGGGTCCTGTTAGCCCCGTGGGGCCCCTGGCCCTCTGAGGGGGCCGGGTCCCGCGTCCACTCTCAGGGTGGCTCTCGGCCCTTTGCAGACCCTGCGGCGGGGGCTGTGCTGGGCCCACCACCATGGCCCCTCCTGCCCCAGCGTGGCTCATGGGTGCCCACGGGCAGCTCCTTGAAGGGGGCACATCCCCGGTGTGGCCTGTCTTCTGAGGACCTCGGAGGGTTAGCCCCTCAGGGTGGAGTCCGGCCTCACCCCCCGACCCCGGGCTGCTGGTGCCCGTGTTTGCAGCCGACCTGAGCACTCTGACCCTGAGGGTCTGCAGGGCCTCCCGACGGGACCACCGGGAGCACCTCGGGGGCTCGGGGCCAGGCCGCCCTCCAGACTGGAGGTCAGTGTGGAGCCCAGGGCCTGGGGAGGAGAGCCTGGCATCCAAGGAAAGGCTCCTGGCCCGAGGGGCAGTGGCACTCCCAGTTCAGGGGGCAATGCCCACGCAGGAACCGGCCCCGCCGGCCCACGGGTGGCCCGGTCTGCTCGGGGCCCCCTGGCCCGGGAACCTCTCTGGGTCAGAGCAAGGGGATGGACCCTTCCTGGCCCCCGATACCCGCGCCACTGACCTCTGACACAGCCGACCCCCCCGCTGGGGCCCCATCCCTCCAGCTGCCCTCCCCGTGGTCCCGCCTGGACCCTGTCCCTACGGAACACTTGGCCCCTGGCAGGCCCAGGCCCCCTCGCAGCCGCCTCGCCCGTCCTGCCAGCTCACCTCGGCGCCCGCGTTGCCGGCCTGACCCCACGCGGCGTCCTCCCTGGCTTATCCTCGGGCCTCCCGTCCCGCTGGGTCGCCTGCCTTTCAGTCTGCTCCCGGCTCATCTGCCACCCCCAGGCCCTCAGGGCACATGAGCTGCCCCACCGCTGACCACTGTGGTCGCTGCTGCCCCTGCCCGCGTCCTTGCTGGGACTCCTCTTCACCTGGCACAGGCCTGTCAGTTGAGGGCCTGACCCAGACGGGCTCAGGAGTACAGGGAGCTTGGGGGCATGGCTGTGATGGACACAGGGGCGAGGCCAGGGGTGGGGAGTGCCAGGCCACGGGGGTGTCCTCCCTGTGAGCCTGGCGCGGTGCCCTCCCGCTGCGGCTCTATCAGCATCTTCTCCGGGGCCAGCACCTGCTCCCGCCCTCACCCGTCTCTGCACCCCTTGTCCCGGTTGCACGCTGGGGAGCCGATGTCAGCCGCGGGGTGACCTCTGCTCGCCCGCCCAGCCCTGTGAGCCTGTCTCCTCGCGGTGCTCCCCGGATGCGGGGCTGAGCTAGTCCCGCTGTGTCTGCTTCCTGCACTCAGTGGAGCAAGCTCCCGAGGCTGTCTGCATTGGGACAGCTGTTTTTAAGATGATCCTATGGTGAACATCTTTAATCCATTTGGAACTTCATCTGGGCCAAGGTTTGAGGTCGGGACTGGGTGTTCTCTGCGGACCATCTGTCCACGTTATTGTGGCCATTTAGTGAATAGCTTTTCCTGTCAGGGGCCTCCCTGGTGGCTCAGCCAGTAAAGAAATCCGCCTACAATGCAGGAGACCTGGGTTCGATCCCTCGGTCGGGAAGATCCCCTGAAGAAGGGAAAGGCTACCCACACCAGTGTTCTGGCCTGGAGAATTCCATGGACTGTAGGGTCTGTGGGCTCGCAAGGAGTAGGACATGACTGAGTGACTTTCACTCTCACCTTCCCGGCCAGCCTGCAGGCTCCCTAGTGTGCTACCCACCGGGTCTGTCTCTGCCTCCATCCCTGGGTCCCCGGGTCTGGTTCCGGCTGGTGCTGCCCTCCCCGTCCTGCGGATGTGCTGCTGGGCTTCAGTCATTGACCACCTCACCCATTCTGCTGTGGGAGTCGGGGGAGGACACCCATCATGGTTCTGCCTTCCTGGGGACACGTGGCCTCTCGCACATCTGCTCATCCACCTTCATGTTCATCCCGCGAGTGCAGGGAGCTTGGCCGTGACCCATCTCAGTCTCGGCTCCTCAGGCGCTGGGACAAACCTGTAGAGGAGGTTGTCCAGTTGCTCAGTCGTGTCCAACCCTTTGTGACCCGATGGGCTGCAGCACGCCAGGCTTCCCTGTCCCTCACTCTCTCCCAGAGCTTGCTCAAACTCAAATCCATCAAGTCAGTGATGCCATCCAACCATCTCATCCTCTGGTGTCCGCTTCTCGTCCTGCCTTCAGTCTTTCCCAGCACCAGGGTCTTTTCTAATGAGTCAGTTCTTTGCATCAGGTGGCCAAAGTATTGGAGCTTCAGCATCAGTCCTTCAATGAATATTCAGGGTTGATTTCCTTTAAGATTGACTGGTTTGATCTCCTTGATGTCCAAGGGACTCTCCAGAGTCTTCTCCAGGACCGCAGTTCGAAGAAGGTCAAAGGATGCGGGCTGTTTTAAGGCTGGGGATAAACCCCCGGTGGTGCCTTTGGGAGTCACATGCTCAGGCCTCCCGCCCCCTCCCCGTCGGCAGCTCTTCCGCTGACACTTTGAAATGAACTGACTCTGGCCTTTGCCGTTTCGCTGCAACGTGCCCTCTTCTGAGTCCGGCTTCCTTGTTCTGTGCCAGGGCTCCAAGCGGATCCTGCGGTCCCACGAGATCGTGCTGCCCCCTAGCGGACAAGTGGAGACCGACCTGGCGCTGACCTTCTCTCTGCAGGTGGGCCGCGCCCTCGCCCTGTGCCGGCACGGACCGCCCCTCTCCCACGAGGCGGGCTCTCCAGGGTTAGAAACGCGCTTGGGGTGTTAGGTCGAGTCTTTCCTCACATTCCCAAGATGAAGAGAGGGTGGTGAGGCCAAAATTCAGGTGCTCAGCTTCGGTCATCTCATCCGTGTTTAGAAGAGATGCGGGTTGGGGAGGGGCAGAAAGCAACTCGACATCTCAGACAAAAGGAGGCGGAGAGGGGGTGGGGCCGTGGACAGCCCGCGCTGTAAGTTCAAACCCCTCGGGTGTTCCGGGCTGTGCTGCTGGTGGGCTTTAGACCGGGACCCCCCAACCCTGTGTGAAACAGGGGTCTCCCAGGGGGGCGGGTGCTGGGCAGGCCAGCATTCCCCAGGCTCCTCCTCCCCCCACTTCTCTTTGCATAATTAAGACCCGAGTTGTTTCCATTCAGCCGGTGCAGTTCTGGCTGAGCACACTTGCTGCATTAGCATCAGTGGCTCCAAATCCCAGAAACCCCTGTCGCTGTGAGCCGTAAGATGGGGCTGTGCTGCAGCCAGTCTGCGAGAGCCCTGCCAGCCCGGCTACTGCCCGAGCCCCATGGCGCCTTCTGGGTTTTGTGTTGACTTTTCTTCGTGGGGGTGGTGGTGAGGAGAGTCAGGTTCTATTCTTATTCTTATTTTATTTATTTATTTGGCCATGTCAAGTGGCTTCTGGGATCTCAGCTCCCCAACCAGGGACTGACACAGGCCCTCGGCAGTGAGAGCCAGAGTCCCGACCGCCAGGGAATGCCGCAGGAATCAGGCCTGTCGAGTGTAACTTCCAAAGCGTGCGGTCCGCTGTCTTCGGGCCTGTGGCTCCCCGGGCGTGGACGCGGCTGTGTCCCCTCCACCTCTGCCCCGGCGGAGCGCAGCCCGTGGCCCCCGGCTTTTACAGTAGGCTGTTAGTTGGGACCCTTGAGGAAACGTGCACGTCTGCCCTGTGCACAGGCGCGCACCAGTGTGCACAAGCGCCCCGGTCCTGGGAGCGGGCGTGGCCGCCTGGGCCCGGAGTGCTGGGTGGGCACGGCGCCCTGGACCGCCAGGCAGGTGCCCCGCTGAGTAGTTACCCCAGATGCATGGGCCCCTCCTGAGAGCCTGACCATGTGGCACATGTCTGCCACCAGTGGCCGTTCTTGTGACCACGGCCTGCGATGACTAGCGGGCCGGGAGCCCCCGGGCTCAGGTGCGTGATCCGTGGGTGTCGAGGGGCGTGGCCGTCTGTGTCACCGTAGCCCCCCTCCCCCGCAGTACCCCCACTTCCTGAAAAGAGAAGGCAACAAGCTTCAGATCATGCTGCAGCGAAGAAAGAGGTACAAGAACCGAACCATCCTGGGCTACAAGACGCTGGCGGCTGGCTCCATCAACATGGCTGAGGTGAGGGCGGTGGCCAGATGGCCTCCTGTGCCTCCTGGTGGGCAGGGCAGGTGGGGGCGCGTCCCTGCAGGCACCCCGCCCTCACTGCCCCCCTGAGCCTCCTGCCCAACGGGAAGGAGGCTGCCCGGGTGGGTGGTGGGCCAGGGGCGTTGCCAGCCCCCTTTGTTAACATGGCTTCTTTGGTGACGGTGATAGGAGGCGCTGCTTTTCTCAAAAGCCTCATTTTCTTCCTTGACGAAAGAGCTGGCCGCCCCAGCTGAGTCCCCCAAATTAAAAAATAATCTGGTCCCTAAAACTCCAGCATTAGGCTGGATTTGATCAAATGACCGCAGAAACAGCTTCTAAAACGTGGAGGCATTCATTCGCTGGCTTGTCCTGACAAGGCCCGTCCAGTGAACTGCTTGGGCACCTGGGGTCCTGGTGGGGGGCATAGGCTGGTGCCAGGCGGGGGTGGGGGGCTCTGCTGCCCAGAGAGAGGTCTGCTTGATTCTCTCGTGATCAGAGCAGCCCCAGGGCTTCCCCGTCCTGTTGGGCCAAACCCAGGGGGTATCTGCTCTGTGGCACCAGAGCTCCGGCTCACACAGGGGCCTGTCCTCCTTGGCCCCCCAGGGCCTGGTCCCTGGCATTGAGTCCTGAGGCTCGGGCCCCATCTGGGCTGGCCCTGGGGCTTCACACGCTGCCTGCTGCCACGCCGCTTCTCCTCGACGGCCTTCGGCGCTGGGGGGCCTTCAGCGCTCGGGGACTGGGCCTGGCACCGACTGCCCCGCTTGATGTGACAGCTCCCTCGTGGCCCGGCCACTGGCTCCGTGCCCTCTTGTCCTCCTGCCCTGTGCGCCCCCTGCCCCCATGCTTGCCTGGCTGACCACGGCCCCTCTGGTCGCTGCCGAGAGGAAGGCCTGGCGGAGCCCCGCGTGTGCCCCCGGCGTGGGCCAGCAGGGTCTCCAGAGCCGCGCCCCCGCAGGTGCTGCAACAGCCGGCGGAGGGCGGGCAGGTGCTGAGCCTCTGCAGCAACATCAAGGAGGCCGCGGTCAAGGTGGCTGAGATCTGGATCTTCTCGCTGTCCAGCCAGCCCATCGACCACGAGGACAGCGCCATGCAGGCCGGCCCCAAGGCCAAGTCCACCGGTGAGTGCCACCTTGGGCCGCCTCTCTGCCATGGACGCCACCTCCCGGCTATGAGCCTGCAGGCGTGGGGAGCTGGGGAGGTGATGCGAGGGTCTGCAGGCGACCCTTGGGCGGTGGGCGTCCCAGCCCCGCCCCCACACTGGGACCTAGCCACTGAGCGAGTCTCGGGAAGCTGTGGTGCCTTCTCGGGTCTGGCACCATACTGGGCCGTCTTCTGTCACAGCTGGGGTCACTGTCTCCCCTGAGGCGGGGGTGGACAGGCAGGGAGCGGTCCAGCGGAAGGTCCAGGACCCTGTGGTGGTCAGGAAGGGCCAGACCATGGCGGGGGGGGCACGTGGGGGTGAACCCTGTGAGGGGCAGGAAGACCACCGAGGGGCACGTGGGGGCTGTCCACCTGCCGTGCCGGCTGTGGGGGCCGTGTCCTCGCGGCTCCCTGCACTCTGGGGGTCGGAATCTCAGGGTGCCCTCCCTTCTGTGTGCTCATTCCGCAGAGAACTACTCGGAGGAGGAGTATGAGAGCTTCTCCTCTGAGCAGGAGGCCAGTGACGACGCCGTGCAGGGGCAGGTAGGGGGCCGCGGGGGTAACGGGGTGGGGGCAGGGGCAGGTAGGGGGCCGCGGGGGTAATGGGGGAGTCCCAGGGGGCAGGTAGGGGGCTGAGAGAGTAATGGGGGGGACAGGGGCGGATGGGGCCGAGTGGTAATGGGGGGGCAGGTAGGGAGCTGAGGAGGTACCGGGGGCAGTAGGGGGCCGGGGTCACTGGAGCCACGTGGGGCCCCTGAGGGGATGCCAGGACCCCCAGAGCCGCCAGCACGGTGTCCTGAGGCTTGGGCGCTGCCAGCAGGCGCTCTGACACCCGAAGTCCACGTGGGGGGTCCCTGGGCCCCGTGTAGGGCTCAGGAGCGGCCTGTCTTTGCAGGATTTGGATGAGGATGACTTTGATGTGGGGAAGCCCAAGAAGCAGCGGCGATCGATAGTAAGAACGCCGTCCATGACCAGGGTCGGTGGAGACTGGTTTTACTAACCTGGGGAAGTGGGGGGCGGGGGCCTGGGGTGGGGGCCGAGGGGGCGGGCAGGGTGTGGGGCGGCCGGTCCGATCGCATGCTGCCCCGGAAGCCCGGCTCTGTGGCTTCTCCTGAGGTCCAGCCTCTTCCCCGCAAACAGCGTGAAGGTGGGCGCGGCTCCACTCCATGGCCTCGCCTTGGGAGGAGGGCATCAGCGTGCCAACCCCAGGCTGCGGGCCACAGGCCCAGAGGCAGTGGGCGAGGCCAGTCCCTGAGCAGAGGCCAGTCCCCTAGCAAGCCTGCTGCTTGGCCCAGACACGCCCAGTGTGAGGCCGGCCCCTGTCTTGGCTCTAGGTAGGCGGTCGGGGGCTCGGAAGGGCTGGAGGCCCTTCCTCCAGCAGGGAGGTTCTGGCGGAGCGGAGGCCCGTCCCAGAGTGTCCACCCCTGGTGCCCGCGCTCTCAGGCCAGGCTGTGGCCCCAGGCCAGGCCAGCATGGAGGGCGGCCCAGGAAGCCCCAGTGCTGACCCCTGCCCCAGAGCCTGCCACCTGGCCAGGCTGGGCGGCCACGGGCTGGTTCCCGAACACTGAGTGAACCAGCTGTCTGGACCACAGTGCGTCCGGAACTGCTGGGACAGCATCTGTGTGAGCCTCGGGCCCAGGGCCCGACACCCGGCTTTTGTCAATGGAGCTAGGGCTCCTCCTATAGGGTCGGTGCCCAGAGCTGAGCCCTGTGGCCACGGCTGTACTGGGAGTAGATGGGCCCTCGCACCCTGGCCACCACCGCGGTCCACGGAGGCAGAGTGGGGCCTCACACATGGAGGCTTCTGAAAGAGCCGTAGATCCCTCTCCATCCCCGTGTTTGGTCCAGACCACCAGCCTGTCGGTGGGCCCGTTTCCAGGTCTGAGCACAAGTGTGGTTTCAGGCTTTGAAAACGCCTGCCGCTGCTGAAGTGCGGGCGGCTGGAGGTCACGGGTCTCTGCTGTCTGAGCCGCCCCTGCCCGCCGTCGCTGGGGAGCAGCCCCGCGTGCTCTGACCGCGCCCCGCTTCTCTTGCAGCAGCAAAACTTCAAGCAGAAAGTGGTGGCCCTGCTGCGGAGGTTTAAAGTCTCCGACGAGGTGAGGGGGCGGCCCCCGGCAGCCGGGGCCCTGGTGGGAAGAGGGCCCAGAGGCCAGCTCTGGGCGGGTCTCCAGACGGTGATGTCTTCATCCGGGAGTGTGGACGGTGGGGCCACCCCCAGGGCCGCTTGGGGGTGGGCAGAGGCCCGGGCAGTGCCCATGGTGCTTCCTGAACGATCGCTGGACAGACCTGGAGGAAAGCGGGCTGTTGTGTTTGGGGGGGATGACCATGGGCTTTATTTTTTAGGGTAGTTTTAGGTTCACAGAAAAACAGTACAGTTTCCATGTGCCCCGTCACCCCACACGGCCTCCCTGGCTATCAACCGTGTGCTTTAAAATTTCTTCTTTTCGCTTTTTTCTAATCTCCAAATGATGAGTTTGTAGAACTTTGATAACCAGAAGAAAAATGCCTGGTTTTTCTTTAAATGTGATCAGAGGACAGTTCGTCCCCAGGCTCTGGACCCACCCAGGGCATGTGGCATGTAAGTGTCTGAGCCCCAAGGCCTTGTCACCACGTGGGTCCCAGCAGTGAGAGGTTGCTGCTGAGCCGTGAACGATGCTGGGATTCTTGGCCTCCTGAGGACAGGAATTCAATGCGGGGCCAGTGACGAGGCTTGATCGTTCACAGCTGTTGTGTGATAAAGATTTATTAAAGTATAAAAGAGAGAGAGACAGCTTCTGACATAGACATCAGAAGAGGGTAGAAAGAGGGCCCCCCTGCTAATCTTTAGGAATAAGTTACATGCCAATCAGGAGGCTGTTAATTAGAGAAAGGAAATGTCTCAATACTCAGAGACTGGCACCAGGTCTCTCACCCACAACATGCATTTTGAGATAACATTGACACAAAGTGAGTTATCCCGGGCCGTAAAATGATTGACGTGAATCTTGAAGAAAGGCAGGTTTCCAAGCAGATACATGGTCTGGATAACACAGCTTAAGAGAACACCTGCATGGGTAAAACATACTGGCTTGTCAAGTCTGTTCTGAATCTTTGGTGGAACGGACTTGAAGACAGAACCTAGAGTAAATACATCGTTCATTAACACAGCTTAAGAAAAACGTTTCCATAAGAAAAACGCATTGGTTAGCTCAAGGCATGAGAAAAGTTCAGGTGGAACCAGGTGTCGTCATGGCGACACAGAATTTTAAAAGAAGCTTTTAAATTTGTACAGAGAAGGGAAAAAAGTCTGACGCTTGTAATCTGCTGCCTCCTGCCGCTTAAGAGAGAGCAAAAACGTCTGACCCTCGCAGCCTGTTTGCCCGTGTGGAGGCCCCTGGCCTTCCTGCCTGTCGCCCTCCCGACGGCATGCGTGATGCCCGGAAGCGGCAGCCGTGTGTCTGCACGCAGGGTGGCACCGTCCCCTTGCGGTGGCTCCTCACGTGAGCCGAGGTCCTCCCCACACTGGCCTCCAGGTTCACGCGATTCCTGGCAGACCTCCAGCTACCCTTCTGAAGAAACCAACCACCGAGTGCTGGAACTTAGACGTAAATGCAAGGGACCCAGAATCAAGAAGACAGTCGTTGAGGAGGAGCAGACGTGGAGGACTCACACTGTCTGTCTTCAGAACTTAGCAAAAGCTACCATCCTCAGCAGATCAGTGAAGTGAGGTTAAGTCGTTCTATTAATGATCAGTTGATTTCCAGGCAGACCGTTCAATGGGGGAAAATAGCCTTTTCAGCAGGTAGTGCTGGAGCAGTGGGATGCCTGGGCACAGAAGAGGCGCCTCCTCACAGTGCACATAAACATCAACCCCAGGCGACTCAGAGCCCTAAATGTATGGGCCCAAACTGTAGACCTCTTAGAAGAAAACAGGAGTATTTGTGAGCTCAGATCAGGCAGTGGCTTTTCAGATATGACACCAAAAGCATGAGCAAACAAAAAACAAGCAAGTTGGACTCCATCAAAATGTAAGGTTCTGTGCTCCAAACAGTACCAGCAAGAAAATGAAACAGCAGCTCACAGGGTAAAATACTTTGCAAATCATGTATCTGATAAGAGACCTGTAATCCAGAGCATAGAAAGAACACTTACAACTCAGAACAGCACAGTGAAAAAACCGTCCGTCCGCTTTAAAAACTGGGCACAGGATCTGAGGAGATACTCCTCCAAAGAAGAGATACAAAGAAGCCAGCAGGCGCACGAGGAGATGCTTGACGTCGCTAGTCATCAGGGAGAGCAGATCACAACCGCAGACCCCTCTCGATTGCCACTGGGCTGGCCGTCCCCAGGGACACGGAAGATACGTGTTGATGGGGATATGTGACCGTTGGAAGCCTCGCATGCTGGAGGGAACATCCATAGTGCCACCACTTCGGAAAAGAGACTGAACGGGTTAGACACCCTTGCTAGGCACGCAGCAGTGCCCCGTGATTCCCCGTGAGGAGGAGACTCGTCCACACAGGCCGATGGCGTTACAGGAGCTTCCCTGTAGCCACAGAACCTGGGAGCATCGCCCCGTCCCCACCGGCCGACGGCAGACACGCTGTGACCCATTGTGAAGACGCACTGGCAAGGAGGAGCTGGCTGTGGGCGTACACACAGAGGCTCACACTCTGATACACACACCGCTGGGCTAAGGAGGGGACACTGCATGCCAAGTGGTTGCAGCGCGTGCGCCCTCCTGGGAAAGGGCCAGTGTGCGGGCCTGGGGGGCTGGCGGGGGCAGGGGCGCCGGGGAGGGCAGCCTCTTGCATCCGGGCCCTGGGGGGCTGGTGGGGGCAGGGGCGCCCAGGGAGGGCAGCCTCTCGCATCCGGGTCCTGGGGGGCTGGCGGGGGCAGGGGCGCCCAGGGAGGGCAGCCTCTCGCATCCGGGTCCTGGGGGTGCCGTGGCACAGCTTCTGTTGTGGGAGCGCTGTCGAGTGCTCTGAAGGCCGTGCTGGCGGCACAGGCTTCCCAGGCTGGGGAGAGAGCCAAGCCGAGCGCCTGGGTGACCGGAGGCCTCCGTGCGATGCCCGCAGGGACCGGCTGGAGGAAGGGTGCCGGGTGGCCGAGCAGTCTCCTCCCGTCTGTCCCGCAGCCTCACACCTCTGGCCTCACGTAGGTCCTGGACTCGGAGCAGGACCCCGCAGAGCATGTCCCTGAGGTCGAGGAAGACCTGGACCTCCTGTACGACACGCTGGACATGGAGAACCCCAGCGACAGCGGCCCCGACATGGAGGATGACGACAGCGTCCTCAGCACCCCCAAGCCGAAGCTCAGGTGGGTCCAGCTGCGCCAGCATCCCGGACGCGGGCACAGCCACCTGCCTTCAGAGCCAGCGGCCGGTAGGGGCGAGCCGCAAGGCGGCCCATCAGGTGGTCCTCGGGGCCGGAAGGGAAGGCGATGTGTGGGGCAGCAGGCCCTCTGGGGTGTGGGCTCTGGGGAGGGGGTGGACAGGAGGCACAGATCCCGAGGGGGCCCTGGGTCTGCGGGGCTTCCAGAGGTGGGGTGTGGCGAAGGGAGAGTCCAGTCTGGAGCCAGCCGGGGTCAGCCCCGCAGGAGGCCGTGTCCGGGAAGGAGGGGCGGGTGGGACGTGGACCTGGGAGGGACCAGTGGTGCCCTGGGGCTGTCCATCCTGTGGGGAGCCGGGGGGGGGGCACTGGGGGCCCCCCAGGGGCAGGGGTGTGGGACAGTGCTGATGGCAGGGGGCCGGGGGCAGGTGGGGGGCTGCAGCCTGGCCTGGAGCCGGGGGAGCCTAAGTCAGAGGCAGGAAGGTCTGTGGCCTGGCTGATCATTAGACGTTAAACAAGCACAAGTCAGAGCCCGGGGAGCACCCAGGAGGGGGCTGGCATGCTGTCAACTGCCCCTCGTAGCCTCGCAGACCTCTCATGGCAGGATCCCCCCGACAGCAGACCCCTCACAGTGGGACCCCCCTATGGCAGAATCCCCCTCATGGTGGGACCCCTCCACGGCAGCCCCCCCACGGTGTAACCCCCCCACAGCAGGACTCCCCCCACAGTGGGACCCTCCACCGTGTAACCCCCACCACGGCAGCGCCCCCCACCATGGCGGGACCGCGCCCCCACAGCGGGCCCGAGTCCTGACCAGCCAGTGACTGCTGACTCGGTCCCCAGCCTCCTCTTCCTGGAGGAGCTACTGCAGCTCAGGTTAGGGGTCCCTCTTCCTTTCTGCCCACGCCGCCTCCACTTTCAAGGCCAGCACAGTGGACCCCCGACCCCTCTCTGCCTTCAGGGGGGCAGGTCTCTGCTTCTGTCAGCCACCGAGGTTACCTCCATGGCCCAGCTGACCCGTGCTGTCCCCACTGGAATCTGCTGCAGGGCGAGCCCCCAGCCAGCCCCCGTCCCAGTCCCGGGACACAGGTGTGGCATCTCGGGCCTCACACACCGGGATCCGGCCTCACGTTTCACGCCCGTGTGGCTTCATCAGCAGACGCTGCAGGGGTCCTGGCCCTCCTTACCTTGACCTTCAGCTCCTGCAGTCTGGCCTGGGGGGCCCAGGCCCCCCCACCCACCAGGCCTCCAAGTGTCAGATGCAGCTGTCGCGGGTGCCCCGGGCGCCCCCCAGGGTTGGGGGGCTTCGGGGCACAGGTGTGCTGGGCGGCTCTCAGGCCCGCGGTGTCCCCGCCTGTGCTGTGGTCCTTGAGGGTGGGGCCTGCTCTGTGCTTAACCCTGCTGGGCCCTGGGGGGTTGTGTGGAGGACAACACACTCTCTGTCCCCATTTCCCAGGCCATACTTCGAAGGCCTGTCCCACTCCAGCTCACAGACGGAGATCGGGAGTGTCCACAGCGCCCGCAGCCAGAGGGAGCCTCCCAGCCCGGTGAGCAGCCCCCGCTGGGGTCCTCGGGCGGGCAGGGGCCACCCTGATCCTCCCATCTGAGTCACTGGAGGCTCCGACAAGCCCAAGGCTCAGTGCCTCCCGGTTTGCGGTGTGATCTGAGTATCCTGCCCAGTGACTGTTGTGGGGTGGCCCTGAGCCCACAGTCCAGGAAACGCTGGCCAGTCTCCCCAGGCTGCCTCCAAGGCCAGAGTCCCCTGCCCAGAGGTGAGCCAGCCTGGGTACCATTGCCGGACACCTCCTGATTCCCTCCCGACTCATCCACACAGGCCGACGTGCCGAGAAGACGCGGGTCCTCGGAGGCAAGCAGCCCAGTGACAGCGTGTCCGATTCGGTGGCCCACGTAAGCAGGCGTGGGGCCACCTTCACAGAGCCCACTTACATGTTGCCTTTCGGGGTCTGACCTGTGCCCTGGAGGTCCTCTTCCTCCCGACATCCAGAACCTGCACAGAGATATGATGAGGTTCCCCTGGACTCTCCCCACCCCGAGGGATGGTCAGGGTCCCCCCTGGATTCATCCCACCCCTGGGGGATGGTCAGGGCCCCTGGATTCACCCCACCCCCGAGGGATGGTCAGGGTCCCCCCCCTGGATTCACCTCACCCCTGGGGGATGGTCAGGGCCCCTGGATTTACCCCACCCCTGGGGGATGGTCAGGGCCCCTGGATTCACCCCACCCCCGGGGGATGGTCAGGGCCCCCCTGGACTCACCCCAACCCCGGAGGACGGTCAGGGTACTCCTGGACTCTCCCCACCCCCAGGGGATGGTCAGGGCCCCTGGATTCACCCTAATCCCAAGGGGCAATCAGGGTCCCCTGGACTCACCCCACCCCTGGTGGATGGTCAGGGTCCCCCTGGACTCACCCCACCCCCAGGGGACAGTCAGGGTCCTTCAGGACTCACCACACCCCCAGGGGATGGTCAGGGTCCTTCAGGACTCACCACACCCCCAGGGGATGGTCAGGGCCCCTGGAGTCACCCTATCCCCAAGGGGCAGTCAGGGTCCCCTTGGATTCACCCCACCCCCAGGGGATGGTCAGGTCCCCCTGGATTCCCCTTACCCCAGGGGATGGTCAGGGCCCCCCTGCTTTCCTGTCAGGCACAGACCACCACGGCTGCTTCCTGCTGCTCTCGTGCAGGTTCTCAAGGAAGGGGAGGGCAGGGGTGGTGCGGGTCTCCCCACGGCAGGCAGGACTGGGAGCTCTGTGGTTGGAGGTAGAGGTCAGCTGGCTTCGCAGGGCAGCATGTGACCATGTCCACATGCATGGAGTCACCAGCCCAGGAGAGGCCTGAGCACCCTCACCCAAACCAAGGCAGCTTGGGCATGGGAGCACAGCGCCGGGAGGGGGCCCCAGGGGTGTGCGTTCCCGACCACTCCATCCTCTGCCTACAGAGCACGCCCGCTCCCGGGGAGCCGCCAGCACCGCCTGAGGAAAGCCCCGAGGTGGAGACCTCTGCCCTGGACCTGTTCGCCGAGAAGCTGCCGCCCAGCGGGCGGATCACCAAGACGGAATCCCTGGTTATCCCCTCCACCAGGTGACCGGCCGCCCCAGGGAGGCCATGGCCCAGGCAGTGCCCGTGTGGGCCAGTGTGGAGTATGTGTGGGCGCCCCGTGTTGGGGGGCCTGTCTGGCTGCATGATGAGCATCACTCGGGGGGCCCACCTGGGACCCTCACTCACCCCCATCTGGAGCTGGCTGCCGGCTCCAAGGGCAGGGAAGGCCCGCCATCCCCTGTCCCCTGTCCTGGACCCTGTGGTGCCGTCTGGGCTGGGGCAGGCTTGTGCTCGGTGCCCATGATTCCATGGCGCCTGGTGTCAGCGTGGGCGGGGTGTGCCCGCTGGGCGCGGGCCATGCAGACAAGCAGAGCGGCTCTCACACAGTGCGCAGTCCAGTGCAGGGCCTCTGCGTGGCCGGGGGCAGCAGGCCGGGGTCCCGTGGACGCGGGAGCAGCTTCAAACGGCAGAGCCAGGCGCCCTCCTGGCAGAGGACAAGCCCTCTGTGTCCTCCACACACCCTCTCCCCCGCCCCCTCCACGGTCAGACTCCCGGCTGTGCCGCAGCTCCCTAAGCACTGACCGGCCCAGTGCTGAGCCTTCTGCACGGTCCCTCCGCGAGGTCGGCCCCGGGCCCCCCACTGCTGCAGGGCCTCAGAGCCCACCCCTCAGCTCACTGTGCCCCGAGGGCCCCCTCCACCCTCTCCCAGCCTCCGGCCCCGTATGGCGGACACTGAATGCGCTGCTCCCCGATTTTCATCCTGTGGTCAGCCCGCACTGCCTCCCTGTACACGCCTCCTCCCAGAAACGGGAAGGGAGGCGACATGCACACGGCCTTTGGGACCGAACCTCCCGACCCAGGCCGTGCCTGGCGGGAGCCAGCAGACAGGCATGTCAGCCGCTGGCCTCCGTGAGGCCTTGGCTTTGTTTGTTTCTGGGACAGGAGTCTTCCAGGAGCAGGGCTCTGGTGCTGGCACTACCTGGGGGGGCACAGGGGCCTGTGTCAGGACTGGGAGGGGCACCCTGAGCTCCAGGACGTGGGCATGGTCTGCGCCAGGCGCACCTGGCAGGGGAGGGGCTGGGGTCTCCGTCCTCGTGGCCTGTGGCCCAGCTGCCCGACTACCCCCAGCGCAGCCATCTCACCGCAGAGAGGTTGGGCCCCCAGGGCAGTGAGTGCCCGCGGCTGCCCCACAGGTCCGAGGGGAAGCAGGCGGGCCGCCGGGGCCGGAGTACGTCCCTGAAGGAACGGCAGCCGGCACGCCCGCAGAACGAGCGGGCCAACAGCCTGGACAACGAGCGCTGCCCCGACACGCGGAGCCAGCTGCAGGTGCCTGCGGGCGGGGGGCTGAGGGGAGGGCCTGGCGGGAGCCCATGCTCCTGCCGCCCGGCCCCGTGGCCTCTGTCCACACGGGGGCTGTATGTCTGCATGCACCAGGGGTTGGGCTCTCCCGCCTGTCAGCTGGGCAGGCGAGGGGCTGGGCACAGCTTGCCTCAGGGCAGCTGCAGATGAGCCCCGTCTCTCCAGATCCCCAGGAAGACTGTGTACGACCAGTTAAACCACATCCTCATCTCTGACGACCAGCTCCCGGAAAACATCATTCTTGTGAACACCTCGGACTGGCAGGGGCAGGTGGGGAGGGGCCGGGCAGGGCAGGGTGGGGAGGGGGCAGTGTTTCCTCGGTGGGGCCCTGGCCAGCCCTGCCCACCGTGGACGCGAGCGGGGCGCGCGGCTGAGGGTCACCCCCGCCCCCCCAGTTCCTCTCAGAGGTGCTGCAGCGGCACACGCTCCCGGTGGTCTGCACCTGCTCTGCGGCCGACGTCCAGGCGGCCTTCAGCACCATCGTGTCTCGGATTCAGAGATAGTGAGTCCCGGGCGTGAGGGTCTCTGCTCCGCAGCGTCACGGGATGGGGTGAGGGCCGCTCTCCTGAAGCTCTGCCCCTCGCCCGCCCGCAGCTGCAACTGCAATTCGCAGCCGCCGACGCCCGTGAAGATCGCGGTGGCGGGCGCGCAGCACTACCTCAGCGCCGTGCTGCGGCTCTTCGTGGAGCAGCTGTCGCACAAGACCCCCGACTGGCTGGGCTATATGCGCTTCCTCGTCATCCCGCTGGGTGAGGGGGTCCCCCGCCCTGGGGCCGCGCGGATGCCCAGGGACGCCGAGGGCGCTGGCGGGGGCTTGCTTATTTATTAACCTTTCAAAGTTCTCAAGACCAAAACTCCCGTTTTTTGGCTTGGCTGAATGTCTGCGCTGGAAGGGGTGGAGTCCTCAGGGAGACCCCCGCCCCGGGGCGAGGCGGGGGGCGGAGAAGCGGGGGCCACGGGCGGGGCCGCGCCTGATGCCCCTCTCGGCCCCCAGGCTCCCACCCCGTGGCCCGGTACCTGGGCTCCGTGGACTACAGGTATAACAACTTCTTCCAGGACCTGGCTTGGAGGGACCTGTTCAACAAGCTGGAGGCGCAGAGCGCCGGTGAGGCCCCGGGCGCACGCGCGCCCACCTCTCCCGTCCCCCGCTCCTCCGGTTCCCGCCTAGGCCGCGGCGCCCCCCCCCCCCCCGCCCCCGCGACCCCCAGCCCCCCACTCCGCCCCCGCGACCCCGCCCCTTGCGCCCTTCCTCTCCTCCCCTCTTGTCCGCCCCCCCCCCGCCCCGCCCCGCCCCGCCCCCACCCCCACCAGCCCTCCCGCCCTCGCGCCCACACCCCATCTGCAACCTGCAGCCGCCCCTGCCCCCTCTGTGCCCCCTTCTCCGCAGGCCCGGTCTGCCCTCCCGCCCACTCCCGCCCCGCGCCCCTCACCCTCGCGCCCCTGCCCTGCTGCCCAGCCCATCACACCTCGTTTTGAAAGTCAGTGGTTTGCTTTGCTCTGAGACACACTTTATGTATCGGGCCTGAGCGCCGGGCAGGTAGCTGGGGTCAGCAGGCATGGTTAGTGGGGGATGGGCCAGGATGTTTCTCTTTGCCTGTGAGCCGCAAAGCTCTTTGGTGACCGGCAGGGGAGGGTTTTTCAGGATTTGGAGAGGCCTCACTGCCTTCCCCAGGATCCCATGAGGGCAGCAGCCAGAGGAGCCTCTCAGCCGTGCCCAGCCTGGCTGCCTGGACCCTGGGTGCTGGGGTGCGCCATGCCCACGGATCCCTTCTGGTCTTCTTCTGCAGTGCAGGACACGCCGGACATCGTGTCAAGAATCACCCAGTACATTTCGGGGGCCAACTGCGCCCACCAGCTGCCCATCGCGGAGGCCATGCTGACCTACAAGCAGAAGAGGTACCTCCTGGGGCCCGGGCAGGTGTGGGGTGGAGACCGCCATACTTCTGCAGTCTTGGCCAGGCGGCCTGCGTCCTCACTGTCCCAGCTCCTCGGGTCACTGACGGGCCAACGGGATGGAAAGAGACCTGGGATGAGGGAAGCCCCCAGTTCTCCTGACCACTGCACCTTTTCCCGACACAAATCAGAGTTAGGATTAGCTGGTCGATCTTTCTTTATCTTTGTACGCGCTGGGATTTTCTGTAACTGGAGTCACAAGAGCAGCAGCCCCAGTGCTGGCCCAGCAGGGACCTGCCTCGTCCAGCAGCCAGTCTCCAGCGGGAGGCCTGGTCCTCACCCTGCCCCGTGCAGGACGATGGCCAGGGGCTGGGCTGATGCCCGTTGGCATGGGGTGGGGCCTTGTGCAGTCTGAGGGGGTCGAGCGGTCCCCTTGCCCGTCTGTGAACAGAGGTGCAGTCAGGGGGTGGCAGGAAGAGGCAGACCGCAGCGGTCTGAGAAGCTCAGCTGCCTTGCCCCCGGCTCTGTGAGGGACCCCCAGTGGGTGCCTCACCGCCCGAGCGCCTAACAGCGTCCTGTCTCTCTCTTTGGCGGCTCTCTGAAAAGGAGAAAGAACTTTCACTTTGACTTTACCCTCAGGTACCGCTGCCCTTGGGTCTGGCCCCCCCCGCCCGCTGGCTGGTCTTTAGGGCTGTTTGGCAGCCTTGGGTCTGGCCCCCTGCTGCCCGCTGGCTGGTCTTTAGGGCTGTTTGGCAGTGTCGGCAGGTGGGGTGGCTCTCAGGTCTCCGTATGGGGGTCGGGAGGCACAGCCTCCATCAGGCAGGCTCCTGGCACTGCCCGGTCCCTCTCGGGCGCCCACCCAGCCTCAGGGACAAAGTCTGCTGCCTGGCAGCGTGTCAGAGTGCGGGTTGGGAAGTGGCTGGCGGAACTCCTCTCTGAGTTGCTGCGTCTCTGAAGCCTGGCATTGCTACCGCTGTTAGCCACAGGGACTGGTTCCACCCCGTGAGCCACCAAGCAAGCACTGGCACCGCTCGGCATGGGCTTTGCTCCCAGTGCCCGCTGCCAGCAGCCAGGGAGAGTGGCTTGGGGCAGCTTCGCAGCTCAGTTTTGGGGTTTACCTGGATGGTGGCCAGACCACTGGGACCTCTGCTCACAGCGAGGCTCTTTTTTTTGCCCCCAAGGCGGCGTCTCCTCCGTTTGACCGTTTGTCGGAGCCTAGACCCATGGCCCTGCCTGATAGGTGTCTGGCACTGGGCCCCACGGGGCGTTGCTCTGCCTGAGCCTCAGGGCATTTGCTCTGGAAAAGCCCCAGGGCGAGTCCTTGGGTCCCAGGCTGCCTCTGTGCTGGGCCCCGGGATGGATCAGGAGGAGGGGTGTGAGCCTGTTCAGTTGTCCTGCTAAACAAGCCTCAGGGTCTAGAGAAAGACCAGCCGTGGTGTGCCCCGCTGACCCCGAGCTGTCCTGGGGGCCTGCGCTCGCTCCCCACCCTGCCCACCCCCGTTAGCTGCGCCGGGAGCGCAGCCTGCTTTGCTGCCTGGGCCGCAGCGTCTGTCTGTGCCAGGGTGGGCTCCCGTGAGCCACGCCTGTGGCCGGGGCTTGGGAGACCCCGAGCCGCCTCCGTGCTCAGCCCCCAGCCCCGCGTTGCAGTGGTAACACCGGCCCCGGGGTGGGGCTGGTCCCAATGTCCCTGCGCCCCGGCTGGAGCCCCGTGAAAGCCAGTGTGCCATCCAGGCTCAGAGCCCAGGGCCGGAAGGGCAGCGGGCTAGCCTTTGTCTGCAGTGACACAGAACAGGCTGCTGTCCACCCGGAGGGGTCAGGAGACCCAGGAGAGGGTGGGCAGCGGGCACAGCCGTCCCAGGCCTCCTCCAGCTCCAGCCCCACGAGGGCGTCAGCAGGGAGGCTCCCATCTGCTCAGCACCAGCTCCTGGCCTGAGGTCAGACCCACTGGTGGTCCTCCCAGGCAACTGTGCGGGCTGCCCAGCACCCCCACCCTGGCCTCTTGGCTAGTGTGGGCTCCCCTCAGCTTCTGTGCCGCCGATGCCACATGGAGGCACCTCCCCCACACACAGGTCTCATGAGCCATGCCCAGGGGCCTTGGCACGGAGCCGTGGGCTCAGGCCTTAGGAGTCCTGATCTCTGTCCCTGCCAGGAGCACGCATGCCCTCCGCATGCAGGGTCCAGGGTGAGGGGTCTCAATGGAAGCCGGTGTTACCCCCGTCTTGTGGGCATGTGCGTGCTGGATGTTGTCTGCATGTCCCAGGAGCACAGCTTGGCTTTGATGCTTGTGTTGTGGAGTCTCCAAGTCCCTTCTCCTTGGGGTTCTCCCCTGTCTGCCTCCCTGCGTGCCGATCATGGAGGGGTGGACGTGCTAGCGGGCAGTGGCTCGCTGAGGTGGGGGCCCTGTGGGTCGAAGGCCCCCGTGCACTGAGCCAGGGGCGCCCCCAGACTTCCTGCCTCCTCACGCAGGAGGCCCCCGTGCCCTGAGCCAGGGGCGCCGCACACGTCCTGCCTCCGCACGCAGGAGGCCCCTGTGCCCTGAGCCAGGGGCCCCCACATGTCCTGCCTCCGCACACGCAGGAGGAGGTCCAGGCACAAGGTCTGGGTTGTACCGTTAACGAGAACTGGAATGAAGGGAAGTTTTCTTTCTCAACCGTTTGCTTCTTACGATGGGAAGAAAGCCTGGGAATTTGGTAGGCTCCGTTGGAGGGACTGAACCTGGAGGTTCTTTCATCCAGTCGTTTGCCAGGTCTTTTGCAGAGATGGGGGTGGTGCTGGGTGGGTGGGTGGTTCATGGGTGCCCACGTCCAGGGGTGCCCAGGGGAGGGTGTCTCCTGCCAACTGCTGTTCCCTCACATGGGTGGCGTGCTGGGCACGGGGCAGCACCTCCTGCCAAGACTGGGACCTGCATTCTGTACTGACCCCTGGGCCAGGGGCGCTTGTCCAGCTGGTGATCACACTTCACGGGAGCACCCCCAGCCCCAGGCCTCCATCTGCCACAGGGACAGGGAGGGGAGAGCCTCCTGCCAAGCTCTGGTACCCTGGGGCTCCTGGTCCTGAGAGCTGGTGCCCAGGGAGCTGGCTGAGCTGGGCCTGGGTCCCCACCGGCAGGCCTGCCTGGTGCAGAGGCTTCTCCCTGGGTGGCACCCCCGGGCCGCTGCCCTGCTGGGTGTGCGTGTGTGGACTGCTCTGCAGAAGAGTCGCTCTGTGACTTCAAGCTCAGGTTTGGGAGGATGGCTTGGAGAGGGTGCCTGCCCAGGAAGCAGGGCAGGGGGCACCTGTCTGCCCTGTGGCTGGGGGAGGGACCACACAAGGCCCAGGACCAGTTCTGCCCGTGGGATCCAGGTGGAGGTGAGAAGGGGGTGCTCTCCCAGCTGCCAGTGGAGCACAGACCAGGGTGGATACCAGGGGGCAGAGCGGCACCAGCTGAGCCGCAGGACCAGCCCTGGCCCGGGAGGAGTGGGTAGCTCTCCCCTACCCAGGCCCGGGGACTCTGGCTGCCTTCTCCACCAGCGGTCAGGACAGGTGATCCTGGAGAGGCTGGGCTCTGCCAGAAGCTGTGCAGGGCCTGTGGGCGCAGTACAGTAGCATGCACACAGAGCCTCCCCCCGCCCCTGCAGTGGGCACCAACTTCAGACTGTTGAAGGGAAGTCTCAGCCTGACGGGACGGTCACCCCCACCCCCTGGCGGTGGCCCGGGCTGCTCCTGTTGCATCCTGGGGGCACAGGCAGCCCACCCTCTCCTGGGGCCCCGGGGGCCAGCAGAGTGGCTCCAGGATGGGCCAGCTGCCTGCGCGCCAGGCAGCCCAGAGGGAGGAGCGGATGGCCTCAGGCCGCCCCTCGGGGCTCTGGACCTCATGCGGAGACGCATTCAGGCTTCCTGCAGGTTGGCGGGCCCTGCGGTCAGGGGTCCAGGCCGGCACCCGCAGGAGGGCGGGCGCTGCAGAGGGCAGCCCCGCCCCTCAGGGAGGCTGACTGTGTGTTTCCCTGTCTCAGCCCCGATGAGGAGTCTTCCCAGAAGTTCATTCCCTTCGTCGGGGTGAGTACCGCCCAGGCAGCCGTCGCCTTGCCCGCCATCCTGCTGCCCAGCTGCTCTGCTGCAGGGCGGCCGCGATCCGCCAACGTGATCAGCATGTCGTCGTCTTCATGCGACACGGTCCAGAACCTTCTTCAGTTGGAGCAGACGACTTGCCTTCGCATCCCTCCCGCCCTAAAGTCTCTCCTGCATCGAGTGGGGAGTGAGCCCAGGCGCTGCTAGGACTGGACTTGTGGAAGCAGGCGGCCTGCCTGAGGGCGCGGGGCCGGTCCTCAGCTCTGTCCTGGGCAGCGGGGATCAGTGTCAGGCTCGGCTCTTCAGGGGCCACCCAGGGCCGGCCGTCCTCAGGACAGGCCTCTCCTGGGGTCTGGGGCAGAGGACTGCCTCTGTCCTCTGGGAGCCTCAGGGCAGGCTTGCTTGGCTGGAGCGTGGCCTGTAAGTTGGAAGGTTTTACTTTGTCCCTTGGCCAAAGAGCCAGGGCTGCCGCCTGACGGCCGGCTGTGTGTCCACGGCCTGTGGCCCCACTGGGGTCTCCAGCCAGGGCATCTGCTGGGAGAGGCACGCGGCAGCCAGGCAGGTGGCAGGGCCTCTAGGCCGCTCGCTGTGCTCAGGCTAGGGGTGGCTGCTGGCTGTGCTGGGAGGGAGCGCGTCCGGGGCTGTCCTGCGGAAGCTACTGTGGTGACCGCCGGGCCTGTCCTGCTGGCTGCACGTGAGCCGCCGCCGTGTGACCAAGGCCGTGGTCGTCGTCGCGATCTCTTTCACTTGACACAGCTCCCACCCGGTCGGCGTGGGCCGGGACCCCTGGCAGCCCATGGGGAAATGGAGCAGGCCCTGCAGCCACCTTGGTGCCCCGCTGGGCTAGGCGCCCTCGCTCCAGCACCTGACTCGCCGCTGCCTGTGCCTGGCCAGTCACACGCACATGTATTTTGCTGAGGCCAGGGTGTGAGACCTGAGAGGTTCACTCAAGGGGAGAGGGTTCCTCTCCTGCCGGAGGCCATATGCATCCTGAACGCTGGTCACAGGTCAGGGCCAGGCCAGTGGCCAGCTGGCCGGCAGCCTAGGGCCTCTGGGGCCTGTGCCTGCATCCCGGGACTGCAGGATGGCCAAAGCAGGCTGCATCTCGAGGGCGTCTCCCAAACACACCATCTGCAGAGGGCGGGTCCTTCACCAGGGCCTGTGGCACAGCTGACCACATGGACGGTGGCTCCCGTGAGCCCAGCTCTGCCCCTCGCACTGAGGAGCTCGGCCCCGGCTCGGCCCCAGAAGTTCCGCGGGGCAGGGGGATGTGGCAAGTGGGCAGCGGCGGGGAGCAGGTCCCTACCAGGGTCTGGAGCCCCGCTCAGCAGCTCCTGTTGCCTCCTAGGTGGTGAAAGTGGGGATAGTGGAGCCATCTTCGGCCACGTCAGGTGACTGCGTTCTCCAGGCCCCGGGCTGGGGTGGGGTGGCGGCGGTGGGGGTGTGGCGGGTGGCAGCCCCGGTGCCTGTCTGCTGCAGGGCTTGTGTTCACCAGGAGTGGCCTCCCTTGTCCCTGAGGCCTGACAGCTCCTGCTCAGCTTTGGGGGAGGGGGTCCTCCGGCTTCCCACACGTGCTTCCCCAGCCCATAGCTGCCTGGCCTCCCTGCCATGTTTGGGTGCAGAGGGCCGTGAGCTGCCCAAGCAGAGCCGTGGGGGAAGCTCAGCACCGCCCCCAACTCCTCCCCTAAGGTGACTCAGATGACGCGGCCCCCTCGGGCTCCAGCGTGCTCTCATCCACCCCGCCGTCCACGTCTCCTGCGGCCAAGGAGGCCTCGCCCACCCCGCCCTCCTCCCCGTCGGTGAGCGGAGGCCTGTCCTCCCCCAGGTAAACGCAGCCACGCAGAAGTGCTGCCCCGAGCACAGTAGGGATGGGGCTGAGAACCAGATGGTTCCTTGGGGTCCCTGACCGCACCCCAGGCTGCCTGGAAGCAGAGGGTCAGGGTAGCCTTGCAGGGGACACAGTGGTGTCGACAAGGGCTCACTCAGACAAGTGAACAGGGGTGCCCTACTGTTCAGTCCTGGCCTGATGTCTCCCCACCTGGCCCCCTGCATTCCTGGGGCCGGAACTACAGAGTCTATAAATATAGGGTGCTCTGGACACAGGGAGTTTTGGAAACTCGGATGTGAGTAGCAGACCTGGGATACAGTGGGTGTGGTTATTGGCAGCCCCTCTCGGGTGTCCTCAGGGCTCTCCTGAGCAGAACCCACCCAGACAGGACTGCCACAGGGTCGGGGAGGCCCACCATAGGACCCCCTGGGGCCTGCACCTATGAGGGGCAGCTGGCCTGGGCCCTCCAAACAGAGGTGGTCCCCGACATCGGGCAGCACAGGCACCAGAGGGCACCCGTTTGCCATGCCAGCCCGGGGTGCTGCCGTCCCCTCCTGAGGACGGAGGGGTGAGCCTCCCTCGTCTTTCACAGCCAGGGCGTCGGCGCTGAGCTCATGGGGCTGCAGGTGGATTACTGGACGGCAGCTCAGCCTGCAGACAGGAAGAGAGACGCGGAGAAGAAGGACTCGCCCACCACCAAAAACACACTCAAGTGCACCTTCCGGTCTCTCCAGGTCAGCAGGCTGCCCAGCAGCGGCGAGGCCGTGGCCACGCCCACCATGTCCATGACCGTGGTCACCAAGGAGAAGAACAAGAAGGGTGAGGAGGGGAGGCGGGCTGACCGTCGGGCCTGGGGGCCGCTTCGTTCCCACACCCCTGGGCAAGGGCCCGCTGGCGGGCGGGTGGTGGCGGTCAGGGTTAGCGTGGAAGGAGGGCCAGAGGAGCGTACGGCCTGCGCTGCCCCCAGCCCTGAAGGAGCAGCAGGAGCACAGCACGGCCCCCTTTCCTCCTAGTGATGTTTTTGCCCAAGAAAACCAAGGACAAGGACGTGGAGTCCAAAAGCCAGTGCATCGAGGGCATCAGCCGCCTGATCTGCACGGCCAAGCACCAGCAGAACATGCTGCGGGGTGAGCCGAGGCGCCCCCGCGGGCGGGGGCGGGGCCTGTGATCAGTGGGCGCGGCTTGGGGCGGGGCCTGTGTCCAACAGGAAACGGAAGTAAACCGGGGCGGGGCGGGGCCGCTTGTGGAAGTTACCCTCCGGAAATGCTTATTTGGCTGTGATGTCATGTTACGTAGTCTGCGCTCAGAGCACACTGGGGCCAGCCCACCTGTGTGTGTGGAGTGGCTTTTCAAATTCTGAGAAATAATTTCTCAGTCCTTTCTGCTTTATGTCAGAATTTTTATAGAAGATATTCTGCGACTGAGTGGTTGAGAACACGGAGCTCTCGAGTTCTCTCTTTTCCGTGGGCTTGGGTTTGACTACAGTGGCCCAGAGCCAGCCTTTCTCTTGATTTTCTGGCTTAAGTGGAGGGTATTTCAAACCCAGTCTGCAGACCCCTCCGAGGCAGACAGGCTGTGGACACCAGCTCCCCTGAGGTGGCTGGGGAGAGGCTCTCGGGCCATGGGGATGGGGTGGGAGCAGGCGGCAGGAAGGCCAGGAGGGGAGCTGGGGGTCCGCGACCTCCTCCCGCAGGGCCGGTGAGAACCAGCGAGTGTCTCCCGGGAGCCTGGGGGTTCCCACGGGTGTCAGCACCCCCCACCTTGTTCTCGGCCGCGGCCTGGAGCTAGGGGCAGGCGGGTCAGGCGGTCTTGTCCCCACAGTCCTCATCGACGGCGTGGAGTGGAACGACGTCAAGTTCTTCCAGCTGGCGGCCCAGTGGTCCTCCCACGTCAAGCACTTCCCCATCTGCATCTTCGGACACTCCAAGTCCACCTTCTAGCCCCGCCTGCCGGGGGGCCGTGCCAGTTTCTGCTCTGCAGCCCCACGATGGCCGCGGCCGGGAGGGCCCAGCTGCTTTTCTGTTCACACTTCAGTTTACCACAGAGACAGACCCTTAAAACCCCAGAGAGAAACAGTCTTAAGTATGAACGCGCTCACAACCTGGAGACTAACGGGGCGGCCCCCACCGGGAGCCCATAACTGCTCTGCTTATTAACCAGAATGTCCTGGCGGGGGTGGGAGGGCAGGCGGGATCACGGAAGGTGTGTTTTGGCCTCAGGACTACCCCCCCCCACCCCGACCCAGTCCCCCCAACAAGAAGGGTTCTTGCCTTCGTGTCCTGTCCTTTCTGAAAGCCAGGACTACTCTGCTTCCTCAGGGAGCGGGGGTCCTGCGGGTGGCCCCATGGACCCCAGGCTGCCTGTGCGCAGGCAGCAAGCTGGGGGGCCAGGGGCCAGAGGCCAGCCTTCTGTCAGGGACGTCCTGAGCGGAACACAGAGGCCAGTCAGCCCCGCCCTGGGCCCCCCGCCCACCAGCCGAGAGGGCCCCAGCGCCGCCGCCCACTCTGGATCCCAATGAACTCCAGCCGCCAGGGGCAGTGGAGGTTTTATAGTAGTGGATATTTTTAATGCTTTTAAATACATGTTATAATGTAGCTGCCAAACAGACGTTGCTCTTCTGAAATCCCAGCAGCCCCTGAGGACTGAGGCAGAGCCAGCCGTGCCGCCCCGGTCCCACCCCCGCTCCCCGCGCCCTTCGCTGCCCCCGAGGCACCGCTTTGCTTCTGCGAGTCATCCTGCCCCGAACAAAGTTGCCGCCTCAGCTCCACCGCCTGCCCCAACACCGGCCCCGCCTGCTGACTGGGGGTGTCTGGGCCAGGCAGTCAGGTGTCTGTCACCTGCACCACTAATGTGGCCAGTGAGGCTCAGGCAAGTGGCCAAACCGTAGGGGCTCAAGCCCCGTTGGAGCCATGGGTGCAGCCGGGGCCCCGCCTGTCTAGGCTAGGCTCCTCAGAGCAAGGGATTTGGGGTTTGGGTCCCCAGGGCGCAGGGAGTGGGGGGTGAGTGGAGCACCCTGCCATCCCCCTCCCTGTGCAGTTAGGCAGTGGCTGTCCTGACCCGAGGCCCGGGTCCCTTCCAGTCCTCCTGCTCAGCCCCAGCCCTGCCCCCAGGACTCCCCAGGAAGAGCCCACCCGCTCCACCTGGCCACTGTGGCTGCAGGCCCGGGGTGCCCACCCAGGGGCTCTGAGCCCAGTTTTCTAGGGCTGAGAAACACACGGGCTGCGCTCAGAAAAACAGTGCCAAACGCAGCCAGGCTGCAGGTCTTCCCCGCTCTGTTGGAGGACAGGACTTCCAACAGCCCGTGGCAAGGAAGGGTCCCCCTTGGGGGTGGAAGACAGTCCATTTTTCTTACCTGTGACCTACCTGCTTACCTCCTCCCCCAGGTGGCTGTTCAGGGTGTGAGTGTCCATGGCCAAGAGCCCTGGGTCTAGCAGGTGGACAGATCTGAGCATGCCCTTGGACCAGGGTCCTTGGACGGGAAGGACCTGGGTGAGAGTGTAGGCCACTGAGCGGAGGAACCCTTGGGCAGCTTGTGCAGTGTCCACCTGTGTCTACACCCAGCAGCTGCCTGGGACCCGTGAGTTTCCCCGCCCTCGTTCCCACCACTGGCTTCAGGGCCCTGAGTACTGCTCCTTGAGTTTCCTTTTCAGAGGTCACACTCAAAAGGAGGTGTGGCTGACATGCCCTTGACTTGGCTTTCCAGCTGCAGAGCTAGTTTTAGAGGAAGGGGCCAAGAGGGGCTGTCCCGTCCCATCCAGCTGTGAGCTGTCTTCATACCAAGGAGGAGACACCCAGCACCTCCACCCTGGGCAGGTCACACTGTTCCTGGGCCCCGGAGGTCATACAGACAGCCCCAGCCACCATGACTCACTTAGAGACCTGGGCTCCGGTGCCTTGGTTTCCCCATCATCTAATCGGGGATGTAAACACTTCCCCTGCCTACCTCATGGAGCTGTTTTGAGGACACAGATAAAAGCACTTTGTCCCTCAAAGGAAGATGACTCAGAAGCCAAAGCTGCCTGTGACTGAGGCGCAGCCCTGAGTGCACGGAGGGCAGTGTTGGGGCAGCTTGTGAGGAGTGCAGGGCCCAGACCGTGACCCCCAGGACAGGAGCAGCCCCTGCAGAGCAGGAGTTCTCCGCCCACTGGGTGACCAGAGGTCACTGGGACTCAAATGCTAAGCCACTCGTCTCGTTCAGGCAAGGCCAGGCTCCTCACGGGCCTGTGGCACAGTATGGGCAGGCTCCACCCTCACTCAGGCCAGATGGGAGGTCAGCTCCAGCCCTGTATCCAGGCCACTGCTTTCTCCCTCTTTGTGTCAAGTCCCTAGGGTCACCGTCTCCTCAGGGCACGCAGGCCAGTGTCCCAAGTGTCATGGCCGCAGCTCAGGGAGGAGAGGGGCGGCAGGATTAGAGCGGCCAGGGCCAGCTAGGCTGCGCTGTCCTCGCTGGCAGATACCAAGACCTGCCTGGCCTTCGTCCCAGGACGCGTTCCTCATGACAGGACTGCGCCGCTTGCTCCCAGAGGCCAGTTGCCTGACCCCTACATGTGTGCTTTGATCCCCTTCTAGAGACCCCTCCTATCCTGTGGCGGAGAGGAAGCTGAGTTCCTGGGGGAGGCCTCAGGGGCCGGGCTTAGGGGCCCCTTCTCTGGGTCTGGCGCTGCAGGCCAAGGGGCACCGCTGCGTTCCTGCAGACCCCGTCCAGTTTTTGTGCGTTGTTTGGTTTCTAGGATGTACGTGTTGCTTTTTTTTTTTTTTTTAATGGAAAACAGGATTAATGTAAATAGCGTTTTTGGGAAACAGATTATAATCTGTCACGTATGTGACCACGTGGACTATTTTAAGGTGCTGATGCGACACTAATAAACCCGGGGAGCACTCCCAGGCCCTCCCTCGCCTGCTGTGTGATTCCTCTCGAGCAGCCTCGCCCCTCCATCCGTCCAGGCGCGGGCGCCGCCCGGTGTCCAGGCACCGCAGGCCGACCTTCCGAGGCCCCCACACGCCGCGTGGACCCAAGGGGACCGGGGGGTCGGGGCGCGGACAGCTGGGAGCATCCCCGAGGAGTGCCTCTCCAGGCAACGCGGGGCCGGGACTCCTCGCGGCCCCGAGATGAAGCTCCGGGTCATGGACGCCGGGGCGGGACAGCGTCCGCGTGGACAGCGGAAGCCCGGCCAGCCCCTGAGGATTGAGGCCAGAGCGCAGGCGCGCCCCGAGCCGGAAGCGGAAGCGGCCGGGCGGAAGCTGTCGAGCGGAAGTTTCCTTAGGCTCGGCTCCGCCTTCTCGGACCTTCTGGAACCGCTGTGGGCCCCACCCTCTGACCCGCCCGCCACAATGGGCCCGCCCCGCTCCGCCCCCAGTGTGCCCGCCCCCTCCTCTCATCCCCTCCCCCGGGTACCCCCACAGAAGCCAGCGGACCCACCCATCCCCCGCCCCTCCCTACAGCGTGTGTACCCCGCCATGTGTGTACCCCACTTCTCCCTGTCTTCGTGCCCCCGATGTGTCCCGCGCCTCCCCGACGGTCGCTGCACCCCATGACTCCCTCCCCTTGACCCTCTCTCCTGTTCCCTGACCCCTGCCCTGCCATCCCTCCGCGGAGTGGAGACGGGCGGGCTGCCGTCCGCTGCGGCCCCTTCACGCGTAGTCGTGCAGGTGAAGGGCACGGATCCTGGGCCCTGGGGTGTGGCCTGGCGTCGAGGTGAGGTCACAGGGGTCCGGAAGAACAAGGCGGGGAGAGCTGCGGGGGGCCCCTCCTTTCTCCCCTGGTCGTTCTGCCCGCAGGCAGAGTCCCCAGAAGCTGCCCATCCGAGGAGCTGGAGCCACGGTAGGAGAGGGGACGTTCCTGGGGGAGCCTGAGCGGGGGCAGGAGCAGGACGATGGCTGCAGCTGCCCTGGCCTGGGGTGACCATGTGGAGAAAAATGGATGCAGGAGCAGGGGGACCGAGGACACCCTAGGGGATGGACCCTTTGGGGGCTCACTGGCTGAGGTCACCCAGCACTGTCTGGCCAATGGCTGGAAGCTGAGCTCAGCAGACCCTAATGTGACCTTCCTCTGCCTGAGGAGCCCAGGTAGCTGTGGGGACTTCGCCCCAGAGGTGCAGGCCAGCCACCCAGGGGGCTGCAGATGGACAGCAGGGAGTGTTCGCTTAAGGTTCTCTTGAGGAAGAAGGCAGAGTTGCAGCCTTCCCAGGAGAAGGAGCAGCCTTCCCAGGAGAAGGGGCAGCCCTCGGGGCCACCAAGCCCAGCGATGGCCTGGGGCCCACCAGGTGCCCAGAGCAGCAGTCAGCAGGAGCCGCAGACTGAGGACTGGGTAAGCTAGAGGGGGCTCCTCTCTGTAAACCTGGGTCCTGGCGGGCGAGTGTGGGTGGAGAGAGGGCCTCTGGAGCCCGGGGAGGGCCAGAGGGCATCTGATAACAAGCAGGTGCTGGACTGGGGGCCACGCAGAGTGTCAGCATTCTATCCCCCAGAACCCTGGGTGGGCACCAAGGTGGGCGCGCCCCTTCCAGCCTCCCACAGCTGTGGGCGGTCCACCTCTGTGGGCCACCCCAACCCCGGCTGCCGCCACGTGGAGGGCGCCTGGTCGGGGGAGGCTCTGTGCACAGCCGGGACAGTGTCCTACTGACCAGGTAGGCGGGCAGTCAGCAGGAGACCTGTCAACCAAAGTCATGACTGAAACGTTCCTGGAGGCCCTGCTTGGTGCTGGCCCCAATGTGGAGGAACCCGTCTCACCCCAGCCGGCCAGGTGGGCCGCTGTCCGGTCACCGTGCAGCCCCACGTGCACAGGCCGCTGCTCCCCTGGCCCCGGGCAGCTTCCCAAGCAAAGGAAGCCAGGCCCCAGAAGTTCCGCACAGCTCCCTGTGCTTCAGGGTCAGAGCCAGGCCTGATGGGTCCAGGCTGAGGCAGGCCAGGCCCAGTGGAGCTCGTGCAGCCGTGTGTTTGGACCCGTCTGGGGGGGTGTCTGCAAGGTCCCGGGTTTCTGTGGAAAGGCCGTAGAGGAGGGAAGCGGGCTCTAGGTGCCGTACCAGCTGCGCCCCCGCCCGAAGCCAGCCACTGCTTGGTTTCTATGTTGGCTTCTATGAGGCCAGCTTCTTAGGACAGGCCATCTAAGACATAAACACACAAGCGTGTTGCTTGTCAGGGGCGAGGACTTCTTGGGAGGGGCCCTGCGGACGGAGGGGCTGGACGACGCCTGGACAGGGGTGACCTCCTGCGTTTGCAGTTCCAAGAGGTGGAGGTGGCTGTGGGGGAGGGGTGCATGGGGACGAGGCCGGGAGGCGGCACAGCGGAGGGGGTTCTGGGGGAGGCAGAGAAGGGGTGCAGACCCCTCTCCACAGACTGCCAGGTTTCTGACTTGGGGGCAGGGAGTCCCGCAGGGTCCCCCAGCCTTGGCCGCCCTGTTGTGCTCTCCTGCCTCATCTCTCTACTGCTCCCCGGCCGCGGGCAGCGTCAGCCGTTGGCTGTGGCCTCGAGGGTGCGCTTGCTCACTCTGACTGTCCTGCTGCGTCCGTCCTCTCTGTCCCTCCCTGCTGTGCCGTCAGCAGGGAAGCTCCTCCTCCAGTCTCCCCACATCGGGACGTCATCGTCTTTCAGGGACGAGCCTGGCTGACAGAGGTCAGCCTCCCAGTCCCTTCTTCTCCGGCCTTCCCGGCCCAAGCCCATGCTGGGGGACACATGCTCACAGGGCAGTCTCCTCAGGCTGAGGCCCGGGTCTGAGGAGACAGTCCCCCCCAGCGAGGGTCCCCAGACAGAGGGCCTCGCACAGAGGGCCAGGCACGCCTGTGCCCGTTCGCCTCCCAGCAGGCCCACCAACATGGCTGCAGAGGACCCTGAGAAAGGCAAGAACCCGCGGCACCCGATTGGGTTGGATGACCGGCCCAGAGGAGGTGGTGACCCCTGTCCAGTGTGGCCATGGGGCGGGCAGAACAGAGGGGTCAGCTCCCAGCTGCGCGGTAGGGGGCGGCTGAAACAGGAAGCTGCCCTTGCGGCCAGGCCCCAGCCCGCCAATGTTGCTATCAACTCTTAGTCCCTGGGGTAAACGTGAGGAACAGCTGAGGGCACCAGACATTCTGAGAAGATCTCTATCGTGAAAGAGAGCAAGACACCTGGAAAAAAAAAAAAAAGAGAAGAGCCACAGTGCCAGGCGGGTCAGAGCAAAGCTGGAGGTGGGTCACCGTCCCCAGCGTGGCCTGCGCCTTCTCAGAAGTGTTGGCCCAGCAGCCGAGCAGGGGGGACGGAGCCGGCACCGTGGGAGACGCGCCTGCGCCCCGTTGGTGCGGGGGGTGCACTGGAGCCCGTCCACAGCAGACGGTCCAGGAAGGGGGTGCAAGCGACCGCTTGGAAATAAGCAGCCCTCGCAGACAGGTGCTGGGAGACAAACGAGTGAAAAAGGCACGTTTGACAACCGGAATAGACTTAACAGGAGATAACGCAGACCTGTTTGAAAGTTTAAAACACCACAGAGCGTTACCAAGAGACTTGGTAATGGGAAGACACCATGTTCTTGGAGAGCACAACTCATTGGCACAGAGGGTTCTCCCCGGCATTTCACAGCCCACTCTCAGTAACGGTACAAACTGGTAAACCTACATCGTCCCTTTCTTCTTGGGCAAACTGGTCACGTGGAAGAATAAGCGTAGGTGTAGCTCTAACAGGTGTGAATTCATATCATAAAACTTCAGTTATCAAACTATAGTGTCCTGTCGTGTCATGAGTAACAACAGAGCTGAATAGGAGATCTAGAAACTTACTCCAGTGGGTGCAGACACTTAGTGTAAACTGAAGATGGCATCTCAAACCCATGGAGGGGGGGGTGGGGGGTGCAGGATCTTAGTCCCCTGACCTGGGGTGGGACTGGTGCCCCTGCAGTGGAACCATGGTGTGTTAACTACTGGACCACTGGGGAAGGCCCATGGATGTTTTGGTGAATGCTGAGACGGTGTGTAGCTGTCTAGAAGAAGAACTTGTAGGCATACCTCTCACTGAGTACCAGGATGGAGGTGTCAAAGTTTTAAATGTACAAAAAATAAAACCATAAAAATGCTAGAGACTTCCCTGCTGGTCCAGGGGCTAAGACTGTGCTCCCAACGCACGGGGCCCAGGTTTGATCCCTGGTCAGGGAACTAGATCCCACATGATGCAACTAAGACCCAATGCAGCCAAATAAATAAAAAAAATAATAATTTTTTTTAAAGTGGTAGAAGAAACCCTGGACAGATCCCTCTGGCCGTGGAGTGTTAGTCGCCTAGCCATGTCTGGCTCTTTGCGACCCCATGGACTGTAGCCCTCCGGACTCATCTGTCCATGCAATTCTCCTAGCAAGAATACTGGAGTGGGTAGCCATTCTCTTCCCCAGGGTATCAGACCTCATCCAGAGATCGAACTTGATTATCCTACATTGCAGGCAGATTCTTTACCATCTGAGCCACCAGGGAGACCTATGACCATGGAAGTAGAGGTGACCTTTCCAGTCAAGCCTTTGCGACCCCATGGACTGCAGCACACCAGGCTCCTCTGTCCTCTATTAGATCTCCCGGAGTTTGCTCAGGTTCACGTCCGCTGAGTCGATGATGCCATCCAACCGTCTCATCCTCTGTTGCCCCTTCTCCTCGTGCCTTCAGTCTTTCCCAGCATCAGGGGACTCTCAGTCTTCTCCAGCGCCATAGTTGGAAAGCATCAGTTCTTCGACGTTCAGCTTTCTTTATGGACCAGCTCTTAAATCCATGCATGACTACTGGAAAAACCATAGCTTTGACTATGTGGATCTTTGTTAGCATAGTGATGTCTCTGCTTTGTAATACATTGTCTAAGTTTGTCATAGATTTCCTTCCAAGGAGCAGGCAGCTTTGAATTTCCTGCCTGTGGTCAGCATCCACACTGATTTTGGAGCCTAAGAAAATAAAATCTGTCCCTGCTTCCACTTTTTCCCCTTCTCTTTGTCATGAAGTGATGGGATCAGATGCCATGATCTTAGTTTTTTGAATGTTGAGTTTCAGGCCAGCTTTTTAACTCCTCTTTCACGCTCATCAAGAGACTTTTTAGTTTCTCTTCACTTTCTGCCATTAGAGTGGTATCATCTGCATAGCTGAGGTTAATACTTTTCCTGGCAATCTTGACTCCAGCTTGTGATTCACCTAGCCTGGCATTTTGCATGATGTACTCTGCATATAAGTTAAAGAACCCTTAAAACCCAACTACAACAAAAAACCAAGAATTTGACTCAAAAATGGCCAAAAGGCTTGAATAGACACTTCTCCAAGGATGCACAAATGGTCAGCGAACACATGAAAAAAAGGCTCAGCGGCCTTAGTCCCAGGCCCAGGGCCAGGGCAGTGCAAATCAGAACGCAGTGGACACCACCTGAGTCTTGTTAGGATGGCTGTAACGATTTTTAAAAAGGACAAGTGCTGGCAAGAGTGTGGAGAAACTGGAACCTCGTGCTCTGGAGGGAGTGTGAAATGATGCAGCCGACGGAGTTTCCTCAGAAAGTGGAGCACAGAAGTATGGTGTGATCCAGCAATTCCAATTCCGGGTAAATAGCTGAAAAAAATCCAAGGCAGAGAAACAAACAGATACTTGTATATCCACGTTCCCGGGGGGATGCAGTGGAGAGTAACCAAAACCTAGAAGCAACCCAAGTGTCCTTGGACAGATGAAGGCGGTGAAAACAGAGCAGAGCATAACTCAGCCCTCAGAAGGAAGCACACTGTGACACACGGCACAACGTGGGTGGGCCTTGAGGACACAATGCTGAGCGAGATTCGCAGAACACAGGAGGACAGACACGGGCCCATGCACAGGGTCCCTCGGGTCAGCTTCAGAGAGAGAAAGTAGAGGAGTGGGGTAGGGGCTGGGGGAGGAGTGGGAGCGAGTGTTTCGTGGGGACAGAGTCTCGGTTTGGGGAAATGGCAAGTCCTGGACATTTTGTTGGTGACGGTTGCACAACAGTTTGGATGTGCTTATGCCAGTGAGCTGTACACTTAAAGATGGTCAAAGTGGTCGATTTTACGTTACGCGCATTTTATCACAGTAAAAAAAAAAAACCAAAAACAAAGCATAAAGGGAGGGAAAGAAAAGGAACAAGAGGTCATCTGATGGTGCATCATGTAGTCTAGCTGTCTGCAGGGAGCAGGGGGAAGCCAAAGAAGCTCCCCCAGGCCCAGAGGTGGAGCTTCCTGGAGTCTGTCCCCGCCCAGGAGGAAGGGCTGGTAAATGGGGTGGCCCCGGGGAGTTAACTGAGGACACAGCCCAGCGGCTCGGATGAATGGTGGGCGGGGAATTAGGGCTGGAGGCCGAGGTGAACTTGAGCGCGAGTTCCAGGACAGGAGAGAGGCTGAGTGAGGCCGAGCTGGCCCTGCAGGGCTCAGGGCCAGTCTGGGCTGGATGGATGCCCTGGGCAGCCGGGGCCAGCAGGTTGCAGAGGAAACAGCATGACCGCGAGGAAGCCCGAAGTCCATCCCTGCCCCAGCACCACCCCCAGACAAAGGACCCGCGTGAGGCTCAGAGGGGCACCTGACACAGCGGACAGCAAGCGGACCGTGGGCACACACGCGCACACATCACGCATCCGCACACCACACGCGCACCCATCACGCATGCGCACACCACACGCGCACACATGCCTGCAAGAGAGGCAGATGGTCCCCAGGATGCACAGGCTTTTCACAGAAAGGGAGCCAGAAAGAAAACGAAAAGATATTTGATATCAGGGAAATAAATTGATGAAGATGCGAGAGGCCAGAGTGTTGGACAAGACGCGCGGGGAGCCGGCGCCCCTCGGACGAGAGAGCCCTGGGGCGGCCCAGGCCGGGCCTGAAGAAGGCCAGACTCCAGCCGCCCCACAGGAGCGCGCACGCGGCCCAGACCCGCCTGTGTCCCTCCCCAGAGCGGGGGTGGTTCGGGTGAGGGCTCCCGCGGCTCCTGTGCTGCAAGCACAGCAGTGCCACTCGCGGGACGAGCCCCGGGAGCCCACGTGGAGATGTCTCGAAAGCAGGTTGCGGGAGCATCGTGGGGGAGCACTCTGTGCCCTGAGGCTCTGGTCACACAGCCCGGCCCTGCGTGGTGTGTGGGCTCGTCGAGGAGCCTGCCCGGGACCAGATCAACGCGGTTTCTTGGGGGAAAGACTGGGAGCAAGTATGGCACTGTTCATTTTGGATCATAGATTCCCAGGTTTTAAAATACACTTTCCTGTGCATGTTCTCACGTGGTTACCGTCCCAGTTTTGAACCAAACGCGTGCCTGAAGCCAGGCTGGGGCAGGACAGCCCTTCCACTGGCAGGGCCTGGCGAGCGAGGTCTCCCTGCAGTGGGCACAGGCCCCCCCTCACCTGCGGCGACTCGGCTGCCCCAAGCACAGCCAAGGCCATCGGGCCCCGAAGCCCCTGGCCGGCAGCACGCACAGGGCGGGGACGTCACTGTGCAGGCTCGCCTGGTGGGGAGATAGCAGAGACCCTGAACCCTGCTGATCTGAATCCATGTTACAGAGGGCTTTTCAGGACCCTGAAGAGACTAAGAGCAAAGGAAACTCTAAAGTGAGCCTGGATCTTCCCTAATGAGGGTTCGTGGGTAGGTGTCCCCACGCCCAAGAAGCGAGTCCTCTGCGTTGACGCGGTCCTCACAGCCCAGAGCATCACCCTGGCACCCGTGCCGGTTGACGAGGCGGGGAAAGGAGAGGAGCGATGCCCTCTGACTGAAGCACAAGTTGAAAAGTCCAGAAGTAAATCCAACCACACGGCAAACTCCGCGACCACAGAGGGTAGCCTGGTGCAGGACCGCAGGGGCCCCGCCCTCAGCCCTGCCCCTGGCATCCAGGAGGGCACACGGCACATAGCAGGTGCTCAACGAGCATGCCCTGAGTAAGTGGACTTGCATGAATGCAGGAAAACTGTGGCCCATGGATGAAGTGATTGGAAATCTCCTAATTATGTTCACTGAACTTCCCTGGTGGCCCGGTGGTTAAGACTCTGCACTTCCACTGCAAGAGGCGAGGGTTTGATCCCTGGGTGGGGAGCCACATGCCCACAGTGTGGCCAAAAAGATTTTTTTTTTAAGCAAAAACATTTTCTTCATTAGCAAAAGAAGGAAGATCACATGATTATTTCAATGGATGTAGAAAAATAATGTTGATATATTCCAGTCTCCTTCCTTAGGAGAAAAAAATAAAAACTATCCATTCTTAATAGGTAGGAAGAAATGGACATTTCTGTAACCTGGTGAAGGGGAGCCGAGAGCCCACCGTGGTCGTGTTTCCCAAAGCGGCAGCTCGGCCGTCACTGTGATGCCGCTGAGACAGCGCATGTGGCCTGCACCAAAGTCGGGGGAGTGGAACGGGCCGTGGAAAGACCCAAAGAGCAAAGATGAGCAGTCATTTGCTGTTTGTTCTTCAGTTGCTCAGTTGTCTCTGACTCTTTGCGACCCCATGAACTGCAGCATGCCAGGCTTTCCTGTACTTCACCAGCTCCTGGAACTTGCTCAAACTCGTGTCCATCAAGTTGTTGATGCCATGCAACCGTCTCATCCTCTGTCGTCCCCTTCTCCTGCTGCCTTCAATCTTACCCAGCATCAGGGTCTTTTCCAGTGAGTCGGCTCTTTGCATCAGGGGGCCAAAGTATTGAAGCAGTCACTATCTGTAGCCAATATACTATCTACCTAGAAAGGAGGATCCATTCACTTTAGCAACAGGAACCAGGGTTTGTAAATTCTAGGAATAAGTCTTCTTGTTCTTGTTTGATGCCCACACAAAGGACACTGTAAAATGTGGCTCAACAGCAGAGAACTCCTAAGGAAAGTTTGTACCATGTCACTGCGTGGGAAGATTTAGGGTTTTCAACCTGCCAGACTGCCCCAAAATGAATAATTCAGGACAATCCCAACTTTAAAAAACAGTTTTCATGAATCTTGAAAATTGTATCTCAAAGGTATGCTTGTTTCTGGCAGTGTATTAGTTATCTGTTGCTGCGTAAGGAAAATCTCCAGGACCCAGCAGCTTCAGCTGGTTGAGTTCAGTTGTGTCCAACTCTGCGACCCCATGGACTGCAGCACGCCAGGCCTCCCTGTCCAGCACCAACACCTGGAGCTTGCTCAAACTCATGTCCATCGAGTCAGTGATGCCATCCAACCATCTCGTCCTCTGTCGTCCCCTTCTCCTCCTGCCCTCAACCTTCCCAGCATCAGTAGCTTAGAACAGTAATAAATATTCTCATCCCAGTTTCTATAGATCAGGAAACTGGGAGTTGCTTAGTTGGGTGGCTTTGGCTCAGGGCCTCTTGAGGTTATTCCAAGACACCAGTGAGAGCTGCAGTCACAAGGAAACTCAAGAAAAGCTGGAGAAGGTGCCTACCCGGTCTGGCTGGCAGGTCAGTCCTTGATCCCTGGTGCTGACTGAGCAGCCCTTGGAGACCTGGGTGAGCGGGCACCACAAGTTTCAGTGGCATCACAAGACTGGGAAGTGAGCGCCTCTGAACAAGTGGAGGGGACATGGGCTAGAAACAACACCCGATTGAGCCAGAGGAAGGGGGCAGAGAAAGGCCCTGACACGGGCAAGGCCAGCAAAGCCGGAGACACAGCGGCAGGAGGGGCGGCAGATTCAGTCGAGTCAGAGGCAGCCGTCGTGAGAGTGGACTGAAAACGGCACACGGCCCCGCCCCCCGCCCCGCCCACACGCAGCCGGTGCGGGGGGGCCTGGGGCGCTCTCCCGGGCGGGAGGGGCAGGCGGCACACGGTCTGCCTTAGTTCAGAGGCCTGCCGCTGCCAGGCTCGGCCAGTGACCATGGGCTCCAGGGTCAGGGCGGGTGGGAGAGGAGCAAACAGTGGGGTGCCCGCATGAGGGGCTTCCTCTATTCAGGGCTCAGAAATGTGCAGAAGGAAACAGCATCGTTGCAGAGTAACACCACCATTTGAAAAATAAAGATTTAAAGTTTTTTTACTTGGAAGAGAAACCAGGCAAGAGTTTCAAAACAGGAGCAGGGCCTGGCTCGCCTGCTCTGAGCAGAGTGGTGTGGCACTGGGACGGACGCTGGCCAGGAGGCCCGTAGCCCGCACAGACTACCCAGACGCGGACCCCAGGCTGAATCTGGGAATTTAATCCCCAGTGGGGACACACTTTTCAGTGAATAGCATTGGGGTGGGTGACCGGCCATCCATCTAGAAGATCCCCCAACCCGTCAGACACACACAGACACACGAGCTGCAAGTTAAACCAATCCAGAAATGCCCGGAGAAAGGGGGCCGTGGTGAGAGTCCAAGGGGGAGATGCCCAGGCTAGGCCAGACCGTAGAGTAAAACCCCGACAAACCTGACTGCTGAGTGTGAGGCTGGCACAAAGACAAAGGCCGGCGTGGGATGGGCTGGGGAATGCCTGTAACACTTGGAGCATACGAGTGTCTCCCATCCAAACGTGTGAAGAGAGGCTTCAGAGCAAAGAGAAAACAGGTTTTAAAACTGAGGAGAAAAGTGTACTGAGTCTGTGGACGTACACAGTTCACTAAGAGGCAGCAGGGACTGCCCTGGTGGTCCGGCGGCTGAGACTGTGTGTTCCCATGCAGGGGGCCAGCTTCGACCCCTGGCCAGGGCTCTATTAATAGACGCCACAGGCCACAGCCGAAACTGGGCGCAGCCAGTGTAAACGAATATTTAATGGAGAAGAAGATGGGCACTAAACACGGAAAGATCGGCAAAATGACGAAGGTGGAGTTGACGACGTGAGGAAGAGTCGTTCTGCTTTAATGGTTTTTCAAAAAACCAGTTTTCGATCACGTCGTTGTACTTTTTTTTCATTCTGATTCACTCGCCAGTCTTTGCTAATTCTGTTTTGAAACTTTGAGAGTACCTCTTTCGTTTTTGTTTTCCTAGCTTCTTGAATTATTTGCTCGGTCTCTTGTTCCATGGCTTTTTCCCTAATTTTCCAGCATTTAAAGCTGCCTTGTGTCCTCAGAGGCAGCGCTGGCCTCCCTCGTGGCTGGCTGGCAGGAGTCCTTCTTGTCCCCTCCTGAGAATCGGGTCCCCTTCCGCTCCGGCTTCCGTGCCCGTGGGAGTTCCTGCTGCGGGTTCCCAGGCGGGCCCACGAGGGGTCTCCTGCCCACGGCCTGAGGCTTGGCCGCTGTTGGTAACAGTGATCCCGTCGGTGAGCACGTGGGCCCCCGTGCGTGCCGTCAGGTCGCTCCAGTCCGTAATGCCCGTCTCTCCTCGTAAAGCTGTGCGCCACTCTCGATATCCCACGTGAGCACAGAGCTGAGAAGAGCTGCCCACCGGCCCGGAGGGCTCAGTGGAGCCTCCCACCCTGGGGACACGCATTCGCTGTCTTCCCCGCCCACAGACACCTGCCTCTCCGCAGGTCCTGCTGCCGCGCGCCTGCTCCCCAGCGACCCTGGCCCGGAGCCGAACATGGGCAGCTTCCCTCCGCTGTGAGCGTCACCTCTCAGGCAGCTCCTGTGTCTCCTGGAGGTGATGATGGTGCCCTCCTGTCCCTTCTGCATCTTCTGATCCCTCCCAGACTTCCAGCACAGCTGTGGCCTTGTCTCACAAATGCGTGGCACCCCAGGCCCCGGGTCTCGCTCCCGCTGGGTGGGCTGGGCCCCTCCCCGCCTCTGGGAGCTCCTCAGAAGGCCCCGCAGGTGCTCAGTTCCAACTGGACGGCGCTGAAGACACTTTGTTCTGCCTGCACAGCTGAGTGATGCTTGGGTGGGGACACTTCTAGCGGGAAGCCACCTTCCCGCAGGACTTTGGGGCCATGGGCTCTCCCAGCCCTGGGGACTCCTCACCCCCCACACGTGCCCGTTTCTCTCTGCCTGGTTCTCAGATGTCCCTCACTGTCTCCTCTCTCGGTCCTGTAGGAACCCTTCGAGCCTGGAGCCTTGCCCCTTTGTGGGGTGTGTGCGTGTCCGTGTCCGTGTGTGTGTGTGCGCATGTGTGTGTATATGTGTGCGCGTGCCCGTGTGTGTGTGTGCGTGCCTGTGTGTGCGTGTGTGTCCGTGTCCGTGTGCATGCGTGTGTGTCCGTGTGCGCATGTGCCCATGTGTGTGCGCGTGCCCGTGTGTGTGTGTGCGTGCCTGTGTGTGTCTGTCCGTGTCCGTGTGCATGCATGCGTGTCCGTGTCCGTGTGCATGCATGCGTGTCCGTGTGCGCATGTGCGTGTATGTGTGTGAGCGTCCGTGTCCGTGTGTGTGTGTGTGTGCGCGTGCCCGTGTGTGTGTGCGTGTCCGTGTCCGTGTGCATGCATGCGTGTCCGTGTGCGCGTGTGCCCATGGTGTGCATATCCGTGTGTGCGTGCCCGTGTGCATGTGCGCGTGTCTGTGTGTGCGTGTGTCTGCGCGGCCCCTCTGTTCTCTCTGAAAGCTGTCGTTGGCTGTTGGGCCTGCATGTCTGATTCTCCCGTTTCCTCGCGTTCCCTCCCCTTGGCTTTTGGGGTTTGCTGTGGGTCCTGTTGGCCTTTGCTGTGATGATGCTCTGTGACAAACGACTCGACAGCAGACTTGTCTGTCTGCTCACAGGCCAAGGTTGGCGGGTTGGTGCGTCCCCTGCATCTCACCACCGGAGGGCTCCCCGGGAAGGCTGTGCTCGGGTGGACACACGGTCACAGAAGGGCCCCCTCAGGCCACATGGGCCACCCCCGTGCGCTGCCAGCATCCTCGGACCCACCCCACATCACAGGGAACCCCTGTGACAACGCCTAAAGGCACTGTGGGCGCCAGTCACGGGGCAGGGGGCGATGCGGGCCGGCAGGCCGTCCCCACCCCCCAGTCTTCTACGGAAGCTTTGGTTCCGATGCCACATTCTAACATTGAAGAGCTCGTCACTGCCCTCGCAGCAGCCCCTCTTCGCTCTGTCCTCTTTCTGTCTCATGAGTCCGTGTCGTCCAGGAGGCGGCGGGAGCGGGGAGGTGGTACGCTTCCTCCCACTCCCGTCGGAGCCTCTCGGGCCCCGGCCAGTGGCTCTCCCCTGTGTTTCTCAGACCATGGGGGCTGCCCTGGCTGCACCCAGGGGTGGGCCCGTGGGCTGGCTGGAG
Source organism: Bos mutus (assembly GCF_027580195.1). Lineage (NCBI taxonomy): Eukaryota > Metazoa > Chordata > Mammalia > Artiodactyla > Bovidae > Bos > Bos mutus. Next base: position 68,639,269 of record NC_091637.1, read on the forward strand.
GCTCCGTGTGCTGAGGGCAGCCCCACCAGCAGTCGCGAACTTCGTGGGGTGATCGGGCAGGTTTCTGGCTGCTCTGCGTTGGACGCCCCGGCTCTGTAGGGCTCTTCTCTGGGGCTGGTCTTTTTCCCCAGAAAGGACCCCTCCCCTCTCATAGGTGGAGGGGGTGCTTAGCCAGGCTGCCAGGGTTCTTGGTGCAGAGTGGGAAGAGGGGCTGGGGACTTCACTTTATTCTTTTCCTTTTTTTTTTTTTGCTTAAATAACAGAAATATATTGTTTTGCAGTCTGGAGGCAAGAAGTCCAAAATCTAAGGGCTGGCTCCTCCTGCTGACTGTGCCTCCTGGGCCTGTCCACGCTCCCTTCCCTTGTGTTGCTCACACTATCTTCCTTCTGTGTGTGTTTCTGGCTCCAAGCGTCCACTCCCCCCACCACATCCTGACCATTTTGAAGTGTAAGGTTCAGCAGTGTTAAGCACTGGGCTGGCCAAGAAGTTCGTTTGGGTTTTTCTGTCCCATGGAGACTGGACGTCTGGGCCAGTCTGCTGTACTCGCCTCACCGTGAAGCCTGCAGCGGCTTCCATCCTGCCGCTCTGAAACTCTGTCCCGGTTAAACCACACCCGCCCCTCCCCCAGCCCGGGCAGCCTTGGTGCTGTGTTCTGACTCTGCGAATCTGGTGACTCCAGGTAGCTCACGCGAGTGGACTACACAAGACCTGTGTTCTCGTTGCCCATGTCTCTGAGGTTCATCCATGTTGCAGCTTATGCAAAGCGTCTTTCCTTTTCAAGGCTGGATGATACTCCGTCGTATGGATGGGCCACACGAGGCTGATTCATTCATCCGCTGATGGGCATTGTGGTTGCAGCCACTTGTTGGCTACTGTGAACAGTGTGGCTCAAACACGAGAGCAGAAATATCTCTTTGACTTGCTTTCCATTCCTTTGGATGTATAACCAGAAGTTGGATTGTTGGGTCATATGGTAGTTCTATTTTTAGTTTTTTGAGGAATGGGGACTGAGTTTGTCTTAATCCTCCTTTTATTTTTAGCTTGGCACCTACCCCAGCCGCCATGGCACTCCAGAGGGTGACCTCCTGGACCCCGCAGGGAGGCAGCCAGTTGGCCCCTGACTGGGCAGAGCGGGAGGAGCTCCGGAGCCCTTCAGGGACAGCCCACCTGGGCAGGAGTGGGGTGCGGGTCCTGCAGGATGCCTCCCGGCCTGTCCCGTGAGCCTGTGGAGCCCTGAGCATCATCTCCCCCAATGCCTCTCTGTGGGCATTTCAGAGGGGCCTGGGAGGAGGCTGACCTTTGGGCCCATCTTTCTCAAGGCACCCACAGTCTGGCTGCCTGTTCTGGGGGCCTCCCCAGAGGGTGGGCAGACTGTGCCCAGCCAGGAACAGGCACTAGCCGAGGGCCACGACCTGTGCTGTAACAGCCCCCAGCATCCAGAGGGACAACCCACGCGCAGGAAAGCAGGGCAGGTGCTGGCCTGGGTGTCCAGGTGCTGAGCCACTGAGCAAAGCCATGCACTGCCCGAGCCACGAGCTGAAGCTCTGCCCGCCCCCGCCGGCACTGGGGTGGCTGAGCGCACCGCCCTTTGTCGGGTGCAGAGGGTTGGCGGGTGCGGGACCCCGGGTGGGGCCGGCGCAGACCCCTGCCTTATCCCCCCAGGTGTGCGAGCCGCAGGACAGCTGGCGCCGGAGCCGCCGCCGCTGGAGCGTCAGCATAGATGAGCGCCGGAGGCTGGCCGTGCTGGGCCGCGGCGAGAAGCTGGGCCTCGCGGGGGCGCCCCCCTCCTGCAGGGTGCGGGGAAGCGCGGGAGCGCCGGGTCCCGCCCCTCCCGACCTGGTCCGGCCCCGCCCCTGACCCCGCCCTCCCCGCAGGACCTCGCGCGGATAGTGGCCCAGCTGGTGTCCGAGGACGTGGACAAGGACGTGCTCTTTCCCCACCCGCCGAGGTCCTCCGAGTCCACCAACGCCTTCCAAGCCTTCCTGGTCCGGAGCAAGCCTTTCTGGCACAACGTGGCTCTGGAGGCCCCGGCCTCGAGGTCGCCGCCCTTCTAAGAGCCGACTCAGCCCAGTGTTTTGTCTTCCGGAGTCTTTCCTTCGGGTGCTGGGGAGGCGGGCCCTGCGCCCTCCCTGTAGCCCTCCAGATAGCCGCCACCGGCCCGGGGATACGAAAACAGGCCTGGGAGGACGTCTGGCTGCCCCCTCCTCAGGACACTCACCCTTGGAGGTCACCTCTGGTTGGGGTGACTTGGCCCAGCCCAGCCTCCAAGAGGCCACCTGGAGGGTCTGGGGGACAGGGTAGAGTGGCCCTCCAGGATGGCCCCCTGGGCTGCCAGCAGAGGGTGCCCATCCCCAGCAGGGCCATCCTCCTGGGACCAGCAGCAGTGGGTGGCCTGGGAGGGCGTGAGGCTCTAGCAGCTCCTCTTCTGGGCCTGCTTCACAGACAGCTGTCAGCAGCCCAGGTGGAAGGGGTCGGGGCTGGGGAGCCTGGCCCCTGAGGTGACTGGGTACCTGCCAGCTGGCGGGCTACAGTCCATAGGATTGCAAGAGTTGGATACGACTGAGGCGACTGAGCACGCATGCACGTGGGCAGTGCGTGGAGCAGTGAGGTGGGGCCACGCTCCCAGCAGGGTGGAGGTTTGGATGTTTGAACTGCTCGGTGCTGGCGCCGCCCAGCCCAGGAGCACCGGGTACTGGGCAGGCCCATGGGGAGGCGACGTGATGCGGAGAAGGCCAGAGGCCGTGGGGGTCAGGGCGGCTCCCACACAGAGGGAGGCTTCCTGGAGGAGGTGGCGCTGTCCCTTCTCTGCACAGGGAGCTCGTAGGTGGACCAGGGCCCAGGAGGCAGGGTGGGCAGGGGCCTGGGTAGCTGTGAGGGGCTGGCCCTGGCCTGCCGTGGTGTCTGCCTTTGCGTCAAGTTCAGGGGTGGGCAGGAGGCTTCTGAGCTGCAGGTGACAGTGACGTGGGGCTGCATCTGGGGAGACCAGGCTGGCAGCAACGGGAGGTGGAGAAGGGGAACAGGGAGGGGGTCACAGGAGCCCAGCCCTGGGGCAGCGGGAGGCTGGCATTGGGCGGGTCATCTCCTGCACTTGGTGACTAACTGACAGCTAGGGGCTGATGGGAGCAGTGGGTGGGAGGGGGGCTTTGGGCAGAACGAGGTGGTCCACTCCACCTCCAGGCCCAGGATGTGGGCAGTGCCCAAGTTCTGGCCTCGCTCGCTCAGAGAGTCGGCTGCTGAGATGACCCTAGCTGCCCGTCCTGGCCTCCTGCTCTGCTTTACCTTAAAGCTCAGCACAGGTTCCTCCTCCGGGAAGCCGTCCAAGATCACACAGGTAGCCCCCCAGGCTGCACTCTCTGAGGTCCCGAGTGTACTGTTGTTCCAGCCTGTGGATTTCCCAGAATCCCCAGGGTGCATGGAGAGGCCCAGGGATTGTGGGGGTGGTGAGTGGGACTAGGGTGGGGTGTCCTAAGAGGTGGGAGAGGAGTGGTGTGAGGTCTAGACAGGGCCTGGGGGGCCTCATGACTTTCCCCTCCTCCTCAAGGACCCCTGATAAAGTGGGGGACAGGTGTCAGGGGCCAGAACCTGCTCTGGGCCAGTCTCCATGCCGGCTGGGAGGACTCCCTCCAGCCCAAGCTGAAGTGTCAGCAGTTAAGACAGGTGACAAGTGCTGTGAGTTCTTTGCCCCAGAGGCCTTAGAGGACCCCATGTCTTCACTGAAGACCTGGGCCTTGCTGGGCTCGCCCGGCCGTGTCTCCTGGTCTGGCCTGGGGGCTCTCCGTAGGCCGCGGTTGGTGGCGTGGGTCCAGCCTTGGGCTGGCTGGCCCGCTGCCCTGCAGGTGGTTTCAGGGCCTCTTCTCTGCACCGGTCTCCCCTTGACCACCCGGCTCTCCCCAGCACAGCACAGCAGCCGTGGGGGGCCTCGTGGGGACCGGCAGGCAGCCTGTGGCCCTCTCAGTAGGGCGTGGAGCCTGGGGGAGCTGACGGTGCCTGGAGATGGCTTTGTTGTCGCCCTGGGTGTGTGGGTTTCCTATTGCTGCCCTAACAAGATTCCACAAACTTGGTGTCTTCACACAAACTCATGGACGGTAGATTCTATAGAAATCCGGAATGGGCCTCACTCGGCTACGAGCGGGGTGTGGGCAGGGCTGCCTTCCTCCTGGGGCTCCAGCCATTCCAGCGTCTTAGAAGCTGCCCACTTCCCTTGGCTTGTGGCTCCTTCCTCCGTCCTCAGAGCTGCAGAGGAGCCCCCCTCCTCCGCCTCTTCCTCCACGTTCAAGGACCTGTGAAAATGGGACCTGTAAAGATGTCGGGCCACCTGGATGACCCAGGATAGCGTTTCAAGGTCACCTGGTCAGCCACCCTAACTCCTCCCTTGCTGTGTAGCCCAGGATGGTCACAGGTTTGGGGAAAATGTGGCCGTCTTTAAGGGAGGGGCACTCTGCCTTCCACAGGGGTTCCTGGCACTGAGTGGGTGGGGGCTGGGGATTGCTAAACGTCTCAGGTGCACTGGACAGCCCCTCACTGCTGAGAACCATCAGGCCCCAGATAGCACCAGGGGCCTGTCTGGGAACCCCTGGAAGAGAGGAGAGTCTAAGGGAGCCTGGCAGCCTGGATGAGAGGAGGCGGCTGGCCTGGGAGCAGACAGGTCAGGCAGCACCCACTGATTGGGACACCACCCGTCACCGCCGACAGTGGGCAGTGCAGGGCACCTTTACTCCACTTCCCTCCCTGAAGGCACCTCCCCAGACTCACAGGGACACCCCCAGGCAGAGAGGATGGCCCCCCCACTGCGTGCCCCCCTTGCACCCTGGCACCCGTCTGTGCTCGAGGGTCGGGGGACTCAGAGCAGGAGCAGAGGCCGCTCTGGACACCCCAAACAGAAAGGGGTGCCCTGCAGCCTAGTTTGCAGGGCGCAGGCCCCCAAGCCCAGCAGGGTACCTGAGCCGTGTGGCCTCCCAAGGGCTGCAGACACTCAGTGCCCAGCGTTGCCCATTAAGAAAGATGACTTCATTGGCTTTGCAAGAATATTTGCTCACTATTCAGCAATAAAATTTAAAAAAATCTCGCCTACAGTTTCATCACCGAGAGGAATGCTGTCAACATGAGGTGAGGGTGGTTCCGATACGTCTAAGGGCCCAGGCAGAGGTGTGAGGGTACATGGAACTACAGGACAACTGTAGAATTCTTTCAAATTTTTAAAAATTTAAGGGAAAACACGATGCTGAAATTAGATGAATGTTTCTTCATCCGAAGTTCACAAGATTCTCTTACGATTATTTTTAGAAATTACAGCAAACACAGAGCCGGGTGTTGACTGGGTCTGTGTGACGCCCGTCCGCCTGCTGCTGGGTTTTGGACGGTGAGGGGCGCTGGCAGCTCTGTGCCCGCCCGGCCCCCTGTGCCCTGCCGTCCGCCGGAGCCCTGCGCCTGGGCAGCGAGCTCCCCAGCCAGTACTGCCCTGCCTTTGTCTCCATTACAGTCTTATTGGCTGCCTCGAAGGTCAGCTTTTACATTTTTAAAGAACCTTATTTCTCAGGTTCTAGGTTTAAAAATGTTTGCCCAAGGCCTTTAGACTCTCATGGTGGGACCTCTTCACCCACCATTAGGCTCCCAAGGGTGCCTGCTTCGCCAGTGCCCCCACTGTGATCGCCCTGTGCCCTGACCCTCATCACGCTTGTCTTCAAGGCCTCAGCCACCCTGTGTATCATTTGCTCCCTGCTCCCCGCTGGACGGCACCCTCCGCAGGCCGGGGCAGCATTCTTTGGTAAAGTGTTCTCGGCCTCCTGACTTGGTCTTCAGGTCTCAAACGTTGCTGCGGGGAACAGGGCTAGCTTTTGTCCTTGCTGCATGTGACATGGGTTTTCTGAAGAGCATCTCTCTCGTCTCTGAGGCTGAGTGAGCAGGCGAGGTGGGCTCCGTGTGACTCAGCCTGCTGTGGTCCTGGGGGCTCCCAGGTGATGCTGGGGAGAGTGGCCTGTGGCGGGTCTTTGAGCCTTTTTCAAACTGCAGCCTCCTGCGCCCTGTGCCTCCTGCTGGGTCACTGGCCTCCACACGCTGCTGCGGGCCCCATCCCTCAGCAAGTGGCCGCCAGGGCCAAAGGTCAGCTCAGGTCACCCGGAGCCCTGCAGGCCCTGCACAGGGACGCTGCCCTGTCCAGTGGCCTCTGGACCCTTTCACCCACCATTAGGCTCCCATGGGTCCCTCCTCACCAGTATCCCCGCCTCTCTAAACAAACAGTGCCCCCACGTGAGCGCTTGTCCCCTGACCCCTCTCATCACTTTGTCCTCAAGGCCTGGACTGCTGTATTTATCACTGCTTCCCCGCTTCCTGCTGGACAGTGACTGCCCCTCCCCCCGGCCCCCAGCATCTGAAGTGTGTGGCTTGAAGTGGGTGCTTAGCAAATGAATGACGAAGCGATTGTGCTAACTGCTTGGTCTCGCCCCAGCCCACCTCCAGGCTTCCCCGTGCTAGTCACTGCCACCCTGGGCCCCTCGGTTTCCTGTCCTAGCTATGGCGTGACCCTGACCTGTTTCCTCGGCTCTTACATCTCGCTCTCGCTCTGCTGTCTTCTCATCTAACGTCTGACCTCAGATCACGGGGCTCCTGTAGAGGCGACTCCCATCGTCCCTCGCCCCCGCTCCCCACTCTTTATGCTGCCCTTGTGGTCTTGGACATGGCTGCCCCGTCCCACGTGGCATACCCTCGGGGCTCTTTCCTGAATGTCTTCTTGCTCTGCCACTAAATGCGAGAATTCCGAAGTCTTTTCTGCAAGGTGCCTGGGGTCTGTTGCCGTGCCTCTGGGCTGGTGTGAGGTCTGGGCCCTGCAGGCAATCCCCCTTTCTTGTTAGCCTGCAGAGGGGAAAGCAGTGTGACGCCAGAAGAGCAGCGCGCTTTAGTAGACATCGCTCTGCTTTGGGAGGGGGAGACCTGGAATTCCAGCAGCTTCCCTGAGACTTCCGGGGAAAGGCAGCCCTGCCTGCCACTCTCCCCCATCCCCCACCCCGGCCGAAGGAAGGCAGCCTCCGCCCTTCGTGGCTTCGCCCCGCGGCGGGCGGGGGGTGCTGCAGGTGGATGCCCGTCTTGGGGAGACAGGAGCAGGCACTTTACAGGCGGGAAGTGTGGGGCTCTCTGTGCTGCCTGGGCATTTATCTGTGGTTCTTACTGTTTGGTCAGCTTGTTGGGTGCTGGTGGACGGAGGCTTCATGCTACAGCTTTGCTGTCCAGAGAAGGAGACGCAGGTTACTGAGTTAGGATGGGCCGTGGTGAGGGGGACGTTCCTGCCCCCCTCCCCTTAGGGGGGGCCTGCCTGGATGGCCTCAGCGCTAAGCTCCTGCCTTCTAGCCACCCTCAGTCTCCACGACGTGCGGGGCCTGGGGCCTGTCCTGGGCTCTGTCCCCTCGTGTCCCACAGGGATGTCCCCAGGCAGACGGAGCAGTCACCCACCCTGGGCCCCTCACCTCCCTCCCCTGGTCCCCGAGCAGCGGGCTGGTCTAGAATCCCCACTGGGCCCGCTCGCGGCCAGCCGGGCCGCCCCCTCCACCCTCCGCTTTCCCCTGCGGGCAGCACCCGGGCCACCGCCATCGTCAGACTTAAGCCCACACAGCGTGGCAGGTCCTGCCGGGCCTGCGGAGGGCAGGCCGGTGCCTCATCCACGGCCCTTCCACCTCGCTGTCCTCGCACGGACCGCCAGCCCGCCCCCCCCATAGCCCCCGCCAGCCCCCCAACACCGCCCCCGCCCCCACCATCCGCGTCGGGTTCCCCCTCCTGCCCCGCTCCCGGGCGGGGCCTCCCAGAGGGTACTCTGGGCACGGCCACCCGGTCCCTTGGCCGGTTCCTCGGGCCGCAGTCCAGGGAGGAGGTGCCCGCGCGGAGGTGGGATGGGGGCCCGCCACCGTCCAGGCGAGGCCGAGGGGCAGGACCGGGGGCAGGGACAAAGACCCCGGGGCCGGGCGCTGGGAGCCGGGGCTCGCGGGCGGCGGAGGCCAGGCGCGGGGAGCGGGGACGCAGGGCGCGCGGGCGGCGGAGCCGGGGGCGCGCGGCGCGGGGCGGGGCGCCCGGGAAACGGCCCCGCGGGGGGCGCGGCGGCGCCCAGGCCCCTCCCTCGCGCGGCCCCTCCTCTTCCTCTCCCGCCCGCCCGCGGCCTCGGTCCCTGCGCGGCCTCGGCGGCCTCGGCGGCGGCGGCGGCGGCGGAGCAGCGCGGCCCCCTTTAACCGCCCGCCCCCGCGCCCGCGCCGCGCCGCGTCCTCCCGGCCGCCCGCGCCGAGCCCCGCGCCCGCCCGGCCCAGCCCGCGGCCCCCGCCGCCGCCGCCGGACATGGCCGCCAACATGTACAGGGTCGGAGGTAAGGCCGCCGCCTGTCCGCCGCCGCCGCCGCCGCCGCCTTTATGCGCCGCGGCCGGGCCCCCGCCGGGCCCCCACCCGGAACCCCGCCCCGGGCCCCGGACCCCCGCCCCGGGCCCCCCGGAGTCCCGGACCCCGGCCCGGCCCCGCCGTCTCTGCCCCCGGCCGGCCTCGGTCCCAAACCGCCGCCCCGGGCCTCGCCATCCCCCGGGCCGCTCTGCACCCCGCGCCGCGGCCCCCGCCCGCCCCCTCCGCGTGTCCCTCCCCCGCCCCTCCCCCGCCCCCACTCCGGCCCCCTCCCCCGCCTCCGCCCCTCCCCCACTGCAGGCCGGCCTGCCGGGCCGTCCCTCCTCCCCCCGGCCGCCCGCACCCCTCGTCTGCACCGCACCCCGTCTCCTCCCCACCCCATCGTTTCTGAGCAGCCTGCCCTCCACCCCCACCCCGGCCCGGCCACGCTCACTGCGGCCCGAAAGGGCCCCTGGGGCCGCCCCGCGGGAGCCGGCGGGGACTGGGGCCGAGCTGGGGGGGAAGGGGCTGTGCCCACCTGTTGGGGGCGGCCTGTGGTCTGTGAGGAGCTGTGGGGGATGCCAACACCCTTGTGTGAGGGGGTCTGGCCGGAGCCCCGCGCCCCCAGCGGAGCGGAGCACATGGTGCAGGAGGCCCTGGCTGCCCTCCCGGGGTGGGGGCTCTGGGGCACAGGAGAGAGGAGGGCCCACGGTGTGCGGGGCGGGCTCAGATCTGGGGTGAGGGCCGTGTCCCCTCTGGAGCCCACTCCGCTGAGGGCTTGGGCCTGGAGTATGCTTAGGGGCTGTGTTCTGGGGGATTCCCTCTCCAGAGCCTTAGTAGCCTGTGGTCACCCCGAGCGTGCTTTCAACACACCCCAAACTTTTTGCTGCCTCCTGTTTCCCCAGGGCGGCAGGGAGGTGCTTTGCAGGGGTGTGGATGAGCCAGGTGGTCCCTGCTCCGGATGCTGAGCTGGCCAAGGCCCTGGGGCTCCCCTCCTGGGCTATTCCTCCCCACCTCGGGCCCCAGGAAGCCCCTGGCGTTGGATCTTGCCCCACTTTGTGGTGAGGGGGCTCCAGGAGACTGCACTGCTGGTTTCCCGTGGGGTTCCCAGCTGGTCCATGAATTCACAGGGAGGCGAGGTGCCCTCTGTCTCTGAGATCCTGAGAGGCCCACGTGCCCAGCTTTGGTGGAGCGCGTCAGGCCTGAGAGCAGCCCTGGCCTTGCTGTCCGAGCCACTTCTGTGCACGATCTGCCCTGTTGCTGGCCAGCTGACCCCGAGGGCCAGGCCAGCCTCGTGACCTTGGGTGCACACCCCCACCGGGGCAGTGGGTAGGCAGGACACCTGCCGGCCTGTCAGGCCCTCCCCTGCCCTCTCCGGCTCACAGGTGGTCGCAGGAAGGGGGGCCCGTGCCCCCTGTAGCACAGACCCTTGGTGGACATGTGGGGATCGGGCTGGGGTGCAGCGGCCCTTCAGGGAGGGGCCTGTTCGTTTCCCACCCTTGCCCGTCCGAGCAGGACCCGGTCACCTGGAGGGCGGCAGGAGGTCCCCCGGACCGACTCGCCCCCTCTGTACTGGCAGCCCCAGCCTCCGCCCCCTGCCCAGGTCCCCCGGCCGCCCCAGCAGCTCTCCTCCTGCACAGTGTCCTCTCGGACCACTTTTCCGCATGCAGGTCTCCTCTTTCCCGGCGTGAGACTCCTCCGGTTGGCCCACCCTTCCGGCTTGCCCCGTGCCCCTGAGGTTTACCTGGCCAGAAGCCCCCTGCACGTGTGGTCTCCTCTGCCCTCCCAGGCTTCTGCCCTGGGGCCGCGTTGGGGTGTTGAATAAATGAATGAAAAGAGGCTCCCAGCTCCCGGGTGGAGCCTGGAGGGGGAGGCAGTGGGGTGCTGGGGGCCCTCCGCTGGCCGCCCGCTGCACCTTGGCTCCCTGCCACTCAGGGTGGGACCCCCACTGCGTGCTGTCTCTGCCCTCCCAGGCCATGGGCACCGCAGCCTGCACTCACGTCCCCACTGTGATGTGTGGGCTCCAGGCCTCCTGGCCGTGCAGTCAACTGGGGCCTGGCCGCACTCAGGCCTTCCTGTGCCTCAGACCCCGGTGTGCCCCGCAGGTCCCGGAGGCCCGCTTCCCCTTGGACTCCAGGTTGGTCACTGCTGCTCCGTCCCCCACCTCTGGACGGGATCCCAAGGCGCTGTCCCCTGGGTCCGCAGGGCCGGTGGGCAGGGTGTCGGCAGGTCGGCGTCCTGTCCCGGGGAGCTGCTGGCTTGGGGTTGGGGGGGCGCCATCAGGGCCTCTAAGGACCCAGACGGGCAGATGCGCACCTCTCCCTGGGGCTGGGCCCCACTGGGCGGGCTGCCCGCCCTTGGCGCACCGCAGGGATAGAACCCGGGGAAGCCATCTCCATGTGGGACGGCCCACCAGAGCCGCTGGGTTCAGCACAAAAAAGTACAGGATGCCTGTTCGGTTTGCAGTTCAGATACAGCGCATCTTAGCATCTGTGTGTCCCCAGTGCCGCAGGGGAGGGACACAAGAAGGTGGTCCGCGGCACCCAGCCTCTCCTGGGCATCCTGTGTCCTGCCTGGCAGGCTGTCCCGAGGCCCTGCCAGGGCGTCTGGGCGGGGCGAAGGCACGGCTGCAGCTTCGTGCCAACTGACCAGCTGGGCGGAGTGGGTCAGCCTGGGAGGGACCGGGCCTGGTTCTTCCCCAGGAAGTGGCCCGGCCTGGACAGAAGGCCTCTTGGGTGGCGCGTGGCGGGCAAGGGATGCCGGTGGTGGGGTCAGGGTCCGTGCCCTGCTGCGGGGTCGGTGCTCTGCAGGAGGGCGGCGGGTTCCCGTCCGGGGTGGCCCTGGGCTGCGGGCACCAAGGACACCTCTTTCTGCCTCTCCGTGAAGGCAGAGCTGACCCGTCAAGCTCTGGGACAGACGGAGGACCGGCGGCCCGGAGCCGCAGGCGCCTCGGTCACCGGGCAGTGGGCGGCTGTGGCTGGTCCCGTCTCCTCTCCTTTTGCTCTCGTTGGGCGGTGTTAACAACTGTTCTCCTGGACAGCCCGACTTTCAAAAGGTGACAGGGGTCCCCCGCCCTCTGGGCAGCTTGACGGTGCTCCTGCCGCCTCTGCTGCTCTTGCCAGGCTGCGTTCTGCCCTCCGGTTTGAAACGCTTTTGTGCTTGCTTACCTTTTTATGAGGTAAGACGTCGCCAGTCGGGAAAGCTGCACACGCTTCAGGGGCAGTGGGGACACGCTGGGGATCATGGCGAGGGGAGCGGCAGCCTTGGGCTCTGGGCTGAAGTGGGTGGACCACTGACATGCGCACACTCACCCTGCAGCCCACCCCCCGTTGGGGGTCTTCTGGGGCCTTCACGTTCCTCTGAGAGGAAACTGCGGCCGTTGCAGTCTGGGGTTACTTGGCGAGGAGCTGTGGCTCAGGGGTGTCTGGGGCAGGTCCTGGGTTGGGGCCAGGCAGGGCGGTGGGCGCCCTCCTGTTGGTGGTGGCCTTGCTGGGCACCTGGACGGGTGGGCGTCCGTGCCGGACTCGCCAGGGCTGAGGGGGGCTTGGTCGAGGTTGGCGCAGGACCGCCTTCTGGGGCTGAAGTTGGGGTGCCATGTGGATTGGGGGGCTGCCTGCGACTCCGCAGCCGGCCTTCTCTCGAGCCTGGCGTTCTGCACTGTCCTCCGCCTCGCACCTCTGTGCCCCCAGAACCCCTGCCCATCTGTCCTCGGGGAGCAGGTGGGCTGGAGACTGATGGCAGCAGGCCCGCTTCCCTGGGTCTCCAGGGGCCCCGCGTGGACAGAGGAGGCCGCTGGCGCTGTCCCGTCCGGGGCTTGGGGTGGTGTTGTGTCTGGGGGGGCCTGGCGGCCGTGTTCCTGCCCTCCCGGGCCTTGCAGCCCCCTGGCTGCGATCACGGCAGCCTGAGGAGACGACCTTCCGAGCAGCAGGTCTGCCCCATCTCCTCCGCTTCAAACTGCAGGGTCGACTCCCAGCGCCTTGAGGGCCCATCATCTGGCCCTGCCCCCAGCTGGCCCCTTGCAGGCCCGGGTCCCTCTGGCTGACCCATGCGACAGTGACTGCTGGATGTGGGGGTGAGGGCTGCGGGTGCAGAGAGCCCGGGGGGGTCCATGCCCGGCACCTGGGGGACAGGCCTACTGCCTCCCTCCCTCTGCAGGGTGGGCATCCAGGCAGGCCCCTGGGCCCCCGGGGATCTGTTTGTGGACATCGGGCAGAGGGGGCTACCCTTGGGGAGGGGGAGGTCACCCCTGAGAGGCGGCCACATCCCGTGTGAGGGGACCAGGGTCAGCACAGGGCCACCGGGGTGGGGGGGCATGCTCCAGTGGGCACCGTGTGAGCTCAGGCCTGCAGGTCTGTGTGTGGGTCAGCGTGGGGTCCACAGGGCCTTTTCTGGGGTCCAGGTGGGTACAGTTCTGCCCCTTTGTCCAGAGAGAGCGCGGGGCATCTGAGCTCAGGCCTGGCGCCCGGCCCAATCCCCTGTCACCTCCATCCTCTGACCCCCTGGACGGACGCCAGCCCCTTGGTCATCGGCCACTTCAGCTCCGGGCAGGGTCTGGCCTCCGTCCAGCGGGTGTGTGCACGGGAGGTCTGGCTGGAGAGATGGCGCGGTCCGCACTGGGCCCGAGGGGGTGTTCGTGCCAGGCCCCGGGCCCATGAGGCTCGGCAGGTGAATGTGGACGCCGGCCGGGGCTCGGGGTCGGGCTCCCACAGGCTCCCAGCCCCCGGGCTGAGCCTCTGTGCCCCGCGGCCCTCTGCAGGGTCTGCGGCCGGGGCTGGTGGGAGCCCGTCCCCGAGGTGCTGGCGACCTGGCCCTTCGGGGGTTGCGCTTCCTTCCTGGGGACCTCCCTTCGTCCCGCCCTGCCTCGTCGCTCCTGCCTGCTCGCCTTTGCGAGTCTGCGGGTCCCTCAGGGTAACGCTGCCCGGCGGAGCCGCGAGCGAGCAGTCTCCTGGCCTTAGGACTGTGCCGTTGGAGGTTCCGTGCTTTTAGTCAGAGGTTCCCGTGCTTCAGTGGGCCCAGCCACGCCTTGAGGTGCGTCCAGGGTCCCTCAGGGCCGGCAGGCTGCAGCCGTGAACCAGTGGTGTGACGCGAGGCAGGATGCGGCTGTCAGTCTCTGACCTGAGCTCCGAGAGCAGGTGCTGGGCTGTTGATCCCGGAAGAAAGCCTGGCTGGAGGCTGCAGGAGCCTGACCCTGGCCCTGGCCCTGACCCTGACCTCGCCCTGGGCCAGTGGGTCAGCTCAGGAGAATTCAGCGTTAGTGATGACCTCAGAAATGCGATCACCGTCGCTAAGGGAGTGAGAGCCAGGTCTGCTGAAGTGCACGCTTACACACCCTTTGCGGCTCAGCTCTTTGATTTGGACACGTGAGCACAGCGTCTGTCACACACACTTCTAGGTGTGTGGTCTCAGCAGGCCGGGGCGGGGGGACCCCGGCGGTCAGACGGCTGGCACGACCCGCTGGCTTCCCTCTTGCCTTTTGGTCAGCCCCCCACACCGAGCCTGGCTCCGCAGCCCCGAGGGGGCCCTGTCGCTCCCGACGCCGCCTACAGGGTGTCACGCAGCGCGTCCAGGGCTCGCCCAGGTGTGGGGAGCGCCTTCCTCTGCCTTCCGATTCGGTTCTGTCGAACGGACATGTCGCGGTGGATTCGGCAGCTGGGGGACGTCGGGTCTGGAGGCCCCAGCCTGAGGGCTGGTCAGCAGCAGAGGCGGCTGCTTGCAATTCTGGAGGCTGCAGGACCCTGGACGCGGTCCAGGCTGCCCCCTGCAGACCTGATATCTTGGGAGAGCCCACTTCCTGGCAGGGAGCTCCAGGGGTCTCCTGTAAGAGTGCGAACCCCCGCTTCCGGGGCTCACCCTCAGGCCTTCCCAGAGGTCCTGCCTCCAGATAGCTGTCTTCAGGGTTGGGATTTCAGCGTGACACTTGAAGGGCACGTTCGCATCACCGCAGAGTCATCTCCCGCTTCTGGTGGCTGTGTCAGTTGTCGTGAGAGTCCCGGGCCGGGGGGGGGCCTGGCGGGGCGGGGGCACCCCCTGTGCCCCGGGCCCTCTGCACCCTGGCTGGCTGGGTCTCGTCGGGACAGTGTCTCTGTCGAGGGTCTGACAGGCGGGCAGGGCGCCTCCAGTCTCCCTGGGTCGAGGCGTGGGGCATCTTTCCACCTGTCGATGGCCTCCTAGCGTCTGGCCAGGTGTCTGCACGAGCCCTCTGCCTGGTTTCTGAGATTGGGAAGAAGCTCGCCACCGAGTTGTGACGCTTTGTTTTATGTTGTATATTTTAGTGCTTTATCAGATATGTGTTTTGCAATTTTTTCCTTTATAATTTCCATATTTTGTGTATAAAATCTGCCAACCCCAAGGTCACAAAGATCTTGTCCTGTGTTCTCGTAGAGTGTTTATAGTTCCGGGTTTTACTTGTAAGTGTGTGACACATTTTGAGCTTGAGGCGAAGGTCCTCGGCTTCTTTCTTGGGCCTGTGAGTGTCCTGTGGCCCGTCGCCACCTCTTGGCCTTCTGACCCCCGACCCGGGGGTGTGAGTGTCCTGTGGCCCGTCTCCACCTCTCGGCCTTGCGACCCCCGACCCGGGGGTGTGAGTGTCCGGTGGCCCGTCTCCACCTCTCGGCCTTCCGACCCCCGACCCGGCGGTGTGAGTGTCCTGTGGCCCGTCTCCACCTCTCGGCCTTCCGACCCCCGACCCGGGGGTGTGAGTGTCCTGTGGCCCGTCTCCACCTCTCGGCCTTCCGACCCCCGACCCGGGGGTGTCTGGTCACCGCTGTTTGCCTGCCCGCACCGTGTGGGCCACTGTGACCCCACAGCAAGCCTGGGTCGGGGGGGTGTCTCCGAGTCGTCCTTTTCTTTCAGCTGCACTTGAGGCTCGCGAGGTCTTAGTTCCCCGACAGGGGTCACACCCGGGGCAGTGACAGTGCTGAGTGCTAACCAGTGGGCGGCCAGGAAGTCCCTGACTTCGTGCTGTTTCCAGGTGGTTTCACCTGTTCTGCCGTCTTAGCTGTCCTGTGTAAAGTGCAGGATTGTCTTAACTGACTTTTCTACAGAAAACACTGCGGAGTTTTGATTGGGATTATGGTGAAACTGTGGCTGATATCAGTTTGGGGCAAGGTTGGCATCTTTTCCAGGACTAGTCCCTCCTGCTGGGCCTGGCAGGCTGTGGCCCGCTGACTGTTCTCCTGTGACTCACGAGCTAAGAATGGTTCCTACGTTTTTAAATGGTTGAGGGGGAGAAAATGAAAAGAATACTTTAGGGCAAGTGAAAATTCTGTGAAATACAAGCCTCAGTGTCTCTAAATAAAGTCGTGTCGGGACGCGCCATGTGGGTGTGTTTGCCCATGTCCCTGGGCTGCTGTGGGGTCTTGGTGAAGTCGAGCGGTGGGCGGTGAGGCGGCTGCCCGTGTGCCCACCTGTCCGCCCACCCGGGGGGCCGTCACTGAGTCACACACCCACGTCGTAATGTCAGTGTCCCAGAGAGTGGAGCACTGGGCTCAGGAGGGTCCTCGCGGGGCGTGTGTGTGGGGACAGCATGTGCCGGGACAGCGTGTGTGCGGGGACAGCGTGTGTGTGCGGGGACAGCGTGCATGTGGGGACAGCGTGCGTGTGGGGACAGCGTGTGTGTGTGTTGGGACAGTGTGTGTGTGCGGGGATAGCGTGTGTGCATTGGGACAGCGTGTGCACGCGGAGACAGCGTGTGTGTCGGGACAGCGTGTGTGTATTGGGACAGCGTGTGTGTGCAGGGATAGCGTGTGTGTGTGTGTGCGGACAGTGTGTGTGTATTGGGACAGCATGTGCGTGCGGGGACAGCGTGTGTGTGTGTGCAGACAGCGTGTGTGTGTGGGGACAGCGTGTGCTGGAATAGCGTGTGTGTGTGTACGGGACAGCGTGTGTGTGCGGGGACAGCGTGTGTGTGCGGGGACAGCGTGTGCTGGAATAGCGTGTGTGTGGGGACAGCGTGTGTGTGGGGACAGCGTGTGTGTGCGGGGACAGCGTGTGTGTGCGGGGACAGCGTGTGCTGGATAGCGTGTGTGTGTGTGTGGGGACAGCGTGTGTGTGGGGACAGCGTGTGTGTGCGGGGACAGCGTGTGTGGGAACAGCTGTGGACCTTCCAGCTCAGAGAGGGCCCGTAACAGCTGACCGTCCTCAGCAAGTCCATGAAGAAGACGTGATGGGGTCTCCACGGAACTTTGGCTGGAAAAGCCAGTCCCTGGCCATGACGTCCCTGTGTTGTGCTGGCGGTCGGCTTCCCAGCCTGCGGGCCTGGAGCCCTGGGGTCAGGAGCCTGGCTATGTGAAGAGTCTGCTTGCAGGCACAGCCAAGATGCTCAGGGAAGTTGGGAAACACCAGCCTGGTGCAGTGGAAGCGGGCTCTGCTGGGACGTTGTGTCCAGGGCGGGCTCAGGGCGGCCGGGGTTGTTGTCCCGGGGTTTCCGCCAGGGTGCTTTGGGACAGGTCAGCGCTGGATCTGAGCCCTCCCCACCCGGCCGCGGCACTGCGGGGAGCGGCCGGCTCCTGCTCTTACCCGTGTGTCCGGCCCCTCCTGCCCTCGGGCGGTTCAGGGGCTCCCGGATCTCAGGCTGTCAGACTTGGGCTGACCCTCACCACCAGCCGTCCTGGCCCCTGGCTCGCGGACGGCACGTTGTCTGACCTCTTGGCCTCCATATCCATGCGAGCTGGCCGGTGGGACAAACTGCTGCATGTGAGTGTGCACACACGCGTGTGTCATGCACACATACGTGCCTCTTCCTGCCGTTGGCTCTGCTTCCCCGGAGAACCCTGGCGGTGGCAGACCTGTCACAGGTGACGGGTCGACAGTGGGGCGTGGCCGGACACTGGGCAGAGTGCGTGAGCACGCCGGGCAGCTGCTCAGCAGGCGTGTGTGCAGAACACGGGGTCTCCTGCCTCACTCCACCTGTGTGTCCACCACGAGCCGCGTCCGCCTGTGGACTCTGCCGTCGTCAGCTCTGTGGGTCGTATCAGAAGTGGAGGCTGCATATCTTGACTCGCCCTGCTCAGGACGAGGGGAACGGCTCTCAACCGTTTCTCAACCGTTTCGAACGCAGACTGCCTTTGGACGTTAAGTTTTGCTGTGGCTTTGATGATGGTTCTCTATGAATTCGTCTGAAAAGGACATAAAATGGCACTTACTGCAAATTTACACGTCCATTTTGGTGACAACTGACGTCCGAATCACCGACGGCTCTGTGCAGGTTCCTCCTGTCGGAAGGTGAGGCGGGACCTCTGCTCGGACCCACGTGTGCAATGGATGTGTTTTCTGAGCTCAGGCTGCGGTGCGGGGCGGTGGAGGTGTCCGGGTTTCAGAAGCCGCTCCGCCGCCCACCTCTGAGGTGCTTTGGGTTTGGTCCTTTGCCGACAGGACTCTGAGAACTCGGCGGAGCTGCACTCGAGCTTCAGGTTAGGATCCTTACAGCAGAAGGATGCACACCACAAGCAGCAGAGGAAGAAGGTCACGCTTCCCGCCCGTCTCTCCGGGGCTACAGACAGTGTGACCACTCACACCTTGGTGTCCAGGGTGCTCCTCCCAGCTGGTTGCACAGCCAGGGCTGGCCTGGAGCCTGCTGGGCTGACCCTTCGCTGCACAGATGCTGAAAGGAAGGGTCAGAGAGGAAGCTCAGCAAGTTCGACACAAATGTTCTCAACTCGGCTTTCGCACCGGCAGACAGACACTGGTGCTTCCTGTGTGGAGAGACGCTGAGACCGCGGCACGGGTCGGTGTCAGCAGGGACAGGGCCCTGGGCTTTCGTGATGAAGCACGTGAACTTTGAGCCCTGCTTAAATGAATTGTCCCCCCCCAAACAATTTCTTAGTAGACTAGTATTTTATCAGAAAAAGTGTATTCAGTTACTTAATTTTAGATTTCATTGGCAAAACGTTTGTGGAAGTGTATCCTGCGAATAAATAACCTAAAGGGGTATCTTTGGTTTCGCTTCCTGTCCTGTGAGGCCTGCAGTCTTCACTGTCGGGCCCTTTACCGGAAAAGGCTCATGGTCTGTGTTCTAATGATACCTCGTACGTTACTACTCATTTAGACGTTGTTGGTTTTTCTCACTAGCGTTTTGTAGTTTTCAGCACACAGATCTTTGCACAGGACTTTTGATCTTTAAAGATTCGTAGATCGTTAAATTGATACCTCGGTACTGAAGTATTAAGTGGTACCTAAGTTTTTTTATTTATCAGTGTGCTGGGTCTTGGCTGTGCGGGACCGTGGCTGCCGCCGGCAGGACCTCTCTGGCCGTGGCAAGCGGGGCTCCTCCACGTGCTGCACGGTCTCACGGCACGCCTTCTCCTGCGGCACGTGGGCTTAGCCGCCCCGTGACACATGCCGGCCTCCCAGACCGAGGGTGGACCCTGCGTCCCCTGTGTTGGTTGGCAGATTCTTAACCACTGGACCGCCAGGGGAGTCCTGTAGATGGCGCTTCTGATAGACTTTTGTATCCTGTGAGCGTGTTAAATCCTCCCTCCTGAGCTGCTTTCTTCTAACAAGAGAAAGCAGGTTTATAGAGCAGGCCACCCTGGCCGCGGGCAGCTGAGGTCCTTCCAGCAGGCTGGGGCGGCCCCAGCCTCTCAGTGCTGGCAGCTGTTTGGTCGACCGGGAATTTCTCTGTGGACAGCCACGTCGTCTGCACGGAGAGCGTCTCTCTCTTCTTTCCAACCTGCACGCCTCTCGTGTATTTACTCTTTCTGCTCGTGGAGCCAGCTGGGTCCTGTGGGTGAGCGGCGGCGGGCGGCGGGTGCCCGGTGCCGGGTCCATCGGTAAAGGTGGCGTACTGTAGGTTTTGGAGAAGCCTGCCAGCAGGCACGGACGTTCCCTGGACGCCTGGTCTGGTGGTGTTGACTGAGGTGGCTAGGTGGCTTTCCGTCTTTATTCCACCACTGTGACCTCTGGGCTGGGGGTGTGGCCCCATCCAGGCTGCCAGCCTGGCTGTGCAGAGGTTGCGCCCTGGGGTGGGGGACTCCACACTGTGGTCCCCGGGGTGCTGGCGGGGGTGTTGGGGCCTCCTGAGCCCCAGGCCCCTCCTCCAGTGCTGCGGGGGGAGTGTGAGTGGACCTGTGGTCGGCCTTCCCTCCGTGTTTGGCGGGCAGTTGGGGGGTTCTTTTTTCTTTCTGTCTCTGCGAGGCTGTTGCTTCTCAGTTCAGGTCCTTGGTGGGTGTCCCTGCAGCCCCCTGCCGCCCCGTGGCTGCTCAGGGTCAGGCTGCTGGGCCCACCCCGTCCTGCCCCATGTTTGTGCCCACCTTGAAGCCCGCCCTCGGGAGTGCGGGGCCCTGGGGGTGCAGCCCCCATCCCTGTCCGGGGAGCTGGGCGCTGCCCCGGACACACGGCACCCGGGGTGTGTGGGCCGTTTCCGGTTCCTGACACATAGGAGCCATTCTTTCAGGTTTAATTTGCTTGTTATCTGGTTTCTTAGAGTGAAAGCTTCGATGGTTGATCTGAGGCCTTTTTGTAAAAACAGCTTTACTGAGCAAATCAACATGTGATAATGCCCGCCCACTGCATGGCCAGCCCGCCCTGGGGCCTCCGCCCCGTCAGCGTGGACGGGCACACCCCTGCTGTGACCCCTCTAGGGTACTGTCCATCCGGGGTCAACTGGGCCTCGTGCAAGCCTCAGCAGAGTCCAGCGGGGCAGCCGTCCCCTGCGGGCGCACGAGGGCCCACGGCCGGGCTGGCAGCCGGTGGCCTGCTGGCTGTCCTGGGCTTCCCCGGGCAGGCCCCCCACTCCCACTGCAGGCCTCCCTGCGCCTACCCCGGGGCTTTGGGGAAACGAACTTCTGTGAAGGGAGTTTGCATGACCTGAGGTCTGGGACCCCACTCCCCTGGGTGCCCGGCTCCTCCCGCCCCCGCGGGAGTCCAGGACCCCGTCCAGCATGTCCATCTTTGCAGGGAAGGTGGTGGGTTGCCAGGGCCGGGACTGGTGTGCATGGGGTGGGGTGGGGTCCGGCAGCCCTTCCCTGTGTTGACGTCCTGGGGCCCCACCCATCCGACCCAGGTGCCCCCCCACACTGCAAAGATGTCCCGGGGGCGGGCTGTGGACTCCCGCCCGGAGCGGCAACCCTGCCTCAGCTTACCCGCCCCCACAGTGAGGACCCCAGGGTGGGTGGGGGGCTCTGCACAGCTGACATGCTCTCCCCCGACCCTTTGCAGACTACGTCTACTTCGAGAACTCCTCCAGCAACCCGTACCTGATCCGGAGGATCGAAGAGCTCAACAAGGTAGCGTGTGCCCATCCCTGCCGGGGGTCCTCCTGGAGCCCCTTCCTCGGGGTCCCTGCTGGCTTCGCTGAGGGGGGGATGCAGTGGGCAGGAAGACTCTGGGTAGGATGCCCCTGACCGAGGAGTGACAGCGGAGGACGCCCCTGCCCATCTCCCTGCCCGCTCCACACTGGGGCGGGTGCTCCTGAGCCCTTCCAGCCCCGGGGCTGCGGAGGGAGCGGGCTCCCGGTCGGAGGAGGGGGCCCTGTCCCTGCAGAACGCCCCAGCCCCGGGAGCCGCCCCGCCTCTCCTGCCGGCCACCTTGTTGGCCGCACGGGCGGGGCTGCTGGGGGGCCGCCGAGCGTGCCTCCTACTCAGCCACCGTGGAGCCCGGTCAGCGGCCCTGGGGCTTGCTGCTCCTCCCTCCCAGGTTCCCGCAGGGGTGGCTGCGGCCCCTTCCCCGAGCAGCCCTCCAAGAAGCTCCATGTCGCCCGTGGAGGCGAGGGGCTGCCTTGCAGGGCCTCTACGCCGGGCCAGTCAGGGCACTTACCCACCAAGGATCAGACTTGGCTGCGGCTGCACCCCAGCCCCACGACCACGCTCGCCACGACCAGGCGTGGGTGGGAGGTCGGGGCCCTCGGAGCCCCAGGCTGGGCTGGCTGCAGTGAGCTGGTGCTCCCGGACGGTCTCAGGCTGGGGCTGGGGCCTGGCCAGGACGTGCTGTGGGGCGGCCTCGCTGTTGGAGCCTGGGCCCTGGGCCACCTCCCCTGCCTCCTGTTCATCGCCTGCTGGGGCCACAGGGCAAGAGGGCTCCCCTGTGCCCGCTGCTGTGACAGGAGCAGGTGGTCACCCCCATGTGGTGGGCACTGGTGCCGGTTGGGGGCGCAGCTCAGGGCCAGGCCTCTGCCCCCAGTGTCTCCTTGGCTGGTGGGGTCGTGGCGGCCTGGGTCTCAGGGCGGCCATGGTGCCCTCGCTCTGGCTGTGGCCCTCCCCCTCGATCTCCACCCATGACAGCCACGAGGCACGCGGACCCCGGGGGCTCTGCAGGTGGGGCGGGAGGAAGGCGGCTCCCAGGAGCCAGGGTGCAAGGCTTTCTGGCTGGTCCTCAGCCCTGTGCCCTGCCTGCCTCCCCGCTGTGGGGCACTGGTCTCGGTCCCGGCTGGAGAGGCAGTCGCAGCCCCGGCAAGCGCAGCTCAGGCAGAGGCTGCAGACCGGTCAGCCGGAGGGCTCTCACCTGACTGGCTGGGACCCTGGCAGCCTCAAGCACGTGGGGAGGTGGAGAAGGGTGATCTCCGGGGCCAGACCTGAGCCGCTGTCCCCGCGAAACGCCTGCCCTTGGCCAGCGGCCTGGTGGGCAGGAAGACGGAAGGGCAGCTTCCTCGTGAGGCCTGTCACGACGGCTGGGGACAGGGCTGACATGGGCGCAGCTGACGAGGGAGACAGGCCAGGTGCGCTGGGCACCCTCAGGGACATGGCCACTGCTGCGGTTGGTGGGGCTGGGAGACTCAGTGAGAAGTAACCCCTGGAAAGTGCTCGCGGAAATGTCAGCCAAGTGGAGGCTCCTCCGGGGGCCCAGCGGCCAGCCAGCAGGGCTCAGAGGGACAGGGACCTCGCAGGTGGAGAAGTAACCGAGGAAATGCTCCCCTACCCCACCTGCCCCCACGGCCTTCCTCCCAGAGCCGCAGGCCCTCCCAGCCCCAGGACAGCGGATGCCCCCACGGAAGGGCGCCCTGCAGGCGGCTGACCTGTCTCCATGCTGTCCCCCCGGAGCGGCCTGAGGTGGTGTGGGGGTCCCAGCAGGTGGAGCAGACCCTGGAATGAACTGTGACTGGTGGGAGGGGAGTGGGTCACGTGGCAGGCAGGGCCACCCCCAGGCTTTGCCATAAAGGAGAGCAAGTGGACAGTGAGCTTTCTTTAAGAAAAGCGCAGTTGCTGTCATCCCATGGGTTGGGGTTTGCATCTCTGCTGGTTCACCCCTTCCCCTCCGCCTCCCACAAAGCCCTGACCCTGCAAACCCTCCTCAAGCTGCGCCTGCCATCTCCTCCCCTGGCCCTCCTGGGACTTGGGGCTTTCATGAGCTTGCGAAGGGATTGTTGAGTTTTCTCCTTAGAAGTCTGATTGGGTTTGCATCGGATCTGCCTTGCCTCCATGGAAAATGAAGTCTTTCACCACTGGGGCAGATTACTGTTTTGAAAGGACAGGGAGAGGCCTGCTCTGGGGGTAGGGAGGGGCAGACCCTCGAGGCGGGGGTGAGGGGGGCCCAGCGGGCTCCCCCCAGGAATTAGAAGGCAGATTTCAGAGTGAGGTCAGAGCCTGGGCGCGGGAATCTCCGCAAAGTCCAGCAAGGGGCACAAGCAGGCACCGCCAAGCCCGACAGACGTCCCCCGCGCACCGCGCTGTCTCCTGGTGGAGGGCCCTGCGGGGCGGCTGCTCCCGGGCGGGCCCCCTGGGGGCGTGCTCTGCGATGGAGCCCTGAAGACTTGAGCCCGGGTGCTCTGTGGTCAGCCTCCCCGCTCCGTCCAGTCTGTTCTGCCGTCCTGTTGAGGTGCCGGATGTCTGCCTCTGTCAAAGGCCCCTCGTCCTTCCCAGCTCAGCAGACGGCCTCCAGACTGTTTCTAGGGGTGGCTTTTTGGCCTGGGAATCAGCGCACAAAACTCGGGACACCCGTGTCCTGCAGACTGCGTCCCGATGGGCCGTGCTCCCACGCTCAGGACAGGCGCACCACCCGCGAGCATTCTGGACCGTAGTTTTCCCTGGAGACATCTTGGTTCTCATCACGTCCCTCGTGGGCTGGGGGAGGCTGTGTGCCCTCCGAAGTCTCTGTGGCGACCTCGTAAAGCAGCAGAGGGGTAACACTTACTTTAGTCAGGAACGCGCAAAGCCTGGAAGACTTTCTTGAAAGGTTTCTGGTCTAACGGAGTTGAATAACTAGAAGTTAAATGCTTTGTATAAAGAGAGTTTAGTCTAATGTGAAAAACACTGCAATGTTTTAAATTCTATAAAGATTAGGATTGTGATACAGCCCTTGTATTATTGTTAAAAATGTCGTAAACGCCTGTTAGTTTAAAAACAGTCTTCTCCATGTGAGGTCAGCACCTCTGGTTTTGCTGCGTCCTGGCTGCTGCTCGGTCGGCGCCTCGTGGGCCTTGACAGCCTCATAGTCCCTGGCTGCAGCGGCCGCTCCTGTCCAGGTGCCCGCGTCCCTGGAGGCTCGGGCTCCACTCACGGGGCGGCAGGGACCAGCACCCTGTCCTCGGCCATGCCCATCTGGTGCCCGCACGCAGGGGCGCAGGTGGCTTTAGGTCCGCTGTGCGTCCCCCCTGCCCCCCGGCCCTGGCCCCACCCCGGCCCTGGCCCTTGCCCTTAGCTCGGGGCGCGGCCCCGTGTGCGTGGCCCCCGCCCCCCGCCCGGCTCCCTGCGTGGGGCCGCCCCGCGAGGGCGCTCAGAGCCCGCCTTGCTGTTGTAGACGGCCAGTGGGAACGTGGAGGCCAAGGTGGTGTGCTTCTACCGGCGCCGCGACATCTCCAGCAGTCTCATCGCCCTGGCTGACAAGCATGCCAGTGAGTCCCCCTGCCTGCGCCGCCCCGGCCCTCGGAGGGCCCGCGCTCCCGTTCCCTGGGGCCTTCAGCCGGGGGCGAGGTGGGGGCTGTCCGTACCTTGATGGGACCGTCCCTTGCACAGTGCAGGGGTCCAGGCCTGGGCTGAGGCCTGGGGGTGGGCCACACAGGGTGGGTGCCTCCGGTGGGGGCGGGCTCCACCTGTGGGTTCCGGCCGGCGTGCATGCGTGCATACCTCCCATCCACAGCGACCTTGTGGCAGGAGCCTCCGTCCAGTGCAGGACCTGGTGCTGTGCCCAGAGGGGCAGGGGCGGGGTTCAGGGTCACTGGGCCCTCCCAGAGCCTGTGCCTACTAGCTTGGCACTGCCTGCAGCCTCCCGGTGCTGAGCAGAGGAGCTGGATCCTGGGGGTGTGGTGTTAGCGGGCCGGCCCCATTTGCGCCATCCCGTCGGTCAGGGCCCTGAGGCTGGCCGCGGGTCTGTGTGGCTCAGGCGTAGCCAATGGTGGGCAATCTCCCGTGTCCATGCCCAGCCCTGAGTAACTGCAGCCCTGGCCCTCCGCGCACGGTGGTGGCCGTGTCCACGGGCCCAGCTCTTCTGCCCTCGGGCCCCAGGGGAGCTTGTCCAAGCGTTAGGTCACGAGACCTGCAGGGAGTGGGTCCCCTCAAAGGCGGGGGCTGGCAGGGCTGGGGAGGCCCCCAGGCCCAGCTCAGGGCAGGGCCTCTGTCTCCCCCGGACTGTCCATCTCATGGGACTGGGTTCTCTGAGCCCGCTGCGGCCAGGCTGGGGGGATGCCGGTCCACCCTGCTGCCTGGGACCCGGCCAGCGCCAGGGGAGTGGGAAGGATACTCGGGGGCTCTTCTGGCAGGAGGGATAGAGGCTGGGTGGACGCCCACTGTGTGGTTGGATCTGCTGCTAGAGCTGCTTCTCGGCCCGGAGCCTGAGGCACGAGCTTGCGCCCCTCCCTGTTAGCACAGATGCCCTGGGCCCGTGGGCCTCCCCAGAGCAGGAATGCCCTCACTGGGTCTGCAGGCCTCGGGCTGCCCGCCTGGCCCTGCTCACAGGTGCGTGGGCCTCCCGCAGAGCTATCCTGAGAGCCGGACCTTGCCTGAGGAGTAGTGGGCATGGGACAGGTCCTTCCAGGAACCCCAGAGCAAGTGTGGGGCTCAGGGGAACCGGTGGGGTGTGTGGGTGAGGCCCCAGCTCTGAGCCCAAGGTCAGGACTCACTGGATCCCAGAGAGAGGGGCTTTGGCCCCAGGGGCTGCGTGCCCCTGGGTTCCTCGACGCTGGGCACCACAGCCCACTCATGTCTGCGGGTCCTCGGAGAGTGAGCTCCGGAGCCGTGCAGAGACTCCTGGTCTCCTGGGGGCAGGAGGCCAGCCTGGCCGAAGCCCTGGCTGCCCCTGAGACCACAGTGTGGCTCCTAGCCGCTCCTTGTGATGCTGATGGTTGGGAACCCTGGTGGGCCTGTGTCATCGTGAGGAGGGCGAGGTCTGCGGCCGTGACACGGGCCCCCAGGGCCTGTCTCTGGCCCCGGCTCCTTTCTGCTCTGCCGGGCCAGCCAGGCTGCCCCTGGGTGGTATGAACGCGATCAGTGTGGGTTGGGGGCCCTGTCTGAGTGTGGGTGACGCTCTCACGTGGGGCTGCCCTGGGGTCCCCAGGGGGCAGGGCGTGACATGGCTGCAGTGTGGGTACCCAGGTCCCTGTGGCTCCCACCCAGATAGCCTGGCCCGGCCTCCTCCCCAGCTGCCCGCCCCCTGGCCCTGCCGGCTTCTGTGAGCTGTGGACGCGTTGGAGGCGGCACGGGTCCCTGTACGGCCGCCACAGGGGGGCAGCAGAGGGCTGCAGGCCGCACGGGGCCCGAGCGTGCTCCTCGCGGCCTCCTGCGGGCCTCGGGGTGGAGGGTCATCTGGCTGCAGGCTTGGCTTTCACTGCCCCCTGCGTAGCCCCAGACCACCGCTGCCAAGGGCACCCCGCCCCAGGCCTGCCTGTGCTGAGTCCATACCCTGGAGGCCCCCCACTGCCCCCACATGCCAGACTTCCAGGTTCTTCTTGTGGGCACCAGTGTCCCAGCCATGGGGGGTGGCCGAGGACCCCGGGCAGGAAGCTGTGCTGCTGATCTGGCTTGGGGACCCGTCCCGCCCCCACCTGGCGCCCCGGGCCCGCTTCTCCGGAAGGTCTGGCTCCCTACGACTTTGCCGGGACAGGCTGGCCCAGGCTGGTCTAGGGTCTGCTTGGAGGCGTGGGTGGCGTGGACGTGTGGGTGGGCAGGGCCGAGGTCAGCTAGGTGGGACGTCCTCTGGCTTCGGCCGGGTGGTCTGTGGCCCCCTGTCCACCTTGCCTCCCAGCCTCACCCCCTCAGCCAGGCCGGGCGCTGAGGCTGACCTGCTGTCTGGGCACTGTCTGTCGTTGTATAGCCCTGTCAGTCTGCTATAAAACCGGATCGGGGGCCGACACCGGTGAGGAAGGTAAGAGCCGCCCTTGCGGGAGGGTCCTGGCGCCTGTGCGCCAGGCTGCATGCCCGCCCCTGCTTGCCCAAGGCGAGGTGGGCCCGCGTAGGCCCCTGCAGCTTGACCCTGAGGGGGTTCCGGTGCAGGGAGGGCACGGGACATGGCCCTGGGGTCTCTGCCTCCCGGCCCTGGACATGCGGCAGCGGCCGCCTCGTCTCCCCCGTCTCCCCTGTCTCCCACCGCGGGCTTAGGACACGTCCTCCTTCCTGATGAGACACCCCGGCTGCGGGCTTCTGGGGCGGCTGGGCTAGAACTGGCGCTGCCCGAGCGCCTGCTGGGGCCCCCTGGGGGTGGGGGCCGGGGGAGCCAGCGGGTGGGTCTGTTCGGTGGCCTGAGCCTGTGTCCTCTCTGTCCTTCAGGAGAAATAGAGGAGGAGATGGAGAACCCGGAGATGGTGGACCTGCCCGAGAAGCTCAAGCACCAGCTGCGGCATCGGGAGTTGTTCCTGTCTAGACAGCTGGAATCTCTCCCCGCCACGCACATCAGGTACCGCGGGCCTGGGCAGGGAGCACAGGTCAGGTACCGCAGGCCTGGGCGGGGACCACACGGGGCGGGGACCACAGGTCAGGTACCGCAGGCCTGGATGGGCACGGGGGGCACCCGCCTCCCCTGATGGAAGCCCTCCTGTGTCCTGCCTTGCAGGGGGAAGTGCAGCGTCACTTTGCTGAATGAGACCGAGTCCCTCAAGTCCTACCTGGAACGGGAGGTGAGGCTCCCCTGCCCCCCGAGGGGCACAACTTGTCCTGCCGGGGGTGGGGAGGCCCATGGCAGCTGCCCTGGTTGCTGTCTGGGCTTCCCCAGCAGGCGGGTGCCCACCCAGCCATCCTGGCCGCTGTGTCCCGGCCACACTGTGCCGACCCAGCATTGCCAGCAGGGCAACCGGAAGTGTCTGAGTTTGTGAAACAGGAATCATCAGTGCTGCCGGGGCCAGGGGACCAACCTCGTCCCACGGGTAGACGGGCCTCACGGTGACGCCCGAGCTCCTCACCCTGCGGCCGCTGTCCTTCCCACCGTGACCTTCAGGGCGGGTGGTTCTGATGGGCTTGCCTTTCCATTGCCCCCTCTCCCAAGAAAGATGACTATCAGAGCCGTCTCCAGAGGACACATGCGTGTCCCCGGAGCAGCAAGATGCATCTTCAGGGAAGCCAGTGGGCCAGCAGGGGTCACTGCAGCAGGGCTCTGGCGTCATCCTGCGAGGGCAGGTCAGGGTGTGGCCAAGGGTCAGGGTCCCCTCCACGCATGTCCTAGCGGACACGCGCCTCTGGCTCCCAGGGGACCTGCCCACGGATCCTTGCAGCTTCTGCAGGAGTGTCATCGCCTGCGGGCGGCACCCTCCCTAGGCAAGGCCAGGCTCTCCAGGGGCCCAGAGGAGTGAGCGGAGGGGGCGGCGTGGACGGGGAGCACAGGCGGCCGCCGGTGCCAGCGGTCCAGCGATCCAGCGAGGACAGCCTGGTGCGTGGCCTCCCTGACGCCTGACTCAGGAATTGGAGAACCGCCAGGCGACGGCCTGGAGTTGGCGCAGAGGAGCCGCTGGGGCAGCCCGGGCCCCCGGGAGCCCCTGCCTGTGGGAGGCCTGGTGCGGCCTGGGAAGGTGGCGGGCAGAGCAGGGCCGTGGCCCCAGGCAGCTTCCACTGGGGAGCAGACGCGTGGTCTACAGTTTGGAAAGGTCCCCCGGTGGCAGCCGCCCGAGCAGTGACGTGGACAGCTGACCCTGAGCAAAGGCGGCTGTGAACCAGCCTCGGGAGGCGTGTCGGCCCTGCTCTGGCACCTGCGTGCGTCTCTAGGGTGCACAGCGGGCGTTTCCTGCTGTTCTCCTTCACCCATCTGGGGAGTGGGTGCCTCTGAGGAGCGGGGGATGGCCCAGGCGAGGGGCTGGCAGCACAGGCGCGCAGCTGCAGCCCACGGGACCTACACCCAGGAGCCCTTGGCCCTGACGCGGGGGCAGCCCCTGCCCGCTGCCGCCTGGGGGGTGAGGGCTGTGGAGGAACAGCCACAAGGGAGTCAAGAAAGGCACAGTGGGGGCACGGGGCCAGGTAGACCCTGCGGGATACGGTGAGGCCCCAGGGGAAGCCCCGGGTCGGCAGGCTTGCTTTCGAGAAGCGGCCCAGGCCAGCTCAGCGTGGCTTCCTGGGGGCCGAGGAGGGTGCGTCGTGCCCGCCGACCCCAGGTGGGCCTGGAGCCAGCAGGAGGGTGCCCACGGGCTGGAGCCGCCGGCTCTGGGCGCCGGGCCCGGGACGTCCTGTTACGTGGTCGCTTTCTGTGCGTCTCCTGTGACAACTGCACGGGAGCCCTGCCGTCTCCTTGGAGGCCGCGCCCAGAATCTGTCAGATTTGTTCCCAGATGTCTTCGGAGTTTTGTTGCTGTTAAATGCTTCTATAAACTAAATTTTTAGACTCGCTGCTGACGGGCTTGAGGCAGTCTGGGGAGCTGCCTGCAGCCGCCTGGCCTGTGCCCCGAGCCCGCCTGGCCGTGGTGCCGTGTGCTGACAGCCCCGCCTGTGCTGCTTTCCAGGACTTCTTCTTCTACTCTCTGGTCTACGACCCCCAGCAGAAGACCCTCCTGGCAGACAAAGGGGAGATCCGGGTGGGGAACCGGTACCAGGCGGACATCACCGACCTGCTGAAAGAAGGTGGGTGGGGTGCGGCGGGCCCAGCACCCCCAGCGCCTGTCGCTGGGCCCTCCACGCTACCTGGAGACTGTTTCTTTTTAGCAGTTATTTTCATAACTTTTTAAAAACTCTTTCTCTGTTCAAAGAGCTTGTTTGAGTGATTGCCAGTATCACTGACTTCTGGTGGATGGTGCTGTCCGCCAGGCCACCGTGCTCGGGGGGCAAAATGCCCGGCTCCCCTGCCCACTCAGGCCACCAGCGGCCCAGGGGTCATGGGCGGGCCTGACCCCTTCCTGCAGCTCAGTCTGTCCCCACGCATGCAGCACAGGGAACTCGGGCCCCGGTGACCCCCCCCCAGGCCTTGCTTCCTGCAGGGGCCCCGTGGTTGGCAGCAGGCCTGACGTGAGCGGCCCTCATCCCTTGGGTGGTGGCCACGGCCAGGCAAGTGGGGCTGACGCAGGGGGCCGCGGGGTCCACGCTCGTGGGCATCCTGTCCTCTCCTGTCCTGGTCATGCGGCTCGGTGAGGCAGGCCTGGCGGCTGGACCGCGCACGCCCTTGGCCTCAGGGCATTCGGGCGCCTTGCTCTCTTTGGAGTCTGTGTCCCTGCAGAGCTGGCCCTGTGTGAGGTGCCCAGGCCGCCCGGGGTCCCTGGGTCCCTTGTGGAGCGCGTGGCCGCTGCTCTCTCGTCCTCAGGTGGCCCTGGCGAGCGTCTCCTGCGTCTGTGGGGCGTGGGCCAGGCCTGGCTCCCCTTCTGCTCTGCACCCCGGGTTCCTCTGTGCAGGAATCCCCAGAAGCTTCCTCTCTGTGGCCACCACGCCTCCCGATTCCCCAGCTGCTCCACTCGTCCTGGGCTCTGCCCTTGGCCCGTGTGCACGTTTCCTGTTGCACACATGTGCACACACCTGTGGCACACCTCACTCGGACCTCACCCACACACTCACACCCACCTCCCTGTTGGGGCCTCAGTCTCCGTCTTGGGGCGCCTGCTTGTCTGGTCAGGTGTCAGGGAGGCGCTGAGCCAAGCCCATGGGAAGCGGGTGGCGGGGCGGCTCCCCCGTCTGCCCTGTGTGTCCAGCTCCATCACGGGCGGGCCTGGCCGCTCCTCCCTCCGGCCCTGTGAGCGCTCGCATCATCCTGGGGGCCCCCGCACTGCGTCTCCCGCTGAAACAGAGCCGGCCTCCCTCCGGCCCTGTGAGCGCTCGCATCATCCTGGGGCCCCCGCACTGCGTCTCCCGCTGGAACAGAGCCGGCCGTGCTGGCTGTGGACCCCCCTCCGGGGTCAGGCGTCCTTGGGGGTCCTGGTGAGGCCTCAGGGATGCTGGTGGCTCACGTGTCCAGAGTGCTCACGTTGCTGCTGCCTGGGTGAGCTCACATTGCCCCCTGCCTGGGTACCCGGCGGGGCCGAGCCTCTGTCCTCAGGTGCCCTGGGCTGGCCCTGCCCACAACCCAGGCCTTTCCCACTCCTGACTCGGGGGCCCTGGCGAAGGCCTCAGCTTGCTGTCTCCCCGCACCTCCTGGGGCGTGGGCCCTGCCACTGTGAAGCTGTGCCCCAGCCGTGCGTGTATGTGGCGGCCACAGAGCGTGCCGTGATGCTGCCTGCCAGCCGGCGTGGCGCTGGGACAGGCGTGCCACTGCACCCGGGGTTCTGGGCTTGGCTGCCTGGCCACATCGCTGGGGCCTGGATCCAAGAGGAGGGTCCCCGCCTTACCCGGGGAGGGTCTCAGTGCCAAGGCGCCGCCCGGAGGGAGCGCAGCATGCCCATCCTCCAGACGCCCCATCGCGTCCCACAGCCCCACACCCCAGGCTCTCGGATCTCCATGCCCCATCCCTGGATCAGCCCTGCATGTCTGCGGTGCCGGGCTCCCTCCCGTGGGCCCCTGGCCCAGCGCGCCCCTGTAGCCCGCCAGGGTGACCTCCCCAGGACGAGGGGGCACGTGTCTCTCCAATGACTTTAAGCTGTGGCGGCTCTGCTGACCCGCACCCACCCCAGGCTCCACGGGCTTCCCGAATGCGCGGGGGTCCTGGCCCTGGAAGCAGCTTCCTGCCGAGAGTGACCGTGGCTGAAAGCGTCTGCAGACGTTCAGCTCGGGTGCCCGAGTTGAATGTGGGTGTGACGTGTCCTCCATGCCAGCCCAGCCACGCCGGGTGGGCGTTCTGCAGACCCTCCTCGTGGTCCCATCCCACTGCTGACCAGAGCACACCGGCCCTTGGCACAGGTGCTGCCCAGGACAGAAGCGTCCACGGCCGGGCCCTAGGCTCCCCTGTGCCACCCACAGGCTGAGGGAGAAGACGCCCTGAGACGAGGCCTCCGGCCTCAGGGCCCCGGGTGGTGGGCGAGTGTCTGTGCTGAGCCAGCATCAGTGCGCTGGTGGTGAGGGGCTGGCACGGGGGCCAGGCGCAGTGGCACCTGACCCTGTGGTGGCTCGGGGTAAAGAGCTCAACCGACCATATCCGAACCGCCCGCCCTTCCCCCAGCGGCTGTGCTGCTGCCCTCCTGGTGGCTCCTCCAAGGGCCTGGGGGCCCAGACCCGGACCCCATTCCAGAGGCGAAGGCGTGCCCTGTGCCATGCTCGCCCTGGAGCGCTGACCAGACCGCGTCCATGTGTGTGTATGCCTGCATTCCTGTGTGTGCGTGCTTGTGTCTGTGTGCACGTGTGTGTACACGTGTGTCTGTGTACGCGTTTCCGTGTGCTGCTTTGTGTGTGCACACACGCGTGCTGTGTCCCCGCCCCGGATTCACTTACCCTCTCCCTCCCTGCAGAAGGGGGTGCTCCACCCCTCACCCCAGTAGGCCAGGCCCTAAGGGGACCCCTGGGCCCTGAGCTCTCACTAGAGCCTCGGGGCTCCTCCCGCGGCCCCAGCGGCCTCACCCCGCGGCACCCCTTCTCCGCAGGCGAGGAGGACGGCCGAGACCAGTCCAAGCTGGAGACCAAGGTGTGGGAGGCCCGCAACCCACTCGTGGACAAGCAGATTGACCAGTTCCTGGTGGTGGCCCGGTGAGTGCCGGGCAGGCAGGGCACAAGCTGGCACGGCCTTAACTGCTTGCCCACCATGTGGTGGGTTCTGGGACATCTGTCCTCGGGGTGTTGCCCAGTGAAGGGCACATGAGGCCGGTGGGGCGGGGCCTGCTCTGTCGCGACCCCTGTGTGGTCCCTGGGGAGGTCTGGCCCTTCCTGCACGCGGAGCTGGCTGAGGGCTGCTCAGAGCCACCCCCCAACAGGCCGGGGCTCTTTCCGAAGACTGCGGGGTGGGACAGGGTGCCCGTCCAGCTTTGGGACTGGGCGAAGGCCGCTGGGGCGGACGTGGCTGAGCTCTGGGCCTCCCGGACATGAACGGATGTGCTCTGCGGAGCTGTCTCTGCTGAGGCCGCCGCCCTGGCCCCCGCGGGGCAGGTCTGATGAGCACTCAGGGCTGCATGCTCCCCCACCACCCCGCCCTGGGCCAGGCGCCATCCAGCGCTGGAACCCAAAGGCTGTCTCATGAGAAGAGCTCTGCAGAGACAGGCAGAGTCCCCAAGCTCCAGAGCAGAGCACTCCTCCCCGAGACAGCCGAATCTAGGCCCCTGTGCGTGTCCAGCTCGGCCTGCCTGGCCTCCTGCTTGTCTGCTCCAGCGGTCAGTGTCTCTTCCCGCCCCCCCCCCCAGCTCTGTGGGCACCTTTGCCCGGGCCCTGGACTGCAGCAGCTCCGTCCGGCAGCCCAGCCTGCACATGAGCGCCGCGGCCGCCTCCCGGGACATCACCCTGGTAAGCAGGTGCCAGCCAAGCAAGGCCCAGCACGTTTGCTTAGGTCAACCCCCTGGGCACGGCCCCACCCAGGGCAGGGCTCTCGATGCCCTGGCGTGGCAGCCCCATCTTCGCACAGGTTCAGGCTGACCTGCCCGTCCTGGGGCCGCCCTGCTCCTTCCTCCCACCCCATCTCGGGCAGCAAGTCTCCCAGAAGGAGGCTCAGGTGCCCCAGGCTGGCCCTGCCTGCCCACGGCTCTCTCCCCACATCCTCCCCAGAGGCCCAAGCCTGTGGCCTTCCACACGTGACCCGGGTGTGTCCGCCACCCGGGCTGGGGGTGGGTCCCAGCGCAGGGCCCAGGTGACCCTGCCTCCCGCCCCACACAGTTCCACGCCATGGACACGCTGCACAGGAGCGTGTATGACGTTGCCAAGGCCATCTCAGCCCTGGTGCCGCAGGGTGGGCCCGTGCTCTGCAGGGACGAGATGGAGGAGTGGTCAGCCTCAGAGGCCAGCCTTTTTGAGGAGGCCCTGGAAAAGTACGGGAAAGACTTCACAGACATTCAGCAAGACTTTGTGAGTACCGCGGGGCGGGCTCAGGGCTGCTCTGCTCCCCAGGTCTCTGTGTTCCGTCCCCTCATCTGTTAGAGGTGACGAGGAGGTCCAGCTCCTCGCTGACCCTCGGGCCCTGGGCATGTCCAGGTCCTCGCTGGCCCTCAGGCCCTGGCCGTGTTTGAGTCCGGTTGTTTTTAACCAGCCGAGCTTCCGCATATGTCCTTGGAAGTGTCCCCCAGTGAGCACGTGGGAATCAAGTCTGCAGGGACCCCTCCTGCTCTCACAGTCCCTAAAACACACTTGAGCTCATCTGAAAGGAGGCGAAATGCTGGTCACTCAGAGGAGCACATCCGTGCAGAGAGGGCAGCAGGGTGGCCAGGCCGGCCTGACCACAAGCCCCAGGGAGAGGCCGGGATGCAGCGGCCTTGCCTGCGTCTGATGCCCAGCAGCATCTCCACTGGAACAGATGAAGCTGGTGCCGGGCTCACCACAGGAGGTGGAGAAGAGGTGTGGCCTAGAGGCCCTCAGGGCCCTGCAGAGCCCTGGTGCCACCGGTGCAGGCCGAGCCCTGAGCCGGCCCCTTGACCGACTTGGTAGAGTGTGCTGAAACCTCAGCAGGGCGGCAAGGCCTCCTCACCAGAAATAAGTGGAGTGCGCCCCCTACAGGTCCCAGGCCCCTCGTGCTCCCGTGTGACGGGCCAGGTGCAGGAGATATGCGCCTGCGGTCAACTCACCCCAGCGGGTGTCGTGGGTGAATGTGCTCAGGGAGGCAGGCCCGCAGGTGGCCTGCGAGCCCGGGGTGACACCAGAACAGCGGGAGCAGACGGCGCTCGGTGTGCAGCCCGCAGCCTGGAGGGGACGGGGGCCCGGGTGCCTCCTCCACCCGCCTCATCCCCGGGCACTGCACCAGGGCTGGAAGCACCCACCCAGCCAGCCAGCCAGCAAGCCGGGCGCAGTCGCTGTGGCAGGAAGGGAACCTGGGGAGGAGCTTCTCTGCCGTGTGGTCTGCTCAGGAGAGGGCGAGCCTGGGCCCTGACAGTGGCCTGGGCGGGGCCCCACTGACACGCCTCCCTTCCACAGCTTCCCTGGAAGTCACTCACCAGCATCATCGAGTATTACTACATGTGGAAAACCACCGACAGATACGTGCAGCAGGTGAGGGCCAGCCGGTGCGGGCGGGGTCTCCCCTCTACAGACCCAGCTGCTGGCCTCTGACCCTGTGTTCTGTGTTTTAAGAAACGCTTGAAAGCGGCTGAAGCGGAGAGCAAGTTAAAGCAAGTTTATATCCCCAACTAGTAAGTGCACCCCCAGAACACCGCCCCCGTGTCTCCATGTCCCTGGGTGGGCCAGGCCCGCCGCTGGCTTCACGTGGCCAGGTGGTGCCTCCCTGGCTCAGGGTCTAGGCGAGTCAGGGGCCTGTCCTTGAAGCCCAGGATGGCGGGGGCGGCAGAAGGGCAGGACCCAGCCCTGGCTCTCCCTCGGCCAGTCAGGCAGCACTGGGCACGGAGGCTGGAAGCCGTCCCGCCTGGGGTCAGACTCTGACCCGAGTCCGCGGGGAGAGAGCTGGGGTTGGCGGCTGCCCTGTGGCCAGGCGGATGTGGACGGGGCTGCTGGGGTCCCAGAGCCGAGCTCCCGGGGCTCCATGATCCCGTGACGCCCTCCCTCTCTCCCTTACCCAAGTAACAAGCCAAACCCGAACCAGATCAGCGTCAACAACGTCAAGGCAGGTGTGGTGAACGGCGCAGGGCCGCCAGGCCAGAGCCCTGGGGCCGGCCGGGCCTGCGAGAGCTGTTACAGTAAGTAGCCCCCAGGTGCACCCTAGTCTGCGGCCCTGGGCACCCCTGCACCGTCCCGGGGACCGGCCTGGGGGCGGGGATCGCACTCTGCTTGGAGGAGCCCTGATGGGGAGTGAGGGGAGCGCGGTGCCCAGGCCCGGGGTGGTGTGGGCGGGCGACAGCTGTGGAATGCTCTTTGCCGTCACTGGTTCTGCTTAAGAATCCGTCTATTTTCAACTTTGTTGTCCGTAGCCACCCAGTCTTACCAGTGGTATTCTTGGGGTCCCCCTAACATGCAGTGTCGCCTCTGCGCGTCTTGTTGGACATATTGGAAGAAATATGGTGGCTTGAAAATGCCAACCCGGTTAGATGGAGAGAGGCCGGGACCCAACCGCAGTAACATGGTAAGCCCCGCCCCGTGCCCCGCCCCGCCCGCCCGCGCGCCCCGCCCCTGCGGCCCGGCCCGCGGTCATGGCGCTGTGTCGGGGCGGCGCGCCCCCTTCCGCAGAGCCCCCACGGCATCCCAGCGCGGAGCAGCGGGAGCCCAAAGTTCGCAATGAAGACGAGACAGGCCTTCTACCTGCACACCACCAAGCTCACGCGCATCGCCCGGCGCCTGTGCCGCGAGATCCTGCGCCCCTGGCACGCCGCCCGCCACCCCTACATGCCCATCAACAGCGCGGCTATCAAGGCCGAGTGTGAGTATCCCTTGGGGCGGGCGGGGTGGGGGTGCTGCCAGCGGGCGAGCGCACTGACCCTGGCCCCCCTCAGGCACGGCTCGGCTGCCGGAAGCCTCCCAGAGCCCGCTGGTGCTGAAGCAGGCCACGCGGAAGCCCTTGGAGGCCGTGCTGCGGTTCCTCGGTGAGCCCGCCCGCCCCGCCCTCCGCAGGGTCCGCCCCGCCCGCCCCCACCCCGCCGCAGGCTCCTGTGAGGATTCGGAGTGGTCTTCCCCATGCTGTTCCCTTTGGGGTGGGCTCCGGGCTGGGTGGGAGGCATGCCCTCCAGGAGGGACGCAGAGAGGGGCGGCCTGGGGCCTTGAGCACTCCATTCGTCCGCGGCCCTTCGTTCTGCTGGTCTGGGCTGGGCTGGGATTCGGTCCCTCCCCCTGTGCCCGCATTCCCTTGTGAAAGACTCTGGGAGCTGGCGGGCGCCCAGGAGACGCAGGCGGCTGTGGCCCCTCCTGCTGTCTGGGCTCTGGCCCCGGAGAGCCGCTGAGGGCTGGGGCGCTTGGCAGGTGTAGGCCTGCGCCTCCTGGAGCCGGTCAGCTGACAGAGCCCCTAGTTCATCATCTGGCCAGTGGCCAGCCTGGGCTGCCAGCTTGGTGGCCACTAAGGGGACCTGCTCATTTGTGGGCACCTGGAGCCTGTAGACTGGTGGTGGTCGCTGGTGGGCCCGTCGGCTGGACCGAGGGGTCTAGCCCCAGCCTCTGTCGCTGCCCTCAGGGTGCCCAGGGCGCCACACTGGTGTGCCTACCGGGGCCTGGGCTGCTCACGCTCTCCCGGGTGGTGGGGCTGCTGCTGAGGAGCGGCCGTGTGCCCACTTGCTGTGTTGGCCCTGCAGAGACGCACCCCCGCCCCCCCAAGCCCGACCCAGTGAAGAGCGTGTCTGGTGTGCTCAGCGGCCTGACCCCCGCCAAGTCAGCCCCTGTCATCAACAACGGCTCCCCTACCATCCTGGGCAAGAGGAGCTACGAGCAGCACAACGGGGTCGACGGTGAGTCCGGGGGGCCTCGGGCTCGGCCGGTGTGGCTGTGGGCCTGGGGTGCCTGGTGCCCGCTGCGCCCGCGCCCGCTGACCGTGTGTTCTCTCCTCTCTCCTGCCGCCGGGCGCTGCCAGGCAACGTGAAGAAGCGCCTCTTGATGCCCAGTAGGGGTAAGGCCCGGCCCTCCGCGCGGGCCTGTGTGCTGTGCTCCCGTGTGTGCGGCGGATGGCTCAGGGCACGTCCAGGGCAGTCCACGCGGGCTGGGCTGCGCCCCGCCGCCCCTAACCCAGCGCCCACCTGTCACTCGGCAGAGGCCCTGGGGCCGCCCCCGAACCCCACCTGGGCGCCCCGGCTCACAAAATGCCTTTCCGTCTGGGCCCAGCGCCGGTCAGTGGACTGTCCTCCGTCAGGCGGCCCTGGTGCCCCCGCCGCCTGCCCGCACTGGCTGCACTGCCGCGTTGTGCCCGCCCGCATGCCGTCAGCCTCAGCTCGTGTGCCGCCCACCCTGTGCTTGTGACCTTGCCCGTGCCCTGCCTGGTGGGGGGCTGTGGGACCCTGGCCCCTCAGGTGCCGACGGGACAGAGCTGTGGTGTGGCTGGCATGGCTGGGTGGGGGTCTGCAAGGCCCAGGGAACGCCCAGGCCAGGGCCCCCCGGGGAGATGCACCCCGGGCTGAGACCGCGGGGCCCTGTCCCAAGTGGGGGTGCACACGCTGGGCAGGCCACCGTGGGGCCCCCTGCTGTCGGGTGTGGCTGGCGTTGGCCTCTGGAGTGTGGCTCCCTCGCCTGCCCAGGGCTGGCTTTGGCTTTCTCAGTGGGAGAGGGGCGTTTGTGGTCCCAGGTCACCACGGTGCCAGTGAGGGGCATTTCAGCCTTGTGGGGGCCAGTGCCCCCAACGGTCAGCCTGTTGCAGGACGGGTGAGGGGGAGGTGAATGGAACCAGCAGAAGGGGAACTTAGGGGAACTCACTCAGAGCTCCTCCCGCCAGCCCCTCCTAGCAGCAAGGTCAGGTCCAGCGTGGGTACCCCCGCGCTGCATCCCGGGCAGCCAGCATGGACATGGCCGGAGCCCTCCCCTAGTCTCAGGACTGGAGACCTGCTGGCCCAGGAAGGCTGGCCTGGGCTTGGTTCTTGGATCTCTGGAAGGTGGTGGGAGGCAGTGGCCATCTGGCCCAGCCCGGTCCCCTGGACACGCCCGTCTCAGTGTGTCCGAGAGCCTGGCAGGCACGTGCTGGGGGTCAGGTGGTGGCACTGAGGTCCAGTCCTCTCACTCCATCTGGACACAGGCTCTTTCTGCCCCAGGCCCCCTGCTGCCTTGCCTGCAACCCCTTGGTGGGGCGCCAGCTCACTCTAGCCTCGCCTCCTCGCTGACCTCCCCCTTCCCCTGGAGCCATCCTTAAGGGGTTCCCACAGTCCCTGGTCTCAGCAGAGCGGCCGGCCCACTCGTCTGCCCACATCCCATGGGAGGGGAAGCGGGTCTTATCAACAGGGCTTGGGGCTTAGGGCTTGACTTGTAAAGAGCTCTTGATAGCAGTGGGATAAACTCCATTGACTTAGGTCAGTTTTTCCAAAATCCACGTGTTCCCGTCGCTACTTCAACCCTAGCCCTGGGTCCTGGGTGGGTGTTGGAGGCCACATTCAGGCCCGCTGGGGTGCCGTGTGGTGGGCGGAGCAGCAGCGGATGGCAGGAGCCGGCTCTAGGCCAGGGCCCTGCCGCCAGGGGTCCTTCACTCCCTAACCTGGCCCTCCGTGGCCTGTGGCTGCCTGCACCCCAGGGCCCCACATGTGCACCCCCCACGCTAACCGTGTGCTTTCTTCTCTCTGCCACTCGTCCCTCTGGTAGGCACCTACCTGGGTAAGTAGCACAGAGCCTTGAGCGCTGTGTACGGCTGTGTACACCCGTGGACAGCTCGTGAGCGCTGCAGGCTGGGTGCCAGGGCCCCTGCCCCTGCCTGCTGGGGTTGTGGGTACCCCAAGTTAGAAGGTGCTGCAAAGGGGGGCTGGACAGCTATTCCAGGCTCATCTAGAGACAGACCTTGGTCAGGAAGCACTTTTGGGAGGAGTTAGATGTGTGCAGCAGGATGCAGGCGATGGAGACTAGCTCATGTGACCACATAGATGCACACTGACAGGCTCACAGCCACATGCACTCACGTGACCCACACTCGCGGGCCCATGTACGCACAGCGACACGAGCTCGCGGGCCCGTCTACTCACAGCGACACGAGCTCGCGGGCCCATGTACTCACCAGCACATGCTCACGGGCCGTGTACTCAGATCAACATGCTCACAGGCCCGTGTACTCAGACCAGCGT
Organism: Bos mutus; assembly: GCF_027580195.1. Taxonomy (NCBI): domain Eukaryota; kingdom Metazoa; phylum Chordata; class Mammalia; order Artiodactyla; family Bovidae; genus Bos; species Bos mutus. Next base: position 68,678,561 of record NC_091637.1, read on the forward strand.
GAGCTCACTGGCCCGTGTACTCACACCAGCGTGAGCTCACTGGCCCGTGTACTCACACCAACATGTGCTCACAGGCGCGTGTACTCAGACCAACATGTGCTCACAGGCCTGTGTACTCACCAGCACGCCCACAGGCCCGTGTACCGATGCTCTCACGGCCACGCACGTGCACTCACTGCGTGTGTGTTTGGGAGTTGCGGATCGTTTTGATTCCCGTTGAGGGTACAGCCTGTGACCCGGGACGATCCTTTTCTGAGCCACTGGTGGCAGCTCTCACCTCCAGCCCCCCAGCCACAGAGTGGAGCCGCTAGCTGGAGCCTGGCCTACTGACCTCTCCTGGGCACTCCCATCAGCTTCCCGCAGGGCACCTGGCCCCAGGTCCACGCTGGGGACTGGGAGCCCCTTGGGAGGAAGTCTGGTGAAGTCTGAACCTGGGGAGGGCCTGCCCTGCGGGGGGGGGCTCCCTGTTGCTGTTGTACGTGTAGCAGTGCCAGCTGTCACTTGGCTGCTCTGTAAACCAGGCCACAGTGGTCCTGGCTCCTCGAGAAGTGAGCTCAGATCTGAGGCTCCTACACCGCCCCCTCCCCCCCACCGGGGCCCCTGAGAGCCACCTGGGCAAGGCCAGGACTCGGGAGCTAAGGCCCACCTGGGTGTGGGCTGCAGTTCTGGGGAGATGGAGCTCCGGGCTTCCTGCGTCTCCGCTGTGGGCCCTTGGCACGCGTGTGGGCGCAGCACGTGCCTGCGTGGCCTCACGGCCTGTCCTCCTTCCTCCTGTCAGGTTTGGCGAACCACGGACAGACCAGGCACATGGTGAGTGCGAGGGCCCTGTTCTCCACACGCTTGCACACACACGCTCCGTGGGCCTTAGTAGGGAGGCCCCCAGCCCTGCCGGGCGCTGTGGGAGCATCTGGAAGGCCCCTGGGGACTCGAGGAGGGGCAGGTGTCCAGGTCTTCATGGGGTCTTCATGGCCCTCTGGGGACCCCTGCCCCCACTGCCCCTGGGACGGCCACCATGGGGCTTCTGGGTGCTGCGTGGAGGCCCCGAGCTCCCCTCTCAGGCCTGCCCCACTGCAGGGACCAAGCCGGAACCTCCTGCTCAACGGGAAGGCGTACCCCACCAAGGTGCGCCTCATCCGGGGGGGCTCGCTGCCCCCCGTCAAGCGGCGGCGGATGAACTGGATCGACGCCCCCGACGACGTGTTCTACATGGCCACTGAGGAGACCAGGTGGGGCGGCTGGGCGGGCGGGGCCCGCGGGGGCGGGGGTTCCGTGCCGCCTTGCGTGCCCCACCTCACTGCCCGGCTGCACCGCAGGAAGATCCGCAAGCTGCTCTCGTCCTCCGAGACCAAGCGCGCGGCCCGTAGGCCCTACAAGCCCATCGCCCTGCGCCCGAGCCAGGCCCTGCCTCTGCGGCCGCCGCCGCCCGCGCCCGTCAACGACGAGCCCATCGTCATCGAGGACTAGGCCGCCCGCGCGGCGCTCTGACCGCAGCCCACGCCCAGCCCACGCCCGCCCGCCGCCCGCCGCCCGGTTTTGGTAGTGCCCCTTCCGCCCTCACCCGCAGAGAAGCTGCCCCTCGGCTGCGCGGGGAGGAGCCCGACCCACTCCAGACCCGCCGGGAGCCGTTGTTTTTAGCTTTGTGTTTACTTTTTGGCCAGAGCGGAGCCGAGGAGCCGCCCGAGTGCCCGCCCCGCACGCGGGCTCCAGGGCCGGCCGGGGGTTTTGTTTCTGTTGAAGGTGCCATTTTAAATTTTATTTTTATTACTTTTTTGTAGATGAACTTAAGCTCTGTAACTTACACCTGGAATGTTAGGATCGGCGTGGCCAGCGGCCGGCCGAGCTGCCTGGTGGGGTTGGCCCCTTGTCTTTTCAAGTAATTTTCATATTAAAAAAAACAAAGGAAAAAAAACTTACAAAAACAAAAATCCAACTAGCCCTTCCTGCGTCTGTGTCCTCAGTTCCTCTCTCTGTCTTGGGCCCACCGCACCCCCGTCGCCTTAGAGGAGCCCAGTGCCCCACCCCCCACCCCCTCCGTGGGTCTGGAAGCCACCCCCTGCCTGGGTCTGCCCGGCGTTGGGATGTCCAGGGAGAAGCCTGGGCAGCAGCATGTGGCCCCTGCAGGCTGGCCTGGGGGCACCCCTGCTGCCTCACTTTGGCCCCGTGCCCATCACCTGCCCCATGGGGGCAGAGAAAGGTCCATCAGGGCTCGGGACTCCCATGCGGGGAGCCGACAACGCCATGTCTGTCCAAGGCAGGGGTGGTCCGGGCCTGGCCTGGGACCCAGACCGGCAGGTGCCAGGCTCCCCTGCTGGGGCGGCCAGGGTGGCAGGGTCAGCCGGGCTGCTGGCCGGCCTGGCAGAGCCTGCTGCAGCTGTCCATGGATGGCTGCCAGGAGCCACGGGGCCGCCTGAAGCAGGTGTGCCGTTTCCTCTGGGAGAGTTTGCTCAGATTTCAGCAAGTCCGTTCTCAGAAACCCTACCTCGGTCCGGCCCCCTGCACACCCGCTCCAGGCCCACTGGACGGGTGCACCCAGGCCAGATGCCAGAGGGAGGGGTCCGCAAGGCCCTTGGAGGGGCCCCTTCCTGAGCTCTGTCTGCTGTGCCTCCAGCCCCACTGTGATGTGTGGACATCTCGGCTGGAGAATTAAAATAGAAGCCACTCTGCTGCCTTACCGGGGACAGATAAGCGGTGTCCTGGCGTCCAAGGGCCTGCTGTGGGCCCCACTGGGTGGTGGGCCAGGGTGTCAGGAGGGGCTGGGGCACGCCACCCCACACGGCTGGCCCACACCCGCCCATCCCCCAGCTCCAGCGGTGGGGCTGGGAGGCCGGGCTGGCGACCTTGACAAAGGCACTACCTTCCATCATACGGTGGGCAGGGGAGGGGCCTCCCCCCAGCCAGCCCTCCCCCTGCCCCTTCCATCAGCACGGTGGGCAGGGGAGGGGCCTCCCCCCAGCCAGCCCTCCCCCTGCCCCTTCCATCAGCACGGTGGGCAGGTGAGGGGCCTCCCCCCAGCCAGCCCTCCCCCTGCCCAGAGACAGGCAGGGCCTGGACTGCATGTCTGAGAGGTCTGTGCCAGGCCTAGAAGTGGGGTGGGAGGTGGGTGCTGGCAAGGAGGAGTGAAGTTTTAAGAACCCGGCTCCTGTGGGCCCAGCAGGGGCCTGCAGCATCCAGCCCCCAGGGCCAAGGGCATCGCAGGTGGGCCCGTCCCCATGAGGGACTCAGCATGCAAGCCTGCCCCGCCTGGGACCTCCCACTGCCCACCACTGGGCACAGCCCTGGGGGCCCTGCGGGAATGTGAGCCTGGTCTCCTGTGTGCCATTTGCCAGTGCCACCAGGACACTGCTCCACTGCAGCCTCACGGGAGGGACCTGCCCCCACGCCTGGCCAGCGGGGCCCCGCCTGCTTCCCTCCAGCCCTGCCATCCTCACTCAGCCCCATGGCCCATGCCTGTCCCAACCTCTAGCTCTGACATGGGGCTCTGTGTCCACTGATCAGTGCCCCTTCCCAGCTGGCCCCGCACAGCCCAGCGCATCAGCCCAAGCCTTGCAGCTGGGAGGCAGGGTGCCCGCGCCACCCACCCCTGCCCAGGGCCTCTGCCAGGGCGGAATGCCATTCCTTGGCTCCACCCCCTCTCTCCAAGCAGGGCTGGGGCCCACAGGTAGCTTCCTTGAGAGGGCTCCTGTGCCCAGCCAGCCTGCCCTCGACAGCAGTCCTGCAAATTTCAGGGTGGGGTGGAGTCACACAGGCTGATATCCTGGGGTCCGGGGGGCTCCCAGGCTCAGAGCACTTGGCAAGGAGTGCCAAGTGGGGGCCCATGAATTATTCAGAGACACCGGACACCCAGCCTGAGCCAGGAGCGGCTGGGGGGCTGACCTGCGGGCCACCTAGCCCAACAGGGGGCCCGCGGAGGCCTCCTCTCCAGTCTCCACCCTGGCTGGCTCAGGGCCAGAGCTGAATGCAGGGAGAGGGCGCCTCCCCACTGGTCAGCAGCTTGAGGGCTCTTGTCCTCACTCATGGAAATGGCAGTGGCTGAAGGGTGTGGGGGGTGGGGGCACCTCAGGGGGGGGTTACCTCAGGGAGGAGGGGGGCACCTCAGGGAGGTGAGGGGCACCTCAGAGAGGAGAGGGGGCGCCTCAGGGAGGTGGGGGCGCCTCAGGGAGGAGGGGAAGCACCTCGGGGTGCCTCAGATGGGGGGCTGCTGTGAAACTGCCCTGCGAGACCAGCTCCCTCACCCACTCTGAACACACTGGCACCAGGGGCCAGAAGCAGGCCCTGGACGCCGCCAGGGAGAGGAACTGGGTGTGGGGGGACCTGGTGTCCAGCAAAGAGCCTCAGAGACACAGGGCAGGGGGTGAGGGAGCTGGAGCCCGCTGCCCAGACTGGACCCAGTCATCTGGGCTTAGGCGTCTGTCCATCTGCCACACCTGAGGCTCAGCCGGAATGGAGGCCCAGGAAAGAGCCCTTGGGAGATGGCCGCCTTGACCTCCGGGTCCCCAGACCCTGGTGCTCGGGCAGGTTCTGCATGGCACCAGGCAGAGGCAGGGAGGGGTGGGAGAGGCCAGGCAGTCCTGCTGGGAGGGGCTGGAGGCCCCCTGGGGAGAGGCCCTGACCGCTGGCAGATCTCTAGTTCCCCAGCCCTCCAGGAGGCTCTGGGGCCAACAGGCCGAGGTCAGAGGCCCTGGGCCCGATGCTACTGGGTCTGGAGGAGAGATGGGGCGGGCATCCAGGGCGGAATGGCATGGAATGCAGGTGGCAGCGTCTGCCCACGTGGCCGCTGCGCCCGCAGAGGGGGCACCCTAGGGGCCCCACGCCTTCTGTCTCCCGGCTCCCCCGCCATCGCCCTCGGGTGGGAGAGCTTGGGGAGGGCGCCTTCAGAGCCTGCAGTACACACGGCGGGCCCCCTCGCTGCCAGGCACCCTCTCCCTCATCCCCTTCCAGCAGTTTCTCTCGAGCTGTTTTTGGAAGTGGCGGAGGCCCTGCCCTCCACCCGCTGAGGCTCCAGCACCACTGACAGTGCTAGGCGGGGCCGGGACCCGGCCTGGACCGGGTGGCGCTCCCGCCCGAATCCCGCTCCTGTCCCAGAGCGAGGCCGTTGCTATAGAAACCGAGCAACAAAGGGAAGAGGGCGGCGGCCCCAGCAGGGTGGGGTGGGGTCCTCTGGGGACCCGGACGCCAGCACCGGGCAGGGCGGGCTGCTGCGCCGTCGGGGCGTCAGTCTGCGTGTCCCGACGCCGCCCTTCCGGGCCGAGGCCCCGCTGGCCAGGACGCCCGCCGTCAGGGGGCCGCGGAGTCCCAGCCCCACCCGCGGCCCAGCCGGTTGCCCCGAAGTTGCCATGGAAACAGGCGAGGACCGAGCGGGCCCGGTAGAGGCCACCCTGCGACGGAGGCCAGGGGGCGCCAGGCGGGTCCCGTAGCCCCCAGTCCGCCCCGGCAGGTGCGCCCCTGCCCCCGCGGCGTCCCGGGCGGCCAGACCCCGGGGGCGGGCTCCCGACGCCCCGCCCCGGCCGCAGGCCAATGGGCGAGCGGACAGCCGGGCGGGCGGGGCGGGCGCGGCGGGCGCGGCGGAGGCAGCGGCTGCGGCGGGGAGACGGGCGCGCGCGGAGAACGCGGGGCGACTGGGCGTACGGACCATGGCCTCCAAGTGCCCCAAGTGCGACAAGACCGTGTACTTCGGTGAGTGCCCGGGCCCGGCCGCCCTTGGGGTCAGCTCCCCGCTGCAGAGCCGCGAGCCCCCCGCGCTCGTCGGCCAGCGCCCGGCCGCCACCCCAGGATGCCCGGCCCGGATCCGGCTCGTCCGCTGCCCACGCGGGTGCGGCCGGAGGGTGGAGCGGCGACGAGCTGGGGGCGGCCACGCCCGAACCCCCGAAGTAGCCGATGGGGGCGAGGCGGGGGCCCGAGGCCTGGCGGGCGGGGGCGCGTGGACCCTCCAGAAAGCGGCCGGGCTTGGGGGAGCGCTCTGCGCTCGCGGGCCGATCGCGGTCCTGCCTGGCTGTGCCCAGCGGGGCGGGGTCGGGCGCAGCAGCAAGCTCTGCACGCTTCCAGCGCGCTCCCGCCTTTCTCTGCCCTTTCGCTCGGACCCCAGTCGCGCCACCCACGGACATGTGGCCGGGCCGGCTGGCTTCATGACCCTCAACCCCAGCCCCGACCTCTGCCCACGCTGGGCCAGGTCTAGGCTCTGTCTGGATTCAGCCCATGCGGGGGCGACCTTGGCCTCCACCTCTTACGCGTTCCGACACGCTCCTTTTCTTGGCGCAAGTTCCCCCTGGACTCTCCTGCGGTTGGGGTGAGGAACGAACCCTCACAAGCAGGAGAGGGCGCTGGAACCCAGGTGGCCAGGCCCCCTACCTCCTCAAGGTCAGAACAGTGGCATCCGGGAGGAGAGAGTGGGGAGGAGAGCCTGTCTCTGCCTGGAAGCCCCCTGGGTTGGCAGAGACTGCCTCCCATGGGCGCACCACTCGCTGGCACTCCTAACCTGATGTCTGGCTCACTCCCCCACTCTCCCTCACCCTGGCTGGCCCTCTCCCCAACTTTGCCAGGGTCCCTGCCCACTAAGCCTCCCACCAACTCCCGCACAGACAGACAGTGGCACAAGTCAGAAGAGCAGGAGAGACAGGGACAGAGAGAAGACCCTTCTCTCGTCATCCTTGGGGCAGTGGCCTGGGTCTGAGGTGGGGACTGGCCGAGGTGAAGATGGCCCCTTGGTTTCCCTGCGGACGGGTGGGAGGAGGAGGCGCAGGCCGTTGTTTGCTGTTCCCAGAGGGGAGGGACCGGATTTGGCCTGGAGTGCTTCTGGCCTGGCTGGAGGCCGCGGAGCTTCCGGCTGCCTGCTGGGGAGCCCGCCCAGCCCTCGGTCCCCATTCGGACAGGACTCATCCCTGTAAGGCTCAGGGTAGGGGCCAGCCCCAGGGTTGTCCTGCCAGCCCCGCTGCCCACATCTTTACTCCGGGCCAGGCCAGCTCAGGGACGGGCCGACAGTCCCGTGGACAACCCGGAAAAGCGCTTCTGCCTGCTTGGGCGGCTGCTGGCTCCCAGCAGAAAACAAAGGCTGGCTTCTCTCCTGGTCTGGAGGCCCTGGTGGAGGAAGGGGCGGGGCCAGGAGGCTGCCACCCCGAGTCCGGCTGCACCCCAGTGGGTGCACAGAGGAGCCGGGCCAGGGCACCCCGCAGTGACCTCAGGATGCCAAGTCTTTGCGTCCCCGACAATGGCAGCTGGGTGGGAGCTGGTTCCTTTCCAAGCCATTAGACTCAGTCGATTCTGCCTTCCCAACGTGGGCTGGTAACGTGTGGCCATTGACCTGCCCGGTGGGTCCGAGGGTCATTCCCCTGCCCCCCAGTGGCCACAGCCTAACAGCTAGCCAGAGCAGCATGGTTCTGGCTGCCCTGAACCGCAGCTGCCTCGGCAACCGCTGGCCAGCGGGAGAGCTGGGAGAGGATGCCAGTCTGGCATGGGATCTGAGCCTGCCTTGGGCTCAGCCAGCTCCTGTCTGCCCTGGCATGGACCTGTGGGAGGCCTGGCCAGTCTGAGCCCTAGCCTCCTAGGGTGGAGTGGCCAGAAAGATCTATAAGCCTGTGGTGCCCCTGGGAAGGGGATGGTGGGTGGGGGTCCCAGAGGCTGCCCCTGGCCAGGCCAGCAGGTGCCACCAGGGTCACTGGAGCCAGAACTCCAAGCCCCGAACCTGAGCCACCAGGAGCACAAGCTGCCCTCCAGGAGCCTCCCAGGCCGCCTGGGCCTGGGGGTGTGCTGGCCCGGCTCCTGCTCCCCGCCCTGCTGGTGCCCTGGGGGAGGCCTGGCCCAAGCAGGGGCCACTCTGGGAAGGAGTCCCCGCTCCCTGGCCAGTCCTGCCCGAGCGGAGGGGCCCCAGCCCACCCACCCCTCTCCTCCCCTTTCCTCTGGCCAGGCCCCTTCCAGTCGGGAGGACTCCAGCTCAGCTCCAGCGGCTTCCTGCCCCGTCCTCCGCCCCTTTCCTGCTGTGCTTCCCTGGGGAAGCCCCAGCTTCCGTCCATCGGGAGACGGCCCAGGAGCCCTGGAGTAGGGGGAGGCAGGGGGCAGGGAGGGCCCCCGACGTGACCCTTAGCAGCTGGTCTCAGACCTTGGGCGCCAAAGCCGGAGGCAGGAGGGGCGGTGCTCTCGCAGCTTAGGGTGAGGAGGCCAAATATGGACAGCCGGCGCCCTGCCCTGTCCCCTGGGGGGCCACAGGGACTGGCCTCTCCACCGGGGATCTGGAGGCTTGACGCTACTGCCATCAGCCAGGCTGAGGCTCTGCCAGCTCCTGTAGGGCCCTCCTGGAGGCTCTGGGGCCGTGTGAGGGGCAGGTGTGTGCGGCATGTGTCAGGGAGGGGCAGGTTTGAGCTGGAAGCCCGTCCAGGTTGCCTGGTCCAAGCAGTGACCCAGGGTGATGAGGAGCAGATAGTGGGGGCAGCCACATGGCTCCTGGGGGGTGAAGGGGACCCAGATGCCAAGGCTGCCTGGGACCTGGGGGCAGCGGGGGCTGAGCATGGGGGCTGGGGGCGCGGTGCTGACACTGCCCTCCTGCCCAGCTGAGAAGGTGAGCTCCCTGGGCAAAGACTGGCACAGATTCTGCCTCAGGTGCGAGCACTGCAGCAAGACGCTGACCCCTGGGGGCCATGCCGAGGTGAGCGCCTCCCCCAGGCAGGGAGGGGGCGGGGAGCCGGGCCAGACCCCCGCCCTCAACCCCTGCCCTCTGCCTAGCATGATGGAAAGCCCTTCTGCCACAAGCCCTGCTATGCCACGCTGTTTGGACCCAAAGGTGAGACTGGGTCCCCCATGGGCCAGGCCGGTGGGGACACCCCGCCCAGCTCAGACGGCCCAGGTCCCCTTCTCCCCTTGCCTGTGCGGTCCCCTCCCTCCTGGAAGGACAAGCACTCTCCCTGCCTTCCCCACTGCGGCCCTCTGGGGATGCGGTCCTGGCCCCCCATGGCTGAAGGAGCCTTCCTGGGAAGTTGGGGGTGGCTGAGAGGTGCGGGGGTGGGGAGGGCCCGGGCTCCCGTGTCCAGTGCCTGCCCCCACCCAGGGGTGAACATCGGAGGGGCCGGCTCCTACATCTACGAGAAGCCCTCTGCCGAGAAACCCCAGGTCACCGGCCCCATCGAGGTCCCGGTGGCCCGAACTGAGGAGCGGAAAGCCAGCGGCCCCCCGAAGGGGCCCAGCAGAGGTGGGCGGGGTGAGTGTGTGGCTCGGGGGTGGGGTCGGCGCCGGCAGACCCTGACCCCGCCCCTCCCCCAGCCTCCAGCGTCACCACGTTCACCGGGGAGCCCAACATGTGTCCTCGCTGCAACAAGAGGGTCTACTTCGGTGAGTGGCTGCGCCCGGCCCCTGCCTGGGAGGGCTCCCCGGGCGCCCCGGCGTCATCCTCTGTCCCCTCCCCAGCCGAGAAGGTGACGTCTCTGGGCAAGGACTGGCACCGGCCGTGCCTGCGCTGCGAGCGCTGTGGGAAGACGCTGACCCCGGGCGGGCACGCGGAGGTGAGAGGCGAGCGGCCCCGGACGGCGAGGGGGGCCGGCGCGGGGGGCGAGCGGCGGGCCCGAGGAGGGCTATGAGGGTCCGGGGACGCGAGGGCCCGAGGAGGGTGGGCGGGGGTCCGGGGTGGAGCGGGCGGGCCCGAGGGGAGCTTCAGGCCGGGAGGGGCGGGCGGGGGCTGCGGTCTGGGGTGGACAGGCGGGCCCCGAAGGGAGAGGCGGGCCGGGAGGGGCGGGCGGGGGCCCGCGGGGGCTGCGGTCTGGGGTGGGCAGGCGGGCCCCGAGGGGAGCTGCGGGCCCGGAGGGGCGGCGCGCGCTGCCCCCTGGAGGCCCGCCTGGCGCGGTGCGCGCACCGCGCACGGACGCTGGTGCGGCGGCGCTGCGTCCTCCAAGTCCACCTGGGGAACCGAGGGCTCAGGGTGCCGGGCGCCTGGACGTGGAGGAGGCCACCGGGGGCGGTGGGCGTGGAGTCTGTGGCCCCCTTCTCACCACCCGCACCCTGTCCTTAGCACGATGGCCAGCCCTACTGCCACAAGCCCTGCTACGGAATACTCTTCGGACCCAAGGGTGAGTGTCGGCTGGAGTGTGGGCCGCGGGCCCCCTCCCGCCCTCTCCTCCACCAAGCGGTCTCTCTCTGCAGGAGTGAACACGGGAGCCGTGGGCAGCTACATCTATGACAAGGACCCTGAAGGCAAAGCTCAGCCCTAGGCCCCCGGGCCGCTCTGTGCGGGTCCCTGACCCCAGGCCCACTGCTTGGCTGCGCGGGGAGAGTGCCCGCTGCCCAGGCCGCCTCTGCACCTGCAAGTCCAGGGCCAGAGAGCTGGGGGAGGACCCTAACCCCAGGACCCTGCCCCGTCCCTGTCTCCGGGTGTATCTGCCTGTGTGTCCCCGACGGCCCGCTGCCCCCTTTCGTCCTGGCCCCACGTGTCCCCACGTCGGGGTCTCGTGGCCCCACATGCCCCTGGTGTCTCTGTGGCCTGGGTGACCTTTCTGAGGTGGAGCCGCCCCCATCCCGCCCACAGTGTTATTTATGCCCCACTTGCCAGTGACAGCCACAGCCACGCCCCTCACCGTGTTCCTCCCGCCTGCCTCGCCAGCGCCCGCCCACCGCCCTCACGTGGCTCACACTCTGAGTGCTGGGACTTTTGCTACCAATAAAAGGTCTGAAGGTCAAGGGCGCACGTGTCTGCAACTCTGGGGCGGACTCGCAGCCGAGGGCCCATCTCTCAGTACAAGTGCCCCCGGCATGCCTGGGCCCGGTTTCAGGTGGGGGCGGGGCCCTGTGCCCAAGGGTGATGCCCATGGGTGGCAGGCAGGGAGGATGTTGTTTGGGCTGGTTTAGGCGAGTGGGGGGCTGGGCCCTTGGGAAGGACTAGAGGGAGGTGGGGAGTGCGGGAGGCTGGGGTCCTGGTGCCCAGAAAGGGGCACTAAAACCAGGCGGTGCCTTGGTCCAGCAGAGAGCTGGAGGGAGGGGAGCTGAGGGCACCCGGTGGAGGGAGGGAGGGACAGACGACCCCTCCTGCAGGGGAGGAGCGGCGAGGGGTGGGCAGGACACCTGAGGCAGAATCTGTGCCAGTCTTTGCCCAGGGAGCTCACCTTCTCAGCTGGGCAGGTGGGAGCCCAGGGACAGAATGCAGGCTGTCTGGAGGGCCTAGTGCTCCTGCCTGAACAGAGTTTCTGCATCTGGTTTGCCGTGTTGATGGAGTCACCTCTGGCCTCTTCAGGCTGACCTTCGCAACCGGGAACCCCTAGCAGCTGGAGGAGCCCCCTAGACTCCCGCCCACGCTCCTGCCTTCCCTTTATCCGCGGCTCCCTAGCAGCCCGCCAGAGGGCGCCTCTTCTCTTCCGCTCCGGGGCAGAGCCCTGGTAGACCCGCCTTCCACGGCTCAGCGCGTGCGCCGGCCTGCTCCCAGTACCGCATCCCCAGAGGCCTGGCCCTCCCGGAGCCAGGAGCTTCGGGACCTGGTCATCTCTGGGCCTGTAGGCACCGTAGGCAGCCGACTCCATATGTGCCCTGCCCCCACCCCCTCACCCCCGGGGCCAGCTCTCAGCACCCCAGCCCCTGGCACAGGCCCCTCCCTGGCTCATTCTCCAGGAAGCAGGTTGAGACAGCTGAGCCAGGCCGGGCTCATTGTCCTTCGAGCAGCCATCCGTGTCCCTCGGGTGGAGCGGCCGGCTCGGTGTCCGCAATCCCAAGCCGCCCTCCCTCCTCCAGGCCCGTCCGGGCGTCCAGCGTGGGCAGCAGTGTCTCCTTGGATTTGGCCGGCGCCGGGAACGCAGCCAGGACGTGCAAGGCGGGTTGGCCTGCCCCGGGGGGTGGGAGGCCCTGGTGCAGGTACCCCAGGGGCGCCCCACTTTCACCCCGGGCAGAGGTAAGGGGTGCACTCAAGAGGAGCGGCTGGGACGACTCTCCCCATTCCCCCCTCCCTCCTGCTAAGCCGAAGCTCCCTGGTTGGGGGGGTCGTTGGGGGCACCCCCAGGCCCGCCCTTGCCGAGGGCTCCTCTTGCCGGATGGAAACTTCCTGCCGTCCAGCCAGTGGGGGCTGCTGAGAGCACAGCTGGGCCCCTCTTCCTCTGTGAAGCTCCAGTGGAAACTACGCGAGGGAAACGCGATCTTCTGCGAGCCCTTCCCCCAGACCCGGGAGGAGGGGCGCCTATTGTGTGACTGCCGCCTTGCGGGCAGGGTGAGGGGCACCGGGTCCCCCAGAGGGCGGATCGGCCGCAACCTGCTTGGCGCTAGTGCCTCCCACTCGCGGGGTCTGGCCGGGGAGGCCGCGTTCCGTTTCCTGCTCGCGGGAGAGTGCTGAGCCTCCTTGTTTGTTTCCCTGGGGTTGTCATGGAAACCGGGGCGGGGCAGCTCCCGCCGGGCTCCTCGCGGTCGCCGGGTGCCGCCAGTGGGGGCCGCGGGGGCCCCGCGCTGCCGGGGCTCCCTAGGGGACCCCAGCTCCAGGGAGCCAGGTGTTTCCTCGGGCACCCCGCCGGCCAGCGAGGCGGCCCTGAAATGCCATCTAAGCTCCTCTCTCTGCTCCAGAACCCCAGGGCTGGGCAGGGCACCCCGGCCTCCTCTGACACCCTGCTCCCCAGCCTCACCCCCTCCCACCGGTCCAGTCTTCCCCACTTCCTCCACAGGGCCCTCTGAGCCCCCATGCATCCCATCAGGCCCTGGCTGGTGTTCTTTCCCCTGCCCCCCACGCCAGGCATCTCTTCAGCTTCCTCTGTCCCCACTTCCTGAGTCCCGGAATCCCCTGACCCCTGCCCTAGATCCCCCAGCCCCTCTCCCTCCCAGCCCCACCAGCTTCCCCTGGGCCAGTGACCCCCCAGTGCCAGCCCTGGGCTGCCCCTCTGCTGTGAAGGCTCCCTGGGGATCCCGCCCTGTTCCGCTAGCCTCCCTGAGCCCCTCCAGGCCTGGAGGGGGCATGACCTTTCTCCAGCACCAACGCACTGGTAGTGGTTCCAGGAGCTGAGGGTCAAGAAGTCACCGAGTGCCTGTGAGCCTGGCCCTGGGCCGCTGGGGGCGGGGCCAGGGAGGACAGCTGGGAGAGGCGGCCAGGTGCGGGCTGCACACTTTCTCAGGGCCCAGTGGCTGCAGGGGTGGGTCTGGGGCGGTGAACATGCCCAGCTGCCGGACTGGCGAGGCTGGAATCTGAGGCCGTTCTGCATGGCCTTTGGCTCTAGGATACAGAGATTCCTGGCACCAGGCTCATCCTGGGGGGCGGGGGTGGGTAGGGAGGGCAGGGGCACTTCAACAAGCCGAGCTGCAGGCCCTGGCAGGGCTGGCTGAGGGGGCTCACGGCTCAGGTGCCCCAGCCCCTCTGCATCCCGGGCCTGCTTCCAAGAGAGGAGGGGAGGGACTCTCTCCTGCCTGGGCTGGTCTCAGGCCCGGAGGACAGGGTCGGAGCCCTCCTGGGAAAGCACAGATTCCATCCCCCCCGCCCCCACCTCACGGCCACCTGGGGCAGGACCTTGGGGCAGACAGGGGGTCCTGGGAGACAAGCTGCTAAAAATAGGCCTTGGGAATGTCTGAGTGCCTGTGACTCAGCCGGGCCTGGAGGAAGGGCAGGGAGGGGTGGACTCTGGGGGTAGGCAGCCGGCTCTGGCCCGGGCTCAGCAGTGGTCCCCGAGCACACATTGGAGCCGCAGGGCACTGGGTGCAGGAATGCCAGAGCAGCCCTGCCGGCCCAGCCCTCGCAGGGGACAGCCTTACTCTTGTCCATGCTGAGGAGGGCCCAGAGCCTGGGGCGCAGGGTGGAGGCTTCAGGACTGGCTGGCGAAGGCCAGGGGCAAGGGCCACCGTGTATGGCCTGGGGTGGGCGTCTTTGTAGCTCCGAGGGCAGAACTCCCCTGGAAGGCTCCTCAGCGGCCGCTGGGGCCGAGCCTTGCTCCACAAGTTCTCCCAGTGCCTGGAGCCCAGGTGAGCCCGCCTTGGGGCCCCCGCCTGCCCTCTCTGTCCAGAATCCTGCTGTGGGGCAGAGTCCCACCTAGTTCCCGTCTGGGTGGAACACGAGCGGGTGAGGGTGTGGCCGTGTGCACGGAGAGGGTGAGCACGCGCTGGTGGCCTTGGCCAGCAGCCAGAACCCCGCAGCAGCCTCCCCCAGGTCTCAGGGCCCTGGGTGACCTCACGCTGGCAGAGTGTAGGGGGTGTATTCTGGGCACAGAGCAGCCTGGGGCAAGAGGCTGTGCTGGTCGCTCTGTCCCTCACACTCCAGATGCCCACAGCCCTGGGGCCAGTGCTGGGAGGGAGAGCGCGGGGCTGGGTGCTGCCCGCGCGGGGTGCCGTGTCTTGGGATGCGCCTGGTGCTTCACTGTGCCTTCCGTGTGTTCGTGCAGCAGACGCCACTAATGACCCCAAAGGGCCAGGCAGGGCAGGGCTGGGTCTTGAACTGGCCCAGTGGTCCTGAGTTTGGTTGACCTTGGGCCGGGTCAGCGCCCCGCCCCTCCCAAGAGCTTCCTGGGGCAGGTGACCTGATGGAAGCCGGAAGCCTGCTCCTGGAGGGGCTGTTAGGGCCTGGCCGGCACCTCACAGGGAAGCCTCAAATGGGGCCGTGCCTGGCCAGAGAGTCTAGAGGCTGTGGGAGCTGTCCACCCTGCACACTCCCCAGTGCTGGAGGACTGCAGCTTTGGGGGGTCCCTAATTTCACAGACGGGCAGGCAGATAGGGAGCTGGGGGAGCTGAAGCTTTGGGAGGGTTCCAGGGAGAGAGAGTGTGTGTGTGTGGTGTGTGCGTGTCTGGAAAAACTGTGCTAAGTACCAACCCAAGGGCTACGCCCATGGGCCTTGGCCCCTCTTGGCCTCCTCCCCACACCAGCCTGCGCTGTGGCTATGGCAACGGCAATAACAGCTGGGCAGGCCAGGAAGAGACTCATCACCCTGGTTTGTAAGAGGGGGGGCTCTTGCTCCCCCACTCCCAGAGTCTGGGGGGCTTGGAGTCCAGTAGGGGGAGGGCTCATCCCCAGGGCCAAGTGTGCAGAAGGAAGCCGAGCCCAGCTCAGGGTGGCCCCCTGCCCCGGAGCCCCCGAGACACTCAGATGGGTGTGCCCACACAGACGTGCCCGCAGGCCCTGGACACACGTGCGCATCCTGGGTGCCAGCCGTTCACTGCTCCCTCGGGCTCATCACGCAGGGGAGCTGACCTCCGCCTGGCACACCTACTCGGGCGGTGCGCGCACCACTTGTGGCCTGACCCCAGGGTCTGCCGTGACAGACGCCCACCTCCCCAGACGGTCCTGCCCGGTGCCCCCACCCACCCGGCCCTCTCTGTCACCGGGGGGTCTCGACCCTTCCTCCCCTCTCTGCTTCTGCCTGTCTGTCTGTCTGCCCGTCCCACTCTGGCTGTCTCTCATTTCCACTTCTCTCTTGATCATGAAGCCAGGAGTGGAGGGAACCTGGGCCAACCCTCCTGTTCCTGGCCTGGCCTGGTAGACCAGGCACAAGCCAGGGAGACACCAAGGGCTGGGTGGGGGCAGGTGGGCAGCCACAGCTCCAGAAACCGGGGAGGCACTCCTGTGCCCGGGGGGAGAGAGTGGTGAGGCTCGGGGCAGGGCAGGCTGGTGTGGTTCCCGCAGTGGAGGGTGGGCACCGCTCCTGAGGGCAGCAGGCAGCCAGCCACCTGGGGCTCCAGGGCAGGGCTCGAGCTTTGTGGACCCCAGGGCTTGCGGAGCCCCAGTGGGGGGCAGAGCTGTGGCCTACTCTCAGAGGGGGGTCCCAGGGAGGAGGGAGGACCAGAGTGGTAGGGGAGCATGGGGTCCCGAGCGCTGACCTCCCCGAGGCTGGGGCGTGCTCCACCACCGCGGGGCCTGGCGGGGGGCAGAGGGCAGGTAGGGTCGGGATGGGGGGGGAGGCCGTCGCTCCCCTCCTCCCAGCGACAGGCCCAGGGGGTGGGGTGGCCGGGCGGTGGGGGGGGGAGGCTGGGGGGGAGGGGGTGGGGTTCCCTCCGCTCAGGGCTGAGGGCCTCTCAGAGGATGGTCTCCAGCGCCCTCCGTGGGGACAGGGCCTGGTCAGGCCCAGAGATGACGATTTGTTTTGAGGGACGGGTGTGTCGAGGGGAGCCAAGGACACTGGTGAAGGTTCGGGGTGGGGGCCGGCATGGGGAGAGGACTGAGCGCTGAGGCTCTGCTGAAGCCAGGAGCTGGGTGTGGCTTGAGGGGTCACGGTGGAGCAGAGAGGTGGAGGGTCCACAGGGAGGGTAGCCCCTCCTGCAGCAGAGGGCGAGAGGGGGTGCCCTGGGCGACACTGACCGACAGGAGGGTGGGGCAGGGCAGTGTCCTCCGGGGCGGGGAGCAGGGGGACCCCACCCAGGCCTCCCTGCCTCCGCCTGGGCTGAGGGGCAACGGAAACCCGTCCATCGGCCTCCCCACCAACCCCCGACGCCCGCCATGAGGCCGCAGGCCTCTGCTGGTTAGCGGAGGATGGCCTAGGGCCCTGCAGCCCGCCAGCGCCCGCACCCTTGGCCTTCCCCCATTCCTGGAGCGGGTGGGGCCTGCAGTCTCCGCCTGGCACCGGAGAGGCTCCGGCCGCCCCCCCGTCCTTGGACGTCGGACTTGGACCTCTCCGCCCTCTGCCCTCGGCGCTTCCTGCGGAGATAAGGACCCCTCCCCCGCCGCCGCGCAGCTCCACGGAGGCCTGGGCGTTGCCGCACAGACTCCCCCCACCCCCGACATCCCGCAGAATCTCCAGCCCTGCCGTTGATGGGTGTCCCCGCCTTGGGAGGGGATGTCCCGTCTCGGAATCTCAGGGGAGTTACGCTGCGGTCCGACGGACATCCAGGGGCGGGCCGAAGCGGGGCTCGGTGGAGACTGGGATGTCCCTTGGGGGTAGGAGACGGGCGGGGCAACCTTCTGGCCCCACGCGTGATGAAGGCGGAGGGCAGTTCGTGGGGGAGGGCTACCAGGCTGAGAATGCCCTGGTAGGTGCCCCCTGCCCTGTATCTAGGGAAAGGCCTGGAAAGGTACGACACGCTCATTTGCATCTCTCTGCATTATAGCGGTTACCTTCGGGGCTCCAGCACTCTGAGGCGGGGGTGGGGCGGGGCGCGTGGGGTGCTCTCTCCCGCTCTGGGGAGCTCCCGCCCAGAGTCCGGGGCGAGGGCGGGGCTCCTCCGGGGTTCCAGCCCAGTCCAGTCGGCGAGAGTGCCCGCCGACCTCCTGGACCCCCTCGGACCGCACTCTGCCGTCGGCCAGGCCCGGGTCTTGCCCCAAGGCGAGAGTGGACCAGATGACCTTTCTTGGCCTGTTGGCTGGAATCCGAGGCCTCCGGGTCCAAGTCCAGGACTCAGGGGGGCGGGGCGCTGGGGGCGTGTCCCAAAGGGGCGGAGCCCAGGGGTCCTTGAAAGACGCGGACCGGGCGCGACCCACCCAGTCCAGCGCTCCGGTCTGCTCCCGCCTGGCCATCTGCCCCGATCCGGCGCCACCATGCCCAAGTGCCCCAAGTGCAGCAAAGAGGTGTACTTTGGTGAGCGCACCCCACCCTCGCCCTCCCCGGCTCGAGCTGAGGCTTCCCCCTCAGCCCCACGCGGAAGCGCGGCCCAGGGTCCATCCCGCGGGGCTGCCCGGGTGGGCCGAGGGCGCAGGGGGACCTTGGGCAGCGCCTCGGGGCGACACCTAGCCTTGCTGGTGGCCGCCTGGTGTGCCGGTCGGGCCTCCGGCGTCTGGTCGCCGTCCATCTCTGCCCCGCTCTCTCTCCGGGTCTCACTGAGTCTCCGGTCTCTGAATCTCCCTGACTCTGGGGTCTCCCTGTCTCCGGGTCCCGCTATCTCGCCCCTTCCCTGGCGCGCCCTGGGCGGGGACCCCGGCGGGTCGGCAGGAACGCGGGGCTCGGGCCGCTTCTCCCATCGTTAAGTAGAAACAGACGCGGAAACCGGCGCCCCGGGCGGCGCAACCCCGGGCGCCGCCTCCCGCCCCGCGCCCCTGAGCCCAGGGGAGGTGGGGGGGCAGGAGGAAGTGGGAGGTCCCTCCCGCCCCAGCACTGCGGTCGCCGGTGCAGCGGCGGGGGAGGGCTCAGTCTGGGAGCCCGGCCCGGTCCTGCCCGAGACCCCCACCTCCTCCTCCTCCAGCCCCACCCAAGCCCTCGGGGCGCCCCGAGGACCAGCGCCCACTCCCGCTCGTTAGGCGCGACGGTCTGGGGACTGGAGGTGCCCCACCCGCGGGGGCACAGGTGCCGCTGAGCCCCTGGGTGGGCCACGGGGCGCTGTGGGCGGGCCTTGGCAGAGGGGTCTGGAGAGCGTGGGTGTGAGCGTGTGCGTGTGCCCCGTTTCACGGAGTCTCATCTGTGCCTCTGCAGCTGAGCGGGTGACTTCCCTGGGGAAGGACTGGCATCGGCCTTGTCTCAAGTGTGAGAAATGTGGGAAGACGCTGACCTCCGGGGGTCATGCCGAGGTCGGTGGTGGGGCCTGGCGGGGCCAGCGGGGAGGCTGAGGGATAGGGGCAGGGCCGGTCGGCAGACTCTCATGGCCGCTCTCCCTGCAGCATGAAGGCAAGCCCTACTGCAACCACCCCTGCTACGCGGCCATGTTCGGACCCAAAGGTATGCTCCCCACGACCTTGCCTGACCCAGCCCTCCACAGCCCCTGGCCACCCCTAACCTGCCCTCTACCCCTCTGCAGGCTTTGGGCGCGGCGGAGCCGAGAGCCACACTTTCAAGTAAACCCAGGTACTTCCCGACGCCTCACCCCGCCCGGCCCAGTGGCCCTGAGAGCACCCTGGACCTGCACTCACCTCTGTCCTTGTGTCTCTGCACAGGTTTTGGAGACCCATCTCCAGCTGCCCGCTGGGCTGCTGTCCTCCAGGCCAATGGCAGGCCTTTCTCCACAGGCACCTGGGGCTCCCCTTATAGACCCCCCCTGCCCTCAATAAATGCGGACACTTGGAAGACCTGCTTGTGTGTTTGCATCCCTGGAGCAACAGTGCAGGGGTGTGGCCAGGGTCCCGACGCCAGGCCACGCCGGGCACTCCTGGGGGTCCTGACGCCAGGCCACGCTGGCACTCCCTCTTCCTGCTGCTGCCAGCCTTGCTGCCTGCTGCCCTGGTCGGGCAGGGGTGCTCTGCGGGGAGCCCTGCTGGACAGCCCCTTGTCCAGCTCTGCAGATGTGCAGCCCTCCTCCCTGGTTCTGGAACAGGTCAGCAGGAACAGAGGGCCACAGGGTGAATCGCTGAGCTGGTTCCGCTTTTGAGAAGCTTTGGGGCGCTGTGGTGGGGAGCCCTTGCCTGCCCTCCCCACTTCCTGTGGCTCCACCCTTGTCTCCATTCCTTACCCCACCCCACCAGATGGAGCCAGCCCCCTCCGTGCATTCACCCAGACACCACCTGCCTCATCTGCCCCCACCCTACACCCAGGGGCTAGCATGTGGCCTCTGCCTGATGGGGGACTGTGAGGACTGGCTGGGGAGCGACGGCTGGGGGCTGTCTGGAAACTCTCATGTCAGCCTGAGCCTCCCTCAGAGCCCTCCCCGTTCCCCCTACTTGGTCACTGCTGCTTTGGCTCTGGCAGACTGCCCCGTCCCAGAACTTGATCTAAAGAGCCCAGAGGGGTCATCTCAGCCTTGTGTGTGGCCTCCGCCCTGCCCCATGGCTTGGCTATGGGTCTGGCAGGCTGGCTCTGGACAGGCGTCGGGGGCCCCAGGGAGGTGTGTGGGGTCACGTGTGTGTGTGTGTGTGAGAGAGAGAGATTTGGGTGGTTCAGAGAACTCCGAGGGGTGGGAGCTGGAGAGCCTCTGGGGATGGATGGGACCGAGGAGGAGGGGGCAGAGGAGGCTGAGTGAGCCTGGGTGTCTCAGTGCTGCGGGAGTGGAGGTGTCTTTGGGGCCCAGGGACTGAGGGCTTGTGGGCAGAGCAAGCGCAGAGTGGGGACTGTGTGCACAGGAAAGTCTGCCTTGAGCTGCTGGGAGGCAGCCCTGAAGAGGCAGCTGACTCCTGGCCTCATGGTGTGGTTTGCTGTCTGGGGGTGAGGGGCGGATGAGTGCTTAGAGAGTTGAGGCCTGCAGAAGAGTGGGTCAGCCAGGCCTCAGGCTGGGAAGGAGGATACTCCACGCAGAAGGCCCAGCAGGTGCGAAGACCAGAGAGGGAAAAGGGCTCAGGAACCACTTCGGGCAAAGTCTGCCGGCACTACGGCTGGCGGGCCTAACCAGGATAGTCTCCGAGCTCAGAGACCGAAGACAGCCAGACTGGAAGCCTGTGCTGGTCCCAGTCCTAGTTGAAGGAGGACCCTGGAAGGGACTGAAGTTGGGGGTGAGGGGGCAGACAGCAATGCCCCCATGACCGTGGTGGGAGGAGGACTCTTGGGAGGTAAGCTGCTTGTGGGTGGCCAGTGAAACAGCCTCCTGGGGTTCAGGTGCCTGGGTCAGAGGCCAAGTTCTAGAGAAAGGGGTCACTTCTGCGGGGGACACAAGGGATGAGCAGCTGGCTGTGCCTGAGATGGGGGCAGGCAAAGGTAAGGACTGGGAGGAAGATGGGGGAGTCAGGTGTGACCACACTTCCTGTCGGCTTGGCCAAGGCTGGGGTTGTTTGGGGAGCACTTTCTCTGCCTTCTCTCCCTCCCCTACTCTTGTCCTCTTTACAGCTTTATTGAAGCATAATTTCATGCCATAAAACTCACCTATGCACATTCCGTGCTTTTTAACCAGTTCACAGAGTTCTGCAACTATCAGCACAATCCAACTATAGACCAGTCTCCTTGCCCACAAAAATTCCCTCATGCCCACCTGCTGCCACACCCTGGTCCCAGCCTCTGTCCAGGTCACCTGCTTCCTGTCTCTGTACACTTGCTTTCTGGACTCTTCCTATAGATGAAAAGTAATATTCGTTGGAAGGACTGAGCTGAGGCTCTACTATTATGGCCACCTGATGCAAAGAGCCAACTCGTTGGAAAAGACCCTGACGCTGGGAAAGATTGAAGGCAGGAGGAGGGGGCCACAGAGGATGAGATGGTTGGATGGCATCACCCCCTCAATGGACATGAGTTTGAGCGAATTCTGGGAGATAGTGAAGGACAGGGAAGCCTGGCATGCTGCAGTCCCTGGGGTCGCAAAGAGTTGGATACGACTTAAGCAACTGAACAATAACACATCATATAGTGTTTTGTATCTGCCCTCCTCCATGTCTAGGCGAGTCCTCGTAGATTCCCGGCACTTCTATTGTGGGGTCGTCTGGTAAACTTAAGGCTAGCTCTGAAATTACCCAAACTGCTTTCCAAAGTGGCCGTGCGGATCCCGCTCTTCAGTGGTAGGAAGAAGGCTGAAGGGGCAGGACAGAGGCAGGTAGGGGTGGGGTGGGGACGAGGTAAGGGGTAAAGGGGGCTGGCTAGGCAGAGGCTGGACTGGACAGGAAGGGGCCGGGCGGGGGTCTGCAGGCGTAGGTTTGAAGGGGAGAGTCGCTGGCCGGTCAGGAGGAGCACCCTCCTGCGTGGCGCGGGGCTGATCGGTCGAGGGACGTCCCCCGGTGCCCGGGTGCCGGCCCCCGCGTCTGCGGCCTGGTGCGCGCGGCCGGGCCCGGGAGCCCGCAGCGGCCTGGCCCGAGAGGGCTCGAGGAGGCCGAGGATCGCTCCCGGGGTTGTTCGCGCCCAGCAGCGCTGCCCTCCTAGCCGCCGGCGGTTGCCCTGCCGCCGTTTGGAGCAACCGGAGGTGCGGAGCTGATTGGTGGGATCAGGACAAGACGTGTCGGGGCTGCGGAGACTGAGTCGCCCCGCGGAGCTCCCAACGCCGATTGGTGCTCGACGCACCGGAAGTGCCTCCGCAAGGGGCGGCACAGACAGCACCCAATGCCGGAGGCGCCGCTCATTGGGGGAGCTGGAGGCGTGTCCCAGCTTGCGCGGTGACTGGGCGCAGGCCCAGCGGGGGCGGGACATGCGCGGCGATTGGGCGCAGGGACCCCGCGCTCGCGGGGATTGGACGCGCGGAGGCTGTGGCGCGCTGTCCCGGAGAGGCCAGTGGGAGCTCCATGGGGAGGCGGCGGCTGCGCCGGCCCGACCCGGCGGACGCGGCCCGGGCTCTGCCCGAGGCCATCGCTGCGTTGAGCCGGACGCTGCCCGCCGCGCCCAGCCCCGAGACCTTCCGCCGCGCCAAGTTCGACCATCCGGAGGCGGTGAGGCCAGCAGGGCAGGCAGCCGGGCGCGGTGGGCCCGTGGGTGGACTAAGGGAGGTGGCCAGCTCCACTGGCAGTCGTTCTTTGATCCCCGCAGGCCCCCGCGCTCTGGCGGCTGCTCTTTCGTGTGCTCTCGCCGCTGCCCGCCGACGGCGCCTCGGCCTCGCTCGCCCTGGGTAAGCCTTCCCTCCAGGCCCGCCCTGGCCGGCCCCGGCCCCGCCCACCAACCACTCACGGGACAGCCCTCTGCAGAGTCCCGCCCATCTCCCCGCTTCCCCGCCAGACCGGTCCTGGTGGCCCCGCCCCGCCCCTCCCACCATCCACTCACGGGACAGCCCTCTGCAGAGTCCCGCTCACCTCCCCGCCTCCTCATCGGACCCTCCGTGGTGGCCCCGCCCCTCCCCGCCTCCTGGCTAGGTCCCCGTGTCCCTACGGGACCCTTCCGAGCGTGCTCTCTGCTCTGGGGTCGCGCGTGGGGCCCTTCCTTAGAGTCTGAGGGAGTGTCGCCTCCAGTGGGTGGCCCTCCTGAGCTGGCGTCTCCTATCGCAGAGGCTCAAGCCCGCTGGGTGAAGTCGGCGCTGCGCTCCCAGGGCTACCCGAGGCGGGCGCTGGTGCAGCTCCCGGACGACGGCTCACAGGGTGGCCGCGAGTTGCTGCTGGCCCTGGCCTGGCTCCTGGCCCGCGGGCCCCTGCCCGAGCGGCTGCTGACCCAGAGCCATGTGAGGCTGGGCGACGAGATACCCGTGTGTGAGGTGAGTGCAGGAATCCCAGCCCGGGCCGGAATCTGGGGTGCGGGAGCTGGATCGGCAAGGTCGGCCCTGTGGGGGTCAGCGTTGCCCTCCTGAATGCTCGGGCGAGCACACGGAGGCAGGGCAGGGCCCGGTGTGTCCACAGGGTCTGTCCCCAGCTCTTCCTGGCACCCCTCAGACCTGGCGGTGGTCACTCGCCTGGGCCTCCTTTCCCTTTTGGGGTACCCTGTGTGGGGTGCAGGGGCAGCGTGTGACCATTGCCCCCTCCGCAGTGTGAGGCCCTGGCCAGCCCTGGCCTGTCTGCTCCGAGTGTGGAAGCAGAAGGCTGTGTGGACATCCGCCACCTGCAGTGGCTGATGGGGAAGCTGCGGCTCCAGTGGCGAAACCTGATGGCCAGTCAGCAGGAGCAGTGCGCCCTCCTGGGCAAGGTAGTGCCGCTCGCGCAGCGCCTCTCTGCTGCACAGGCCTGTCCAGCTTCCCAGCTCAGGAAGGGGCTGGTCTTTGGCTGGATGTGGGTCTTCCCAGGCCTGGCTGGGGACTGACTGGTTGGGGGTGGCCCGACGGTGGGACGCTACGGCTCTGGATTGTCCAGGAGGGGCCTTGAGCAGGTGCTGCTGGGCGTCTGTGGGGCAGGGAATCAGGGAAGCCAGCGGGGGGAAGGTACCTTGTCCTCCCACTATCTCCTGGGTGTAGGCTCACAGGCAGTGGGCAGCTCTATCGGGGATCCTAAAGGCTGGTAGGGCTCAGCTGTGGGGGCACAGGGGTCCCCCTACTGGCCTAGGGCATGTTCTGGGCTGAGAAGTGACTGGGTAGGTGGCCTGGGCTCCCTCTAGCACAGGACTCTTTGGTGCTAGAACCCCTGGCAGAGGGTCTTTTGCTCAGCTCGCGTTTCCTGGGACGCCTTCACCCCTTCTTGTCTGGGCTCCATCTGCTCCTGCTGTGTGGGACGGGCCCCCCTGCTGACCTCCCTGCTGCCCTCAGGCCTCCCCTCGCTGGTGCACCTCCCTGCCCCCCAGACCCAGGTGGTCTGTGTCCCTGCCATTGGCCTCACTGGGCCACCGAGCCTGTCTGGGGCTGTTTCTGCCACCGCCCAGGCCTGCCACTTGATGGTCTGCGGCGGGCACAGGGGTGCAGGAGCTGGGCGGGGGTGCTCCTCCCTCTGCGGGGCCTCCTGGTGGCCCTGAGCCAGCCTCAGCAGTGCTGACTGCTGTCCCTTGCTGGGCCCTCTCTGAACCCCCTTTCCCGGTCTGTACCTTGCCTAGTGCTGGGGGGCACCCACATGCTCAGCATGGGGTCTGCGCTGCGTTTCAGATCCACTCATACACCCGTGGCTGCCACAGTGACCGCAGCCTTGGCCACCTGTCTGTCACCGAAACGGAGCTGCTCAGAGACCCCGAGGGCGGCCGGCAGGTGAGGCTGGTGGGACCAAGGTGGGTGTGGCCCAAGGTGAGAAGGGGTCTGGGAGGGTGGCACACCCAGGCTGTGGGTGGTCGTCAAGCTCACCATCTGGCTTGCGTGGGGGATGGGCACAACCTCTGTCCCTCTCCTTGCCCGGGCCTGCCAGTGCCGCCATCAGTGTGTGTGTGGCCGGGTACTGTCTGGGCCGTGGGGATAGCACAGGCATCGGGCGGCTGGCAGCCAGCTGTGGCGGTGGCGGGGGGGATGCTGGAATTAAGGAAGACGCCCAGGGTCTGGGCTGACGGGTGTGGGTGCCTTGAGCCTGTGGAGATGTCGCCTGGTGATGGGCTGGGAGTGGCCCACTCTCTGCTGACCTTCTTTTCAGGAGCCCCCTCCATTACTGTGTCCTGCCTGGAGGCTCACGTGGCCAGGGGCTCCTGGGACAGACCGGTGGCCACAACTTGAGTACTGGGCTCTGGCCGTCCAGAGTGAGGCTGGCACTGCCTGGCCTGGGGGCACTTGGCCGGGAAGAATGACTGAGGCTCAGGATGGACCCAGCAGGTCTTGGCTGTAGTGCTGCGTGCTCCTGGGGGTCTGCTCCCTGATGTGGGGTCAGGGTGGCCCATGGGGCCCACCTGGCCAGTGTTCCTGGCGGCTGTCTGGCTGGCTCTGTGGGCAGGACTGTGCTTGGCCCTTGAGGTGCTGAGGCAGCATCTGGGTGTACTGAGATGCCCTTGGCCTGGTCCCCATTTGGGGTGACTCAGCGGGGCCCAGGCTTCCTGCCCCTGGTCCCCTGGTCGGGGGAGCATGGGGGCTGTGGCAGCCCCAGCCTGGTGCTGTCTGGGACCCCAGCCTCCGTGGGCGCTGTGGTGGGGGAGCTCCCCCTCCGCCTGGGGGCTGGTGCGAGTTGGTGCCACAGTACCGAAAGCGTCGTCGTGGCCAGGCGGAGGGTTACGTTGACTTCCTCCCAAGGTTTGCGGATGGTCTGCGGGTGGCAGCTGGGAGCAGCCTACTTGAAGGGCCTGTGCTCTTGGGATGGGTCCCAGAAGCTTCTGGGATGGCCTCTGGTGCCGTCAGCGGCCAGGCGCGCTGTGGGCACTGGGCATTGTCCTTGTCCCCAGTCTGCTTCTGTACGGCCTGCCTGTTGGGGGTGTGGGCACCCCCGGGACTGTTCTTGGGAACCAATGAAGCTGCTTTTCTCACTCGCCACTGGGTGTGTGCGTGTGTGTGGTGTGGGCACGTGGCTCCACCCTGCCAGGTCCACAGGCCTCCCCCAGGTCACAGGGCAGTTCTCACCGCAGGTAAGTCTGCCTCTACCCTGCTCCACTGGCTTTGGGCTGGGCCCTTGGCCTGGTGTTCAAGGCACCCCCTCCGTCTGGCCAGGGGTGTCCAGCCCCCGGTGGCATGACGATGGTCGTGGCCTGGGTCTCCGTGCAGCCTCTGAGAGAGAAGGCCATCAGGGCAGCCTCAGTGCTGGCTCCGGCTGCTTGTTGGGTCCCGAAGCACATTCTGGGCTCTCTTCTAGGAGTGGCCTGGGCCTTCCCAGGGGACCAGAGGCCTGGGAGGCTGTGGAGGCCGATGTGTCTGTCGCTTGCCGTGGGCCCTCTGGGTGGCCCACACCTGGCCTCACCCCCTTCGGCTTCCTGAGGCCGTGGCGGCCCGGGCAGGTGGGCGGGGGCTCAGCACAGGGGCCGCCTGGACCCACGCGCGCCGGTGCGGGGTCTGTGGGTGCGGGCGTAGGGGTAGGGCGGGGCGCAGGGGGCCGTGCAACTGTGTTCTCCACGCTGGGCCCATGGCCTGTCCTCCGTCACCCTGAGCCAGGCACCGCGCAGCCCCTGCCCTGCCTTCAGGTTTAGGGGGTTACAGGGGAGGGGCTTCCCAGAGCCCAGAAGTCTCTGCTGTCCAGGACCCCCAGCTGCCCAAAGCCTCCAGGGTGCAACCCTCCGTCAGTGGGGATGTGGCGTGGAGTCCCGAGTGAGGGGCACCGGCACTCGGCCCCCACCCGCAGGACCCACGGTTGGGGCGGGCACGGAGGCTCCTGGGGTGGTCGAAGGCCTGAGGGTGCTGGAGGTGAGGCCGCCCGCTCCTCCCGTCGGCCTGCTGTGAGGCAGGAGTGCGGTGAGCATGATGGCGGGGCCCTGCGCTTGGCTCTGACCCGCGGGGCTTGCCTTGCAGCTGTTGCGGCGGCTGGAGATGGAGAATGCGCGGCTGGAGGCGGCCCTGGAGTGGCGGCACCGGGAGCTCATCTTCTGGCAGTGGATGGTCAGGAGGCACCCCCCACCCCCTGCCTGTCCTTCCCCTCCACACCCCTCCCCTCCCATCCCAACCCTCCCCTCCCCTGCCCTGCCCTGCCCTGCCCTGGCCACAGCAGCCCTGGGCCTTGGTGGGTCTTCCCATTTTCCAGGCGAGAAGAGAGGTCTCGGGGACGCCCCCTCACCCAACCCTGAAGCTGGTTTTTCACCTGGGCCTTGGGTTTCGAGTGTGGGGCTCTTTCAGACATCCGTCTGTTCCATCTCCACCCTTCCCAGCTCCTGAGGAGACCCAGGAGGTCCTCAGGGGGTCTCAGCCTTCTGGAAGTTTGCCCTCTGTGTGTCCCTGGTGTCCAGGCCCCTGGGGGTGAGGGTCGGTCCAGCCCCCTCTGTGACCTAGGGGTGGGAGCTGAGCCCTGCTCGCTGTCCCCGCTGGCTGGGGAACCTGGCCCATGGTCGAGGCCCAGGCCTGCCACCCTCCTTCTCACTGAGGTCTCTCCCTGCAGGACACAGTCCTGGACGCCTGCTCCCCGGAGGCCTCACCGGTCACGTTTCTGCCCAGGATCCCCGAGCCCGGGCCTGGAGCGGTGCGGCTGCTGGCGCGGGAGCTGCAGACCTTGCAGGAGGAACTGCGGGAGGCGGCAGAGGCCCGGCGGGCCGCCTGGCAGGCTGTGGTGAGCTGGCTGTGGGCCTGGGCCACTTGACCATGGACTTCCATGCTGGGGTTGCTCCCTTCGCTCTGTTTGGAAGACGTGGGCTCACCTGCCAGACTCCCCGGTGCCTCACCCCAGCAACCCTGTTGGATGGCTGGAGTGCTGGGTGGGGCTGATGGTGGGCTCCCCGGGTCTGTGCCCTGGGCCCTGAGCAGGCCCCTGGGACTTGGCCTGCAGGGATCAGCCAGGCCCAGTTCCCCGCCACGCCTCAGGGAGGAGCTGGGCCCGAGGCAGGGTGGTGGGCCACGTCCCAGGCGCCTAGTGCCCCCGGCTTGGGGCTGAGGTGCTCGATGAGGGTGAGACAGCCTGGAGGGACCAGGCCTCGGAGCAGTGACGTCTAGGCAACGGGAGGGGCTGCTGCGGGGCTGGGGCGGGGGTCAGGCTCAGTGAGAGCCAGGGAGCCCGGGGAGTGTCCTGGTAGACGGCTCGTCCTTGGCTCACTTGCTGCCGTCTCCTGTGCAGGTTGGTGGCCACGGGCCCGAGTGGAGAGCCGCGAGGCGGGCCCTGCAGACGGCTGTGGCGCAGGACCTGGCAGCCCTGCAGCGGGCCTGGGAGCAGGACGAGGGCCGGGCCCGGCCCCACGGGCCCCGCCGGCTGGTGAGGACCGATGCCAAGGTGCCTGGCGGCCCGGGCCTGTGGGCCGCCGAGGCGACAGAGGCGCTCAGGGCCCGGGAGGCCTGCCTGGAGGCGGCGCTGCGCCAGCTGCAGGGCCAGTGTCGGCAAGAGCTGGCCAGGCTGGCAGGAGCGCGGCCTGGCCTCATCTGGGTCCCGCCGCCCGCACGCTGAGCGCTGCAGGCGCCCCCGAGTCTGCACGGCCTTGGACGGGCAGGGTCCATCCCCAGCGGTGCAGGCTCTGGGACCCGGGGCCCCACCTCGGGCAGAGCGCGCCTGCGCCCTGCGGGCCTGGAGCAGGCCCCGGCTCTGCCCCCAGGAGGTCGTGGCAGCCCACCGTGGTGCCGTGGGCGTCAGGCCTTGCTGAGCACTCTGAGGAACACTGTGGAGGCCTGCTGGCAGAGCCGAGGCTCCAGCTGGCCTCTCTGGGGAGATGGGCGCCCCTCAGGCCCAGGGAGGGCCCCTGGGCAGGGTGGTGAGGCGGGGCCAGCCCAGGGCTGCCCGGGTGCTGGACAGACGGGCACGGCCTGCAGCACGGGGCGGGTGTTGGGCAGTGTGCCCTGGGTGCCTCTGCACACCCCACTTGGGCCAGCCTGTGCCTGGGACGTGTGTGGTTATGCGTGAGTGTCAGATCAGAATGCCCGGCGGGAGCCCTGGGTGGGGGCTCTGCTCTGCCCTTGGGGGCGGTGCCCAGGGGCCCAGGGGGGAGGCCGCTGCAGACAGAGCGGCTTTGTTTCCAAGGCCATGCAGGAGCGGGGCCCGCCTGACAAAGAGCTGTCTGTCCGGGGATGTCCCGCCAGAGCCAGCCTGTCCCCGTCCTGGGAGCTTGGCTTCTCGTGCTCACGCCCGCCCCTGTGGGCACAGATGGGGCCTGGCCTCCTGGGCCAGGCTGCCCTGTTCCCCAGGTCCCTGGGCCCCCAGGGTACGTTCTCACTGGCACCTTGCCGTCCGCCTGGGGGCACCGGCTGGTGCAGGCCTTGGTCCCGGGTGGGGCATGCCCACGGCGCCTCTGCACTGGCCTCTGGAGCATCGGGCAGAGCCGGCAGCGGTGAGCGGATGCCCCTCTGAGGACTGCCTGTCTGACCCTACCCCGCGGCCGGCCTCTGGGTTCCCTGCACCCCCTCCCTGGCCAGAGCCCTCCTGCTAAGGCTGTGGCTCCCTGCTGCCTGCAGTTGGGGTCCAGGCACCTGACCCAGGCCCTCCACCTCAGGTGTTGAGGCTGCTTCTCATTTCCCTGCCACCACCCTCCTGCCTGCCAGACGGTAACAAGTCCACAGAAGGATGCCCTGACTCCTGTGGATCCTCTGGGGCCGTGATGGCCACGGCCTTCGGGGCCCGAGCTTTAGAAACACAAGTGGGAGCTCAGTGCCTCAGGGCTGTCGCTGCTCCGCTGACCCGCAGGCCCAGGACACTTCAGCCAGAACCCCCGTGTGTCCGTGTGTCTGTGGGACTTGGGGTGCTGATCCTGAAACACGAGGTGGCCCAGCCTGAGAGGCCAGGCTGGTGGGCGGTGGGGGCCCCTGTGGTGACCCTGAGACAGGAGCTTGCCCAGGTTGCGGGGTGCAGGCTGGGCCCCTGGGGTCGGGCTCCTCCTGCTGTCGTAATAAATGAGCCTGGTCACAATCCGGCCACTTCGGGGGGCTGAGGTCCAGTGGGCAGGCCAGAGGCCCCAGAGAATCTGCCCTGGGCCTCAGACCTCGCCGGCTCCTTCTCTGACCCTCCGCTGCCTCTCCATCTCTGCACTCCCCCTGGCCTGCTGGCCACCAGAGTCCCCTTCTGCTTGTGATGTGACAGGTTTACAGGCTGGACCCCTGGGCTCAGATCCTGCCCCCAACCCCTGGCCTCGCATGGGGCAGCCAGACCCACGTGTGTCCTGGAGCCAGCCCGGCCTCCCACCCGCAGACACAGCCCTGCAGGAGGTGAGCACACCGCGCCCCGCTCGG
This sequence comes from Bos mutus, assembly GCF_027580195.1. Taxonomy (NCBI): domain Eukaryota; kingdom Metazoa; phylum Chordata; class Mammalia; order Artiodactyla; family Bovidae; genus Bos; species Bos mutus. Next base: position 68,708,270 of record NC_091637.1, read on the forward strand.
TGGGGACTCGCTGCATTGAGGCGGAGGCCCGGTCACTGAAAGGAGCTGGAGCGGCAGCTTGTTGCGACACCTGCTGTGTGTCAAGGCTGGAGTGCAGCGGATGGAGCTGTCTGTCCAGGGGCCCCACAGGAGAGAAAACGGGCAATCAGATGAACCTTCGCTGTAACCAGGGGCGACGGGCAGGGCTGCCTGTGGGTGAGGTGTGGGGCGGGGGCGGGGTGCCTGGATTCGAACCGCGCTGCCCCCAAGGGGAGAGTCAAGGAGTGAGGGTCACGGCACGCGGGCCCCCTGCCGAGGCCTCCTGGGGTCCAGGGGCCGAAGCTCCAAGTCTTCTAGAACACAAGCCCGTCGCAGAAGACGTGCAGGAGACCTGCAAGCAGAACAGCCGTGATTCAGGCAGGGAGGGCTCGCCCCCGCCGGGCCTCCCTGGCGGTCCCGCCGTGAGACTCCATGCTTCTGCTGCAGGGTGCGCCGGTTCCACCCTCCGGTCGAGGACCTAAGATCCTCGCTTGATGTGGCCAAAAAAAGGCGCTGATCACGCGCGTGTGACCTTGGGGACATGCGGCTCTAGGGTCCCACTCGCCCCCATGCCCCTGTCCTGGGTCACCCGTGGCCTTAGAAGGCAGGGCGAGGGCCCAGGTGCCCCCTGCAGCCGGGTGGCTCTGCTGCCCGCGCCCAGACTCTTATCCCCGCCGCTCCGTCTCCATGGTCCTCCGGGCGCTGGACCTCCCTGCCCGCTGGCTGGCCCCCATCTCCCTCGCCTTATCTGCACTGGTCGACCTTGGCCTGGGGGCGTGGCTGACTAGTCAGGACCACAGTCCCCCCAGACGCCCCTCCAGGTGGCTTGAGGGTGTTCCCCGATCCTGCTGAAGTCCAGGTTCGGGTGAGCAGGATCATCTCTGGCATGTAGGAGACAGTCCCTGTTGGCGGGGCCCAGCTGGCCACCCGTGCCCTCCCCGTGGGTGTGGCTGCTGCCCACGAGGTGCCCGTGAGCTCTGGGGCCTCAGCTGGGTCCTGGCTGCCAAGTGCGGCCGAGCAGCGGGCTCTCCGCTTGGCGGGGTGGGGGCTGATTCTCCACTCGTCCAACAGCCAGGACCACCGCGGTGCCCGTGCCTGCCCTGGGGCTGGGGGCGGGTGGGGGCCACCCCCACCCACCCACCCCTGGTGTCTGGGGGAGAGTGGACACCCAGACGAACCTGCATAAGGGGTAGGGGCGCGCCCTGTGGGGTGGGGAGGCCTGAGGTGACAGCAGTGGTCAGAGCAGCCCCGCCGGGGGTCAGGTGTGGGGAGTGGGCAGGGAGGACTGGGTGCTGAGTGTCCTGTCCAGGAGCGGGGTCAGGAAAGGGGGTGCTTCTGGGGAGACTGCGTAGGAGCGGCACGGGCTGCAGGCTCTCCTGTCTCTGGTGGGGGAGGTGGTACCCTGTCCAGGGCCAGGTCCCGTCTTGGTTCTGAACGGCCCCTCTGGCCCAGGTGGGGAGCGTCTGGGGCTCAGTGAAGGGTGGGTGAGGGTCGGGCTGGCGCCTGGGGTCTGTCGCTCTCTTGGCTGTCGGGCGTGTCCGCTGGTGGCTTGTCTTTAAAGCTGTTTTTCTTCTTCTAGCCTCTGTCTCTTGTTTTAGCAGCCCTGTGTCTTCACTGTGGCCTGTCCAGCTGGGGCTCTGGGGCTGGGTTGTGGTGTGTGGGACCTGAGATCCCCAGCAAGGGGTTGAATAGGTCCTCCTGCACTGGGAGTGTGGAGTCTCATCCACTGGGCCAACAGGGAATTCCCTCTTCTGGTCTTTATTTACAAGTCCCATCTCCCCTTCCCATTTAGGGACATTATTAAATTGTGGTAAAAAACACAACATTAAATTTGCCATCTTAATCTGCCTGCCAATGTAGCAGACACTGGAGGCACAGGTTCAACCCCTGGCTGGGGAAGATCCCGGGAAGAGGGCATGGCAACCCACTCCAGTGTTCTTGCCTGGAGAATCCCATGGACAGAGGAACCTGGTGGGCTACAGTCCATGGGGTCACAAAGAGTTGGACACGACTGAACGTGAACACAAAATCATTTTTTAAAAATTGAAATATAGATCTGCAACCCGCATCCAGGAACAGAGCATTTTACTCCTCCCTCAGAATGAATGGAGATCAGAAATTGGATGCTTATGCCCAAGAAAGGCAGGATTTCATCCAGCACTTCTCCCAGACTGTGAAGGTGCTGACTGAGGAGGACATTGGGCACCCAGAGATAGGAGATGCCATTACCCGACTCAAGGAGGTCCTGGAATACAATGCCATCGGAGGCAAGTACAATCGGGGTTTGACAGTGGTGGTGACGTTCCGAGAGCTTGTGGAGCCCGGGAAAGAAGATCCTGACAGTCTACAGCGGGCCCTGACTGTGGGCTGGTGTGTGGAACTGCTCCAAGCCTTTTTCCTGGTGTCAGATGACATTATGGACTCATCCCTCACCCGATGGGGGAAGACCTGCTGGTATCAGAAGCCAGGCATAGGTTCGGATGCCATCAATGATGCTTTCCTTCTGGAATCATCCATCCACCGCCTGTTGAAGCTGTACTGTCGGGAGCAGCCCTATTACCTGGACCTGATCGAGATCAAACTGAGATCGGACAGACCTTGGACCTCATCACAGCCCCCCAGGGCAATGTGGATCTTGGCAGATTCACAGAAAAGAGGTATAAGTCTATTGTCAAGTACAAGACAGCTTTCTACTCCTTTTACCTTCCTGTAGCTGCTGCCATGTATATGGCGGGCATTGATGGGGAGAAGGAGCATGCCCATGCCAAGAAGATCGTGCTGGAGATGGGAGAGTTCTTTCAGATTCAGGATGATTACCTCGATCTCTTTGGGGACCCCACTGTGACGGGTAAGGTCGGCACAGACATCAGGACAAGTGCAGCTGGCTGGTGGTTCAGTGTCTGCAGCCGAGTGAAGGCGCTCTACGAGGAGATGAATCTGTCGGCTGTGTACATGCAATACGAGGAAGACAGTTACAACCACATTATGGGTCTCATCGAGCAGTAGGCTGCGCCCCTGCCCCCAGCCATCTTCCTGGGGTTAGCACAAAAGATCTACAAGCGGAAAAAGTGACCTAGAGTCTGTGAAGGTGGGGAAGGGAGGCTTCTCAATAAATTATTGTCTAACCTGTGAAAAAAAAAATTGAAATATAGTAGATTTATAATACTGTGTTAGTTTTGGGTATATAGCAAAATGATTCAATTATATATATATTTCAGATTCTTCTCCATTACAGGCGATGACAAGATATTGAATGTATTTCCCTGTGTTATACAGTAGATCTTGGTTGCCTATCTGTTTCACATTTAGTAGACTGTATCTTTAATACCATGGAAGTCAAAGTGTCCGTTGCTCAGTTGTGTCTGACTCTGTGACCCCAGGCTCCTCTGTCCTTGGACTTCTCCAGGCAAGAACCCTGGAGAGGGTTGCCATTCCCTCCTCCAGGGGATCTCAATCCCGTATTCCTGACTGATTCTTCCCTACCCCTTTTCCCTTCTGTGACCATAAGGTTTTTTTCCTCCTATGTCTGTGAGTCTGTTTCTTCTTTTTTTAAAATTAATTGGTTGATGACTTTTGGCTGCACTGGGCCTTCGCTGCTGTGTTCAGCCGTCCTCTAGCTGTGGCCTGGGCTGGTCTTTTCTGTGGTGCTCCGGCTTCTCACTGCAGCGGCTTTTCTCCTGCAGCACAGGCTCTAGGCTCACGGGCTTCAGGAGTTGTGGCTTACAGGCTTAGCTGCTCGGCACATGTGGAATCCTCGCAGACCAGGGATCGAAGCCCTGTCCCTTGCACTGGCAGTCAGACTCCCAACCACTCGACCACCAGGGAAGTCCTGAGTCTGTTTCGGTTCTGTAAATAAATTCATCTGTATTTTTTAGTTCCCACTCGTGAATGATATACAATATTAATATTTCTCTTTGTGACTTACTTCCCCTAGTAGTATGATGTCTGGATCCACCTATGTTGCGAAAAGTGGCATTATTTCATTCTTTTTTATGCCATCCTAACCATTTATTTATTTTTAAATTTTATTTCAAATATTAATCAGATTGAACGCCGCCACCTGAATTAACCGATCCATATGGATTTTTGCCTGATGTTTGCTGACTTTCAAAAATTGCTTTGCAGGAGTTCTTTGAAAATTCAAGATATGAACACATCATTGGTTTCACACATTATAGATATCTTCTCCATTCTGTCCCCCTCGTAGTTCAGTTGATAAAGAATCTGCCTACAATGCAGCAGGTTCCAGTTCGACCCCTGGGTTGGGAAGATCCCCCGGAGAAGGGAAAGGCTACCCACTCCAGTATTCTGGCCTGGAGAATTCCATGGACTGTTTGGACAGGGTCGCAAAGAGTTGGACATGACTGAGTGACTTTCACTTTCACTTTCCATTCTGTCGTTGGCTAAAGATTTGCTCATGGTTTCCCTTTGTTGAATAGAAAATTTAAATTTTGTTTTAATTGAATTATGGTTTTGCCTCTTGCTTTTTACAGTTAGCATTTGAAGATGTGTTTCTGTCTTGTGTCATGTTCTCCGCATTTCCTTCTTCAGTTTTTGCTTCATTCCATCCAGAGTCTGCCTCTGTGTGGAATCAGGCAGGAATCCAGATCTCTTCCATGCAGTGAGCCAGTTTCCAACACTGTCTACACACAAGCATGCCCTGGCCTCCTGGCTCTGTGCTGTCAGCTTCTCCACGCTCAGTCCCCTTCTCTCCCACCGGGCAGTTCACGCACCAGCAGCACCCTGCTCTCAGCCCCTGCATTTCGTCAGGGTTCGCCCTTAGGAGCAGAGCCAGTAGAGGTTCTAAATGAAGAGACGTGCTGTCTGCGGTTGCTGGTGTAGAAAGAGCCTGTGGTGGCGGTAGCTTCGTTTTGGCTGTCTTGCTGACGCTTACCAGTCAGCATGGTGGTGCTGTTCTTAGTCTTCAAGGGCACACGCCTCAGGTTTCCCGGTGAAGTACAGCACCATCTGTGCTCTACGTAACTTTGTACAACTTTTAGAAAGTTTCCTTCCACTCTTATTTTCCTAAGAGCCTTTTTAGAATCATAACTACCAAATAGTTTATCTTCATTAATTAAGACAGTCATATGATTTTCTCTTTTACTTTATCATAATGAATTGCATTAACACATCAGCACCCCTTCCGAAGTCAAGCCACCCTTGCATTCCTGTGAGAAGTCCTGTTTGATCACAATGCTGTAACATTTAAATATTCAGTTGGTTTTGATTAGGTATAATTTTATTTAGAACATTTATATTGATACTTGAGGGGAAATAGGCCTATGACTTTCTTTCTTCTCCGTTTTTCTTTGTATTTCCCTTTCTCTGTTATGGAATCAAGGCTACATTGGCCTCATCATAGCCTCTGCCATCTATTTTTTGGAATAACTTATTAAGATAGGAATTAATTAGGCCTTGAAACTTTTTTCTTGGTCACACTGGGTAGTACTCAGGCTGTTTGTTCCTTGGCCAGGGATTGAACCTGTGCCCCTGCACTGGGAGTGTGGAGCCTTTTTTGTTTTAAGCTTTATTTATTTGGCTGCACTGGATCTTCATCGCTGTGCGTGAGCATTCTCTAGTTGTGGCGCGCAGGAGTGACTGGCGGCGTGCGGGCGTCTCATCGCGTGCTGGGCTTCTCTGTTGTGGAGCGTGGGCTCTAGGCACATGGGCTTGGTCGTTGTGGCGATCGGGCTGAGTTGCCCTGTGGCATGTGGGACCTTCCCAGACCAGGGATCAAACCCATAACCCCTGCATTGGCGGCTGGATCCTTAACCACTAGACCACCAGGGAAGGCCTGGGAATGTGGAGTGTTAACTCCTGGACCAGGGAAGTCCTGAACTTGACTTTTGCAGAGTAAAGGCTTTTGATTTTGACGAGGTCCCGTTTATCACTTTATCTCTTGTGGGCTGTGCCTTTGGTGTCACGGCTTTTTTTTTTTATTTGACCAGTCCCAGGTCATGAAGATTTCCTTTTATGTTTCCTTCTGCAAATTTATAGTTTTTACATTTAGACATACTAACCACTTTGTGTTAATTTTTGTGTTAGATATTAGGTTAGCTTAAGGATTTTTTTTTTTTTTTTTGGCATATGAATGTCCAGTTAGTGAAAATTCTATCCCTTCTCTGTCGAATCACCTTCACACCTTAGTTAGAGCTTATTGGTTGCGCTCAACAAAGCAGGAGTGGGAAGCAGCTTCCTCAGGCTGATGGAAGGAACCTGCCGCTTTCAAGAGACTTGTATCCAAAACATAAAAAGAATTCCTTCTTGCAACTCAACAGTAAGAGGACCATAGCACAATGGGAAAATGGGTAGTGGGTTTGAACAGATGTTCTCCACAGAAGATACACACTTGAGCAGTCAGCAGATGAGGGGATGCCCAGCGTCATGAGCCCCAGTGGGAAAGGCAACTCCAGCTGCGAGGAAATAGATGCCCCTTCACCCCCGGGGGGCTGTGGTCAGAAATACTGACACGTAACAGTCACTGGGGAGAATGTGAAGAAATCGGGGCCCTGATATGCTGCTGGTGAGAACGTACAACAGTCTGAAGACCAGCAGTTCCTCAGATTGTTAAACGTGGACTTACCTCATGACCCAGCAATTCCACTCCTGGGCATACACTCAAGAGAAATGAAGACACATGTCCACAGAAAGTCTTGTTCAGAAAAAAAATCTTGTACAAAGTGTCCATCGAAGCATTATTTATAGCCAAAAAGTGGGAACAACATAAATGTCCAACTGATAAATAAATCTGGAGTAAGTGATGGAAGGTTACTTGGCAATAAAGAAGAATAAAGTAGTGACAGATGCATTTGCTTCCTGAAATAAGTCACAGAAGACCGCATTGTATGAAAAAAAAAAGACCGCATTGTTTGATTCTATTAGCAGGAAGCGTCCAGAATAGGCAGAGAACAGATTAGTGGTTGCCTAGAGTTTGGGAAATTGGGGAAGAATTGGGGAGTGATTGCTAATAAGTCTGAGGCTTCTTTTTGGGGGTGATGAAAATGTTCTATGATCGTGACATGTGTCAATATACTAAAAGACTTTGAATTGTAAGCTTCAAATGTGTAAATGGCACAGTGTGTGAATTATAATAAGTCTGATTAAAAACTCGATCACACTGCTGTGGGTTTATTTCTGGACTCGAGTTTGTTCATATAGATCTACGTGCTTATCCTTTGACAATACCAACTGTTTTGATTACTTCAGATTTACAATGTCTTTTTTTCAAATTATTTATTTGGCTCCCCTAGGTCTTAGGTGCAGCATGTGCGATTTAGTTCCCTGACCAAGGATTGAACCTGGGCCCCTTGCGTTGGGAGTAGAGTCTTAGCCACTGGGCCACCAGAGAAGTCCCCTACAATAACTCTTAAAATTGGTTAGTGAGAGTCCTCCAACTTCTCCCCTTCTTTCCAGAATTGTCTTGCTTACTCTCATTCCTTTGCATTTCTATATAAATTTTAGAGTGACCTTGTCTATATCTACAAAATTTCCTCCACGGGTTTTGATTGGAGTTGCATTATATCAGTAGGTCATTTTGGAGGAGACTGGCATCTTGACTACATTGCATCTTCTATCTCATGATCACAGTTTTCTATTTATTTAATCCTTGATTTCTTTCATCAGCATTTTGCAAGTTTCATCACACAGATCCTATACATGTTTTGTTAGATTTATATCAAAGTATTTAATTTTGAGGGGAGCTAAAGTGTTATTCCTCTAAAATTTTTGGTTTTCACTTGTCTGCTTCCAGTAGAAGCAGAATTGAAGTTGTTTTGACCTTGTATCCTACACCCTTATTAAGCTCACTTATTTGTACTTAGATATTTTTAAGTAGAATATTTGGGATTTTCTATATAGACTTTATTGTCATCTATGAATAGAGAGGGGGTTTCCCAGGTAGCTCAGTGGTCAAGAACCTGCCTGCCAATGCAGGAGACAAAAAAGATGTGGGTTTGATCCCTGGGTTGGCAAGATCCCCTGCAGAAGGTCATGACAGCCCATTCTAGTATTCCTGCCTGAAGAATCCCATGGACAGAGGAGCCTGATGGGCTACAGGCCATGGGGTCACAAGGAATCAGACACAACTGAAGTGACTTAGCACACACTCACACATGCACGCATGAATAGAGTCTTCTCACTTTCTATTATGCATGTCATTTATTTTTCTTATTTGATTGCATTGGCCAGGACTGCTAGTCCAATAGTGAATAGTAGTGATTACACCACCTCATGCAAAGAGCTGACTCACTGGAAAAGACTCTGATGCTGGGAGGGATTGGGGGCAGGAGGAAAAGGGGACGACAGAGGATGAGATGGCTGGATGGCATCACCGACTCGACAGATGTGAGTTTGAGTGAACTCTGGGAGTTGGTGATGGACAGGGAGGCCTGGCGTGCTGCAATTCACGGGGTCACAAAGAGTCGGACACGACTGAGCAACTGAACTGAACTGAACTGAACTGAGTGGATACAGAGGACATCTTTGCCTTCTTTCTGATCTTAAAGTAAAACACCCAGTCCTTCAGAATTAACTATCACATTAGCTGTAGATTTGTTTTTTCTCTCTCTCTTTGAGATGTCCTTTATTTAGTAAAGATTTTCCTGTTTCTAGTTTTCTGAGAGTATTTATCATGGGTGGATACTGAATTCTGTCAAATGCTCTCTTTACATGAATTGATATGCTCATATGGTTTCTTCTTTAGACTGCTAATATAGTGGATCATACTGATTTATTTTCCCGTGTGGAACCAGCCTTGTTTTTCTGAGATAATCTTCATGTGGTTGTGGTTTTTATTTTTTATGTTGCTTGATTCTATTTGCTAATATTTTGATGAGGATTTTTATGACATGATGACATTGGATTTTCTTTTCCCTTGTGGGTTGGTTGGATTTTTCCTGGTTCTTCATATGCAGAGTAATGTTGGATTGTGTCCTGCACATTTAAACGTTATGTTATAAATATCTGGTTTTGTTTAAATCCCATTGAGAATGGTGACATTTTTCTTTTCGCACACAATCAGCCCAGTTGGGTTCAAGCTGAAAATTCCAAATAGCCTTGTATGGACAGCGGTTTCAGCGTCCGTTCTCCTTTCAAAGCCTTTGCAGTGTCATTTGAATTCTGTCCCATGTGGGCACTGCCAAGTGACCAGTGTGGGACCTGGGCAATGCTGTGTCCTGCGGTTCACTTCTTGGACTTGGTGTGACGCACACAGCTTGGGGTTGAGCCCAGAAGTCATAAACCACCTCATGGTTGCTCTCTGGAGCCCCTTCTCTGGCTTGTCTCTGTCACTTTCTGGCTGCCTGGGGCTCCACTTTCCAGTCCTCTGGCAGAAGTCTGGGGCTTTACTCAGCCCACCCTCCTGTACACTCCCCCGCCTGGGCCTGCATCTTGAGACAGAAAAGGCCTGGCTCTCCCCCTCCCCTCAAAGCAGGTGGGTCCCACTCTCTGGACCATGTCTCCTCTTACTGGAGAGGAGGGTCTTAGCCCTAAAAAGGTGCTTGTGAGCCCCGCTGCCTTGACTGCAGCCCAGCTAGAGGTGGGACTGCCCAGGGGCCCCAAACCAGCAAACAGAGCCACCCCTCCCCATCCCTCTTCTTTCCCTCGCTGAGCCAGAACTAGAGGGTTTCTGGAGCTCCCTGTCCTGTCACAGCCCCTGGATGACCGCTGGTGCAGGCAGGTCCCGCCCAGTGACATGGGGGAGACCCTGAAACTCGCCACCAGGTTGGTGCTTCCAGGCGGAGTCCAGCCCAGCGACACAGGGGAGGGCCCTGAAACTGCCACCAGGTTGGCGCTTCCAGTTCTGGCCCCCGCCCCGCCATCTGCCTGCCTCTGCTGTCTTCAGAGGCCTCAGTGCCTCCTGCGCCACCTTCTCTCTGCAGGCGCGCTCACTGGGAGAGACCGGGCCCGTCTCACCCAAAGCGGGAGCCCAGGAGACGGGAAAGAAAAAGACCACAAACAAACGTAACTCCTTCGTCTTGCCTGGGCAGCTCTTCCTGTCTTGCCACCTTTGGCTTTTCTTTACTGAAGTGAGTGTGTGTGTGTGTGTGTGTGTGTGTGTGTGTGTGTACACGCACAGCGTATTCTGGACCACTGGAGGGTGAACTGCATGCATCCTGACAGTCCACCTGGACACGTCATCACGCCTCGTCCAGAAATGGTCTCCTGGGGAGCATCCTACCCCGGAGACCCCCGTGGCGATGCCACACGCCACCCTCCTTCAGTGCATATTTGCACGGCCAGTCCTTCCCCATCCACAATCCCATGATTTATATGTGTTTCTTGTAAACAGTATCCATTTTGATTTAAAAAAAAAAAAAACAGAACAGACTGCTCATCTTAGTCTTTCCATGGGAATGCTTAGTCCATTTGCATCTAAGGTAATTACTGATAAGTCAGTTTGTGAACCTGCCGTCTTTAGTTTTCCCATTTCTGCAGCTGCTCTGTTTCCCCCGTCTTTTCTTGTTCACGGGGCTGATTATGGAGAAAAGTTCGTGGTTTCTTCCCACATGTGTGAGTGCTACGGTCTGCTCATGTTCCTTCGGCTCTGCAGCAAGAAGCTGCCGAGCGCCGTCTTAACTCACTACAGTTAGCTGGCCCTGTGCCTGTCACCTACTTCATGGGCCATTGTGGTTTGTATTTGTCTTCATGTTTTCTAAAACAGGGTCATTCCTAAGCACCTAAAATTTTTAAATGTGCCTCAGTTCACTTTTTTATTTTAAAGAGCCTTTGTTGAATTTGTTACAATATTGCTTCTGTTTTGAGGTTTTGTTTTTTCGGACACGTGGCTTGTGGGATTTCAGCTCCTTGAGCACCCCCTGCACTGGAAGGTGAGGCCTCAACCACTGGACTTCCAGGGAAATCCCAGTTTACTTATGTTTTAAAAAACATTTATTTGGCTTCGGCAGGTCTTCGTTGCAGCATGTGGGATCTTCGGTCTTCCCTGCGGCACGCAGAACCCGGGCCCGTGCATTGGGAGCACGGAGTCTCAGCCGCTGGACCTCCAGGGAAGCCCTGCTAAGCATTTTCATCACTACCGTGAGAGTCTGCGTTAAGACTGCCCCGTGGGTCTGCTGCGTCTTGCGCTCAGCTTTCCCTCCTGTCTCCCTGATCTCATATCTGGGATTCGTTTCTTTGCCCCGAGTGCCTCCTTTAGCAAGCCTGCTACAGCAAACTCTGTCTGAGTAAAGTCAGATTTTAGCTCGGCAGTTGTATTAGTAACCCACTGCTGCTGCGACAAGTCGCCACAGGCGAGCGCAGCACAGATTTAGTCTTACAGTTGTGCAGTCTCACTGGGCTCAAATCCAGGTGCTCTAGAGGAGAGTGGTTGCCCTGCCTTTCCGGCTTCTAGAGGCGCCTGTATTTCTTGGCTCCTGGCCAATCCCCGCACCTTCCAAGCCGGCTGTAGCCTCTTCAGATCTCTCTGACCCTCGCACTCCACCTCCCTCCCACAAGGAGGCTGGTGATGACAAGGCCTGCCCTGGCAATCTGGGATGATCCCAGATCTCAAGGCCTGTGATTTAATCACATCATCCAGAGGGAGCTGGCCTGCGTCCCAAGTGTTCTGGGCCTGGCTGGGGGCGCGGTGGGGGGGGCGCAGGGGGTGGACACACAGATGGGGGATTGGGAGGCAAGAGCTGGGTGCTGGGGCGGTGAGGGGCGCATGGCGTGCAGAGCACTAACGCAGACATGCGGGACTGGGGTAAAGACTGGACTTTCCCAGCAGCCCCTGGGTGAGTGGGGAGGGCAGAGCGAGACAGGAGGTGGGCAGGGAGGCCTGGCGGGCAGCCCTTCCTCTAGGGCAGATGGCGGCTGGAGGTGTGGGCTCAGGGGACCCTGGGGGTGCCCTGGTCTCCTCTGCCTCCCCGTCCAGCCAGGGTGGATCTGCCACAGGGTTGCTGGTGGTGCCTGCTGACCAGTCGGAACCTGCACCTCCACGCTGCAGGAAGTGGTCTTGGTACCTGGGCCCCTGGGCTCTGGAGACCTCCCTGGGGAAGGTAAACCATCCTTGTGGATCTGGGGCCCCTCCCTGGGCACAGAGGCAGCTTTGGAGCCCTGACTGCACTTCCTCCAGTGAGAGCCAGTGTATGAGTGGCTGCGGGTGCTGGTATCCGGCAGTCAACCATCCTGAGAGCTCAGCTCCAGAGCATCTCAACGTCTCCCTCATGCCTCTCAGGAACGGGCCAGGACGGCCTGCTGGCTCCAGGGCACCCCTGGAGGGCCTGATGCCGGGGAAGGGCAGTGGAGCCCATCATCTGCACAGACTCAGCCACCTGTGTGGGACCAGGCACTGCCGGGGCCTGGGTGTGAGCAGACAGGTGCAGTGGGTGCCCAGCGGGTCCCTTCACCTTCTGACCTGCTCTTCTCCGTCAGAGGCAGCAGGTAGGCAGCGGGTGCGCGCCCCTCCTCCGTCCCGGGGTGGACGTGGCTGCGATGTTGGGGGCGGTGCTCAGTGAGGGCAGGGTGGGGACTCCGATGGGTGGAAAGCGGCCTGAGCCTCCAAACCCTAGCATGCTCCCCGGATGGCTGCTCACTGCCCCTATTCTTTGGCCTCAGATGAGGACAGGGGAAGGCGGAGGAACCCAGGACCCAGGGTCTCTGGGAGGCGGCACCGCGTCCCCAAACGAGGTCCCGTGGGGCCACCTGCAGATGGGCGGCAGCCACCCGGGCCCGCCTCGGGGCCAGCTCCGCGGTAAGGCCGCCTGTTGCCGGCGATCAGAGTCGCCCTGGTCGGCGGCCTGGGTGTGGGCTGCCGCGGAATTTCAGGGCGCCCGCAGGCCAGTTTTCCTCGGGTTGCGGAGTGACGCGGGTGGAGAGGTTTCCCGGGCCGCGCATGGAGCCCGGGGGCGTCTGGCTTCCTAGTGCCGAGGCCCCGGGCGCCGCTGCCGTGCAGTGCTGTCGCCCTGGCAACCGGCGCCGCTGAGGGGGTGGGGGCGCGGAGACCCCAGTCCGGGTCCGGCGGGCGCGGGCGGCCGGGAGCGTGGGGCGGGGCCTCGGGCCGGGGGCGGGGCGCGCGCGGGCGGGGGGCCGCCGCGGAGCCGAGGAGAGCGCGGCCTCGGCGGGCGCGCAGACAAGCTCCGTGGGGCCGGGCCCCGCGCGCGCAGAATCTGGCCGGCGGCGGGTAGGTGCGGGCAGGGCACGCGGGCAGGGCGCCCCGGTGAGCCCCGAGTGCCCGGCCGCAGGGGTGGCAGGGTGCAGCGGCGGCGCTGCAGGGGTGAGGCCTGGCGGCTGGACTGCCTGGACCAGGCCCTGTCGGGGGAAGCGGGCGGAGCGGACCGAGGAGCCTAGACGCAGGCTGCTGGGAGCAGCCCAACCCCTTCAACGGCCTCACCTCTGTCCGATCGGGCTGCGGGAGGGCCGCCTTTTCCTCTCGCCCTACCACCCCTTGTGGGCACTGAGGGATGCGTGCGAGGCGCCAGGGAAGGGGCGGGCAGCGAAGTGCCCGGAGGCCCCGGAGTCCGTGAGGTCCGGGCAGCCAAGCAGGAGGCCCCGGGCCGGGCTCAGGACGGCTGGGGCAGCAGGGCCTGGGGCTGGTCCCCAGGGAGAGGCCCGGTGGCTGCGGGGGAAGGGCGGCCAGGCCCTGGCTCCGGCCTTCTGGGGCAGGGGCTGGGGTTCCCTGCGTGAGCGCCGGTCGGGACAGGGTCTGTTTGGCCCCGGCGGCCCTGGCCCAGGTCTGATGAACGCGTCAGGGAGTGGAAACGCCCGTGGAGTGGATGGGAGGCGGGGTGCGCGGTGCAGCGGTTCTTTGGCTCGTTGGCCGGGCCAAGGGCTGGGATGAAGGAGATTCCCAGGCCTCTGCTGCAGCCACAGGAGGGGGGGCTTCGTGGGTCAAGTGTGTCCACACAGTGAGGGTGAAGAAGGGGTGTGTGTGTGATGGGGGGCAGGAGCTCATGGAATTGTGGGCGCAGGGGCTAGGCCGATGACCCTCCAAGGCATCTTCTACTCCAGGCGTCCACACTCAGCATGGTGGGGTCCTGCATGTGGCAGCAGAGACCCTGGGAGGTGGGTGCCAGGTGGGGCAGCAGCCAGGATGAGACCAGGGCTGGAGGTGCCCACTTGGAAGGGGGCCTCCCTCCCCAGGCAGTGGGGGCTGTGGTGTCACCAGGGGAGGCCGAGCACTGGCTCCACAGTCGCGGGTGACATTAAATTTTATGTCTTTGTCTAGACAGGGCAGTAAACAGAGCCCTGGGGCCAAGTGTGCTGTGGGGGAGACCGGAGGGGTGGGGAGCCTGGCTAGGAGTGAGCCTCAAGTGACTTTTGGGTGGATGAGGCCGGGGCCCTCTGTCTTTCCCGAGGGTGTCAGCGGGCACAGGGGTGCTGACCCACAGCCTGGTGTCGGGCTGTGACCAGCTCCGCCGTGACAGCCAGTGCCAGGGCTGTGAGAGGGGCGCAGGGGCTTGTGGCCCCGTGAGGAGCAAAGGAGGCTTCCTAAGATTGCCCCCAAGGCTCGGGGGCAGGGAGCGACTGGGGGCCCACCCCTTCATGGTGAGCAGGGCGAGCTGGCGTCAGGGCTGGGGGAGTTCAGAGGGCAGGAGACGCTGCCAGCGCAGTAGGGCAGCAGGGAGCCACGGTGCGCGCAGGGCGGAAGAGAACGGGCCGCACGCCCTGTGGACGGTGGACCAGAGGCGAGACCGAGTTTGCGGAAGCAGGGAGGAAAGATGCCGGGGCTGCGAGGCAGGGGCGGGGTGAGGGGGCGCGGAGGGGCTTTGGGGATGGAGCCCCCGGGACCTGGATGACTCTCAGTCCCGGATCGGAGAACCTGCCCAGAGCCCCGGCTCCTCGCGCCTTCGCTTCTAGCCGAGCCGAGGGCGCAGGCCCGCCTCCCTCCCGGTGCGGCGCCGCGAGCAAGGCCGCCCAAGCGGGAACAGCCGCGGGACGGGACTCCGGGCGACCGGCGCGGGCCGCTGGAGCCGGAGGGACAAACCCTCGGGGCGCCGGGGCCGCGCGCGGCGGGGAGTAGCCGCTTCCGTCCCCGTCCCCCCTCGGCTTCAGCGGGAACGCGGCCCCGGCCTCAGGTGCGGCGGCGGCGCCCCCTGGAGGCCCGGGCTCGGCGCGCGGCCCCTCGTGCGCGCGCGTGCGGCAGAGCCCGGCCTGGGGCCCGGACAGGGTCCCTCGGTGGAAGCGCGCCGGGGGCTGGGGGTCGGCGGGGGTGGGGTGGGGGGGAGGAGCCGCCGCGCGCTCTGCGTGCTGACCCCATCTGCTCTGATCTCCCCAGATTCCGAGCTCGCCGGCCCGGAGCAGCGGCGCCCTCGGGGCGGCTGGACAGGCCCCGCGCCATGCCCGAGGGCTGAGTGCCGCCGCCGCCGCCGCAGGGCCTCGTCCCGCCTCGCGTGGGACCGCGCGCGCCCAGGTCGGGGCCCAGGCGGCCGACCATGGTGCTGCCTCCCCCGGACCGGCGCCACGTGTGCCTGACCACGCTGGTGATCATGGGCAGCATGGCGGTCATGGACGCTTACCTGGTGGAGCAGAACCAGGGCCCGCGGAAGATCGGCGTGTGCATCATCGTGCTGGTAGGCGACGTGTGCTTCCTGCTGGTGCTGCGCTATGTGGCCGTGTGGGTGGGCGCCGAGGTGCGCACGGCCAAGCGCGGCTACGCCATGATCCTCTGGTTCCTCTACATCTTCGTGCTGGAGATCAAGCTCTACTTCATCTTCCAAAACTACAAGGCGGCGCGGCGCGGCGCGGCCGACCCGGTGGCGCGCAAGGCGCTGACGCTGCTGCTGTCGGTGTGCGTGCCGGGCCTCTTCCTGCTGCTGGTGGCGCTCGACCGCATGGAGTACGTGCGCACCTTCCGGAAGCGCGAGGACCTGCGCGGCCGCCTCTTCTGGGTGGCGCTGGACCTGCTGGACCTGCTGGACATGCAGGCCAGCCTGTGGGAGCCGCCGCGCAGCGGGCTGCCCCTGTGGGCCGAGGGCCTCACCTTCTTCTACTGCTACATGCTGCTGCTGGTGCTGCCGTGCGTGGCGCTCAGCGAGGTGAGCATGCAGGGCGAACACATCGCACCGCAGAAGATGATGCTCTACCCGGTGCTCAGCCTCGCCACCGTCAACGTGGTGGCCGTGCTGGCGCGCGCCGCCAACATGGCTCTGTTCCGCGACAGCCGCGTTTCCGCCATCTTCGTCGGCAAGAACGTGGTGGCGCTGGCCACCAAGGCCTGCACCTTCCTGGAGTACCGGCGCCAGGTGCGCGACTTCCCGCCACCCGCGCTGGCGCTGGAGCTGCAGCCGCCCGCCCCGCAGCGCAACTCGGTGCCGCCGCCCCAGCCGCTGCACGGCCCCCCGGGCCGCCCTCGCGGCCCCTCGCCCACGCGCGATGCCCTGGACACGTGACCGGGACCCCCGGATTCTGAGACGCCTGGCAGGCGCGCGCGGTTTGCATGGGATGGGGTGGGGTCGGGTGCGGAGAGCGCCCCTACCCGCGGGGCCCGCGGCCGCGCCTTCATCTCAGGGATCCCTCGGACCACGGACCTCTGCCCCGGCCCGTGAGCCAGTGTGTGCGGCCGGGGCGGAGCGGGGAGGGTCCCGCCTCCACCCGCGGCGTTCTGGGTGGCAAGGGAGCACAGAGTGGGCCGAGGTCTGGTCCCTTGGGGTCCCTCGGTGGGGGCCTCTGGCTCAGCGTTTGGGACCGAGGAGGCCTCTGTCATTTTAAAGACTCGTGTTTACAGTTTTGTATGTAACGTGGCTGTGCTTTGCCTGTTTGATGCGTCCAGTCTCTGACAGCTGGGGAGGGGCGTGGGCGGGTCGGGGTGTGCCCCAGTGATGGCGGGGTGGGGCCTGTGTCCTTCCCAGGCCTCCTCCCAGGGGCCTCTCCCCAGCCCCTGCGCAGGCGCAATTGCTCGGGCATTCTGAGACAGACCCTCCAGCCTCCCCGTTCCTGTCGCCACCCCCACCCCTGATCCCTGAGATGCTGGCCCTGTCCCTGCCCCGCCCCCACCCCGTCCCCGCCCCCGCGCCCCCAGCCCAGAAGTGTCCAGCGCCCAGGTTTCCCTGGCACCCTGGGGGCTCTCCCTGGCCAGGACAGCCAGATGCCAGATGGGACCCGGCCCCAGCTTGGCTCCCTGTGGCCCGGGTCAGGGGAGTGGAGCCCAGATGCCTGGGGAGCCGGCGGCACCGGGGGCCCAGGGCTTGGTGCCCAGAGGTGCAGAGCGGCCACCTTGCCAGCCGGTCTGTCTGGAGAGCCCACGGGGCGAAGCCCATCTGCAGGGCTCTCTGTGGCTCTGCCCCGGCCCTTGCACCTGAGACGTGACTCTGGGTACCCAGAAGGCCTGGGAGGGTCTTGTAGCCTCTGGGGAGGGGCCCTTTGCCTTGGGCCTGGTGAGGCTGTGGACCAGGCTGTTTGAGGAGGCCTTGAAGACCTTTCCTGGCTTCCCGAGGTGGCCTCCGGAGGCCAAAAGTGACCCAGCGCCGGCCAGCTGACTGTCCGCCTGTTCTTCCCTCCCTCATCAGCTCACAGGTCCTCACTGAGTGTCCACGCCCTGCTGGCCCCGAGCAGGCCCTGATGCTGAGCCAGGCAGACTGTCCCTGTGGACGCGGCCAGGCCACGGGGCCTGTCGGGAGGGGTCTGCGCTGGGAGGCCTTCCTCAGAGCAGGTGTGGAGCCCCCGCCGAGGCCCGGGTGGGACAGGCCTGGGAGGAGCTTGACGGGCTCTGAGGCGGCGGGGCCTGGCGGGGCCTGGCGGGCTCTGGCTCCAGGAGCGGCAGCCCCACCAGACCTGCTCTAAGTTGGGGTGAGGGCTGGGGTCACTGCGTGGGGCCCCTCGGTGGCCCTGGGGGGTTGGGGGCACGGCCAGAAGTGGGGGCACGTACACTAAGGCCGGCGGTGGCAGGTGGGCGGTCACGCAGGAGTTTTGGGGGAAACCAGGAATTTCGTGCGAGGCCCTGTGGAGAGGGTCCTGGGCCTGTCTCAGAAGCAGACGTGGGACTGGACAAGGCCTGGGCCGGGGCCCCCTGGACTCGCAGTGGGGGCGGGACCGCCAGGGTGGAGAGGTGGGCTGAGACACGGCAGGGCAGCTGGGAGGCCACAGGCAACTCTGCAGGCCCAGCCTGGCCTCCTCCAGGGGGCTTGCTGTCAGCGTGCATCTGGGGACAGAGAGCCCGGGCCCAAGGACACACCGTCCCACCGTATTCCCCGGCCCGGGGCACTGCCGATGTCTCGATGTCTCCTGGGCTGTCCAAGCACCGCAGCAGCAGTGAGCCCCACGTTATCTCAGAAGCAGCGTCTGAGCTGCGGAAGGTGGCGGGGGGCTCCCCTTGTGAGCCTCCCCACGTCGCTGGGGGCGTCCTGCAGGGGCCCAGGTCCAGAACTGGGTCCCGGACAGCTGTGCCCTGAGGCTGGCCCCAGGAGCGCGGTCCCTGCCTCATCAGGCCTGGGTGCTGGCAGAAGGTGAGGCTCCTGGCTTCAAGCCGAGGGCCTCGACTCCTCTCCCAACATTGCGGGCCCCCGCGGGCCCCTTCCTCCTGCAGGGGCGGAGGGTTAGCCGGGCCTCACCTGCCGCGGGGCCCAGGCGGGTTGGTCGCCCCACAGACGCAGCTCCTCCCTCAGGACGAAGATCCGTGGTCTTGTTCCACAGCACGCTTGGTCTTCTGTAGGAAAACAAATTCATGTACTCATAGTAAAAGCCCACCTTGGCAACACTGAAGCCCCTCACATTGAGTAACACCTGCCCCTCACAGTATCAGAGTCCCACGTGTAGTGATGCCCTGGAGACCCCGTGGCTGGTGGGCCCGGGAGAGGCTCGCCCAGCACCCCTGGCTCGGTCAGGACGCCCGCTGTCCGAGGCCTCTGGCTGATGGTGGGGCCGGACGCTCCGGAGTCACCGGCCTCTCCAGACTGAAGGGAGGGCGGCTTAACTGGTGGCAAAAGCCTGGTGACTGCTGTGTCATCAGAGAAAGACGGAGGGGAGGACCCCCAGTTAGGCTGGAAGCTGCCAGGGGCAGGGTTCAGCAGGGCACACGGGTGCCCCGGGGACAGGGAGGAGGGGCGAGTTAGGGATCTGCAGGGGGGAGGAGCCTGTGACTCAGGGGTCTGCGGGGAGGAGGAGCCTGTGAGTCCGGGGTCTGCGGGGAGGAGGGGCGAGTTAGTCAGGGGTCTGCAGGGAGGAGGAGCCTGTGAGTCCGGGGTCTGCGGGGAGGAGGAGCCTGTGAGTCAGGGGTCTGTGGGGAGACAGCTGGTGGGGGTACACCGAGCCTCTGAGCCCTTCATGCGGCTGGAGGCCGAGCGGCCCCGTGACCTGCGGCCTGGGGGCCAGAGGGCAGTGGCGCCGTTCAGTCTGAGTCCCGAGGTCCAGGAGTCTGAGGAAAAGGAGGCAGGTGACAGAGAAGCGCGCGTCACAGGTGGGCAGGGAGGAGGTGGGCAGGCCACTGGGGAGCAGGAGGCTGGGCGGGCAGGTCAGGTCCGCTGAGGAAGACGCCTGCTGGGTTTGCGGGCGGCCACCCTTCACGGTGACCCCGGGCTGGCCTGTGCCTCTCCTCAGCCCTGTGGTCAGCGTGGACTCCGCTCCATCCTTCCCGGCGACGGGTCATGGAGGAAGGCCTGCTGACCTCACCGTGGACTCATCCGCGTTCCCCCAGAGAGATGGGGAGCCGGAGGGGACAGCGGTTAGACAACGTGGACGCTGGTGACGCTCCCACGCGAGTCTGGAGGGTTGTCCAGGCGGCTGGTCCACCCGCCCACGGGGACACGGACACCCGCTCCGGTCCTGTGGCTCCTCCCTGAGTCCGGCTGCAGAGGCGCGGGTTGGGGCTGAAGACCTCAAAGGAATGTGACCCAGCCCGCCTCCCCCACCCCCCCCCCACCCCCCCCACCCGGGTTCTTGGCCTTGTTCACCGATAGAAATTGACGAGAGGCCAGACAGGAGATTCAGGGGAGGCTTTACTGGGGCCCCTGCTTCCGCGGGGAGAGAAGACAAGTAGCAGGCTCCCTCACTCGCTCCCCGCGGTGGCGAGCTTGCTCTTTATAGGAGTGAGGGCAGGGCGTGGTCCGGGGCTGGGGCCGCGGGGCCCACTGGTGCCCTTGATGGTGCGGTGTGCGGGGGCGAGTGCAGTGCGCTGCTTTTGCCCGGGCTCTGCAAGGAGCAGTTGGGCTTTCTGCATCTTGTCGTCCACGACTCGCCCCAGCTGCTCGGGCCCGCCGCTCTTTTCAGCTCCCTACAGTTCCTTTGTGTTCTGTTGCTGGAGGAGACGTCTGTCCAGGTGCGAGCCCTGCAGCACCGCGTAGGGGCCGCGGGTAGCATCTCTTTCCGTGGTGCTCGGAAGCTGGCCCCAAACCGTGCCCGGCTTAACCCCGCTGTCCTGACCTGGCCACAGGGAGACGATGCCCAGGTGCCCGGGTGAAATTCTGCTCTGGAGGAAGGGGGTCCACACTGGGCCCACTTACGTCTCCCAGAGAGCAGCTCCTTTCAGCTTTCCAGATTCTTCAGTTTTTACCTTGACGTTCTCACCAGCAGAGTATGAGCCTTGTGGTGTCTCCACCCCTGATGCGGGGTGCGTCTCACCCACGTGGTGGGGCTGGAGAGTGAGCCGCACTCACGTTTCCTGCATTAATCGCAAGGTTGAGCATCTTCTCATGTCTCCGTGGAATATTCATGGTCTTCTGTGAATGGCTTGTATTTCCTTTTTCTATACGACTGTGTTTTCCTTACTGGTTTGGAGCCACCCTGTGTAAATTCTGGTCACAGTCTCCTTGTCTTAAATTGACACCAGGTGCAGAGAATCAGGGATCATTACCCTTGCTCCATGATATGCTCCCTTCCTGGGTCCACGCTGGGTGTGCGTTATGCACATAGTTAGTCCTTTAATTTGTTATTTAAATCATAGAGGGACCTGCAAACCCACCACCCAAAACCAAAGCTGAAATCTCGACAGTGACTGCATTTCTCTGAGGCCCACCAACCCATCCCTGCCGTGTTCAGAGGCAGCTTCACCCTCAGTCCTGGGAGTGCCTTTCTTTTCTTTCCATTTGGTGCAGATTTACTGAACCCTGGTCGGGAAGATCCCCTGGAAGAGGGCCTGGCAACCCACTCCAGTATTGCTGCCTGGAGAATCCCACGGACAGAGGAGCCTGGAGAGCTGTGGTCAACAGGGTTGCAAAGAGTCGGACATGACTGACGTGACTTAGCATGCACTTAGCATGTCACCCTATTTATATATTCTCTGACTGACGTTTCACTCCACATTTTACTGAGATTCGTCCTTTTTGTTGTGTGTCTGTTAATGCATTCTGTTGCCAATGAAAGCCTGTGTGAATACTCCACACTCCCATCCCGCCCCATCCACGGGTATTTGGATTTGAGAGATTTTTGCCGACATGAGCCACCCTGCTGTGACTGCTCCTGCATCGCTCACCCGGGGTTGATGTACTCAGGAGCAAAACTGTGGGGTCGCAGGTTGGGGCTGTCAACCCTCCCCAGGTGACACCACTCGGCTTTCCAGAGGCCGTGTTGAGTATCGCCCTCAGCCCCCCCAAGCTTGGTGCTTCCGCATCTAGGGTGGCTGTTGACGGTTTAACATCAAGGTCCTTGATTCTCGGTCTGTGACCTTCGCTTTTTCCCTGTGCGTTTGGAGAGTTGGTCTTGGACAGTCTTGAATCCCTGCCGTGTGTGCAAGCGTGGAGCTGTGCTTCTCGCCCTCGCCTCGCTAAGTCCTGGGAATCGAGCGGAGGCGTCAGGTGTGGGAAATCCATCGCCACCGATTCTGCTGGTTTTGGGCGTGAGTGGCTTGCTTGTCGCCTTGCCGTGCACATCGTCACGCTAGGTTGAGGTTCCTGGAAGTTGGAAACAGGTTCGGTCTCCCCAGTTCCTTTGTTGCTCTGGCTCTCTCTTTGTGATTGCTTATTTTCAAAGCCTGTGGCTGTGCTGGGCCCTCGCTGCTGGGTGGGCTTGCTCTAGCTGCGGTGAGTGGGGGCTCCTCTCTAGCTGGGGGTGCTGGCTTCTCCCGTTCGCACAGCGCGGGCTCCAGGGCACTGGGCTTCAGTAGCCGTGGTGCCTAGGCTTGGTGGCTCCTCAGCCTGTGGGATCGTCCCAGGCCAGGGACTGAACCCCGTCCCCTGCGTTGGCAGGTGAGTTCTCAACCGCTGGACCAGCCGGGATGCCCTGTGAGTGTCTCGCTTTGTCTCTCCTCATCCTTTGCGCCTCACACTCCGTTCTGCCCTTAGAGAGTTGTGCTGCACACCCTCGTTTGTGTTTCTGTGCTGTGTGTTCCCTTCATCCTCAAACCCCCTGCTGTGGACCGTGTGCCCACCACCCACGCGCTGAAGCCCCACCCCAGCGGGTAGTGTTTGGAGGTGGGGCTGTTGGGAGGTGCTGAGGGTCAGATGAGGTCATGCTGGCAACTTAGTCCAGGACGTCCAGCCTCCAGGGCTCTGAGACCCAGGTGCCTGCCGTGTAAGTCCCTTCTGTGCTGCTTTGTCGTGGCCCTGGGCTGAGGGGGCCGCTCTTCACGGTTCTGTCTCAAAGGTGGACTCTGTTGTTTACATGTTACCTGGAAGTTTCTGCTTGGGAAGACCGGCTTCATCAGTGCTCGCTGGCTGTGAAGGCTGTTCTGTTTGAGCCTCTTTTCCCTGTCTCATCTTACGTGTTTGTCCTCATTTCCCTTAAACTCTCCCCTCTCCACCCCAGTCTGTTAGATCAGCCATGTTTCCTATCATGCTTTTTTTTTTTTTTTTTAATGGAAGCAGCCTCTTTTTATTTATTTTTGGTCGTGCTGGGTCTTCATTGCCGCGGGAGCCTTTCTCTGGTTGCGTGCGCGGGCTTCTCTCTGCAACGGCTTCTCTTGCTGTGGGGCTCAGTAGTTTGCGTGGGCTTCGTTGCCCCATGGCACGTGGGATCTCCCCATATCAGGGATGAAACCCGTGTCCCCTGCATTTGCAGGCGGATCCTTCACCAGGGAGCCGCCGGGGAGGTCCTCCATCACACTTTTAAAAGCTAGTTTTATTTATCTGTTTTTGGCCGTGCTGGGTCTCTGTTGCTGTAGGGCGTTTCTTGAGCTGCAGAGCAGGGGCTGCTCGGGTCGCTCCTTGCAGCGGTGTCCCTTGTTGCAGAGCGCAGGCTCTCGGGCACACGGGCTCAGTAGGTGCAGCTCCTGGGCTCCAGAGCGCAGGCTCAGTAGTTGTGACGCACGGGCTTCTTTGCTCCCTGGCACGTGGGATCCTCCCGGACCAGGGATCAAACCTGCGTCTCCTGCAGAATAATTAACTTTATCCTCCAGGTCCACCTGGCTTCCTAGACGCCAACAGAATAAAGTCCATAGCTCCTGCGAGGGCTGCCAGCCATCCTGGGGCCCCACCTCCTTCCTCACACGTCCTCCTGCCAGAAGGTGTGCGTGGTGGTGGGTCTGAGAACCTGTGCCCGCCTGCCCACCCCGCAGAGTCTCTGACGTGGTTCATGGAGGGTGTTCTGGACTCCGCTCATGTGAGCCATGCCACTGCTTTCCCTTGCAGTTACACAGCTGTGTTTTGTCCTAATGCACCCAGAAGGGGTTTGGGGCGTCAGTTCTCTTAACCCTCGTATGTCTGGGCATGTCTCTTCTTTCTCTAAGTGATGCTTGCTGGCAGTTAAGTCTGCCGGACCTGTGACCCTGGCCTTCCTGTGCTAACAGGCTGGAGATGGGCGTCTCCAAGCCCTGCCCTGCTTAGTTGGTGCCAGTTCTGGCCAAGAGGATGAAGGTGGACGTCGCTTCCCTGGTTCAAAAGTGACTCGGGAAGTCTGGCGGTTTCCTGACCTTGCGCGTCTGTCCCCTGGTCCTCTGCCCTGAGCACCCCCAGCCTGCCGCCCCAGGGCTGTAGTCTGTGTGGCACTGCCATGCAAGGTGGGAGTGTGCTGTTTCCCCTGCTGCTGACTCAGATCTCAGCTTTTGACTCCATCACGCTCTCTTCCTGTAGATTCCAGAATTTCTTCTGCTTCCATCTCCTGTGCCACCCCTGGGGCCCCAGCAGCTTAGCTTGTGAGTCGCGCATCTTTGGCCCTGGCTTCAGATCTCAGCTCTGGAACTCCCAGCAGAGCAACCTGGGTGTGTGGCCTCCTCCTGTCTCCTGGCCTGTACGCTGGAGTCCGTGAGGATCAAGCCTGGTGACCCTGCAGCCCACCCAGAATGGGGACTGGTGCCTGGGAGGGCCCCAGGAGGCGTTTTCTGTATTCTGTTTTTTTAAAAAAGTCTTCGGAGTGTAGCTGATTTAGTTTCAGGTGTTCAGCAAAGTAAGGCTGCCCCGGTGGCTCAGCGGAAAAAGCACCCCACCTGCAGGTCAGGAGATGAACCTCGGTGCGGGTGTGACGCCTGGGTCGGTAAGAGCCCCTGGAGGACGGCATGGCAACCCACTCCATCGTTCTTGCCTGGAGAATCCCATGGACAGAGGAGCCTGGCGGGCTACAGCCCGTGGAGTCACAGACTCGGACGAGATTGAGCGAGCCATACATTCACACACGGACAGCAAAGTGAAGCAGTTACAGGCATACATATATCCGGAGAAGGCAATGGCACCCCACTCCAGTACTCTTGCCTGGAAAATCCCATGGATGGAGGAGCCTGGAAGGCTGCAGTCCATGGGGTCGCTGAGTGTCGGACTCAACTGAGCGACTTCACTTTCACTTTTATGCATTGGAGAAGGAAATGGCAACCCACTCCAGTGTTCTTGCCTGGAGAATCCCAGGGACGGGGAAGCCTGGTGGGCTGCTGTCCATGGGGTCACACAGAGTCAGACATGACTGAAGTGACTTAGCAATAGCAATAGCAATACATATATCCACTCTTTTTAAGCTGCTTTTCCCAACTAGGCCATTACACAGTATTGGGTGGAGTTACCTGTGCTGTACAGCAGGCTCTCTTATTAGTTACTTTATATGTTGTAGTGTGTATATGGGGTTTTGGGAGAGTATGTTTGTAAGTGCCCAGGCTCAATCCTTTATATTTCACTGGCAGTCTCAAAAAAGACTTTCAATCTTTCATTGAATTGAAAAGAAATATTGCAGCTGCAGTAATAAATATGTTGAATGGACAGAGCAAACAGCCATACGTGGCAACACTCCTTCACCGAATCCAGGCAGGGAGACCCGAGCTCAGCAGGAAGCTTGGCTCCGCAGAGTTTAACCAGGGAACGCTGTTTGTGATGGTCACCGTGGACGGGGAAGGCACCCAGGGACGGAAGACATGATGGTGACGTTTGGCCTGATGAACCGTGACCCGTGCATCACGTCTACACTGCAGAGTTCACGTGGACGTGAATCTTTATCCATTTTTTAACGAAATGAGGCAGAAACCGGAGGACATCAGGAATGGTGTGACGCAGCGGAGGGCGAATCCAGGACTTGCCGCCCCCTGGGGGACCCTCGCTCTTTCTGGGGGCGGCTCGGTGTTGGCGCTCACAAGGTGGGGAACAGCCAGGGATGACTGGCAGGCCGACTGCAGGCTGTTGTAGGAAAATGCCGGGACCTCACCCGAGGGGTCGCACGCTTCTCCAGCGACGTGACGCTGGGATTCTGCCACGAGCAGGGATGGCGCGGAGGAGAGGAGCGCCCGCCCGGCCGGGCGGCCAGGACGTGCAGCGGCGCAGTGGCCACCAGGGGGCGCCGGGGGCCCAGGGCTGCCCGCCGGGGGCCCAGGGCTGCCCGCCGGGGCCCAGGGCTGCCCGCCGGGGGCCCAGGGCTGCCCGCCGGCGCCGCGCCTCGCCAAGCTTAGTCCAGGCGGAGGGACCCCTCGCTCTGCAGGAGCGCAGCACCGCTTCACCTCGCACTGAGGCGCGTCCTGGGGACTCTAGCGTGAGAGCCCAGCGTGGAGGAGCTCTTGAGGAGCACGTTTCGACCTCAGAGTTGTTGGCTATCGCGGGGTCGGGTCCCTGCGGTTTGCGGCGTGAAACAAGCTGCTACTTGAACCCAGTTTCTGACAAATAGGTCTGAAAAGGGACCCGCTTTGGGATTGATCCGGACGATCACAGTTTTAAGTTTAATGAGTCAGGGCAGCTGACACACCTGCCGCACACACACCTGCCAACGCAGGTGCCCGGGCACAGCCCCCGGGTGTGTCTGGCTCCCCGTGTGCCCCTTCCCTCGAGGCTGTTCCGAGGACCCCAGAGCTCACCCGCACTGCAAGGACGTGGGGTGGGCACGGGGTCCAGGGTGCACACCCTGACTGGGCTCCAGGGTGAACCTCGATTCCCACCTCCAGGTGGTGCTGGCCACGCCCGCTGCCCCGCCTCTGCTCCGGCCCCAAGGGGCCAGGGTCTGGGCAGAGACTCCTGCGGTCCAGTGCGTGCGATGGTGCTGGTGGCCACACGGGGGCAGCAGAGACCAACGTATTGTTATCCAGTTGCTCAGTCGTGTCCGACTCTGCGATCCCACGGACCGCAGCGTTTCAGGCCTCCCTGTCCATCACCAACTCCCGGAACTTGCTCAAACTCATGTCCATTGAATCGGTGATGCCATCCAACCATCTCATCCTCTGTTGTCCCCTTCTCCTCCTGCGTTCAATCTTTCCTAGCAACAGGGTCTTTTCCAGAGTTAGCTCTTTGCATCAGGTGGCCAGAGTATTGGCGCTTCAGCTTCAGCATCAGTCCTTCCAGTGAATATTCAGGGTTGATTTCCTTTAGGATGGACTGGTTGGATCTCCTTGCAGTCCAAGGGACTTTTCAAGTCTTCTCCAACACCATAGTTCAAAAATATCAGTTCTTTGGTGCTCAGCCATTGAAATAAAAAGATGCTTGCTCCTAGAAAGAAAAGCTATGACAAATCTAGACAGCATATTAAAAAGCAGAGACATAACTTTGCTGACAAAGGTCTGTATAGTCAAAGCTATGGTTTTTCCCAGTAGTCTTGTAATGGATGTGAGAGTTGGACCATGAAGCAGGCTAAGCACCAAAGAATTAATGCTTTGAACTGTGGTATTGGAGAAGACTCTTGAGAGTCCCTTGAACTGCACGGAGATCCAACTACTCAATCCTAAAGGAAGTCAACCCTGAATATTCACTGGAAGGACTGACGCTGAAGCTGAAACTCCAATCCTTTGTCCACCTGATGCAAAGAGCTGACTCATTGGAAAAAACCCTGATGTTGGGAAAGATTGAAGGCAGGAGGAGAAGGGGACGACAGAGGATGAGGTGGTTGGATGGCATCACTGACTCGATGGACATGAGTTTGAGCAAGCTCCGGGAGACGGTGAAGGACAGGGAGGCCTGTGTGCTGCAGTCCATGGGGTCGCAATGAGTTGGACACGACTGAGCTACGGAACGACAACAACAGCCTTCTTTATGGTCCAACTCTCACACCCATACATGACTACTGTAAAAGCCATAGGTTTGACTAGACGGACCTTTTCAACAACGTGATGTCTCTGTTTTTTGATACACTGTTTTTTGATACATAGCTTTTCTTCTAAGGAGCAAGTGTCTTTTAATTTCATGGCTGCAGTCACTGTCCGCAGGAGCCCAAGAAAATAAAGTCTGTCACTGTTTCAACTTTTTCCCCATCTATTTGCCATGAAGTGATGTGACTGGATGCCATGATCTCCAGGTGGTGCAGGCCACGCCCTCTGCCCCTTGCTCTCTGCCCCTGCCTGCCCAGGGGCCTTGGGTCTGGGCAGAGCCTCCTGCTGGCCCAGTGCATGCATTGCTACTGGTGGCCACACGGTGGCAGCAGAGCCCAACATATTTAGGGGCCCAATCCCTTAAGATTATAAAGTGGAAGTGAGAAATAGATTCAAGGCACTAGATCTGATAGACAGAGTGCCTGATGAACTATGGACAGAGGTCTGTGACATTGTACAGGAGACAGGGATGGAGACCATCCCCAAGAAAGAGAAACGGAAAAAAGCAAAACGGCTGCCTGAGGAAGCCTTACAAATAGCTCTGAAAAGAAGAGATGTGAAAAGCAAAGGAGAAAAGCAAAGATATACCCATTTGAATGCAGAGTTCCAAAGCATAGCAAAGAGAGATAAGACAGCTAGTGGAGGTGATGGAATTCCAGTTGAGCTATTTCAAATCCTGAAAGATGATGCTGTGAAAGCGCTGCACTCAGTATGCCAGCAAATGTGGAAAACTCAGCAGTGGCCACAGGACTGGAAAAAGTCAGTTTTCATTTCAATCCCAAAGAAAGGCAATGCCAAAGAATGCTCAAACTATAGCACAATTGCACTCATCTCACACGCTAGTAAAATAATTCTCAAAATTCTCCAAGCCAGGCTTTAGCAATACATGAACCGTGAACTTCCAGATGTTCAAGCTGGTTTTAGAAAAGACAGAGGAACCAGAGATCAAATTGCCAACATCCGCTAGATCATCGAAAAAGCAAGAGAGTTCCAGAAAAACATCTATTTCTGCATTATTGACTATGCCAAAGTCTTTTGACTGTGTGGATGACAATAAACTGTGGAAAATTCTGAAAGAGATGGGAATACCAGACCACCTGACCTGCCTTTTGAGAAATCTGTATGCAGGTCAGGAAGCAACAGTTAGAACTGGACATGGAACAACAGACTGGTTCCAAATAGGAAAAGGAGTACGTCAAGGCTGTATATTGTCACCCTGCTTATGTAACTTCTATGCAGAGTACATCATGAGGAACGCTGGGCTGGATGAAGCACAAGCTGGAATCAAGATTGCTGAGAGAAATATCAATAACCTCAGCTATGCAGATGACCACCCTTATGGCAGAAAGTGAAGAAGAACTAAGGAGCCTCTTGATGAAAGTGAAAGAGGAGAGTGAAAAAGTTGGCTTAAAGCTTAACATTCAGAAAACTAAAATCATGGCATCCAGTCCCATCACTTCATGGGAAATAGATGGGGAAACTGTGGAAACAGTGTCAGACTTTATTTTTTTGGCCTCCAAAATCATTGCAGATGGTGATTGCAGCCATGAAATTAAAAGATGTTTACTCCTTGGAAGGAAAGTTATGACCAACCTAGACAGCATATTAAAAAGCAGAGACATTACTTTGTCAACAAAGATCCATCTAGTCAAGGCTATGTTTCTTCAAGTAGTCATGTAAAGATGTGAGAATTGGATTATAAAGAAAGCTGAGTGCCAAAGAATTGATGCTTTTGAACTGTGGGGTTGGAGAAGACTCTTGAGAGTCCCTTGGACTGCAAGGAGCTCCAACCAGTCCATTCTGAAGGAGATCAGCCCTGGGATTTCTTTGGAAGGAATGATGCTAAAGCTGAAACACCAGTACTTTGGCCACCTCATGTGAAAAGCTGACTCATTAGAAAAGACCCTGATGCTGGGAAATATTGAAGGCAGGAGGAGAAGGGGACGACAGAGGATGAGATGGTTGGATGGCATCACCGACTGAATGGACATGAGTTTGAGTGAACTCCGTGAATTGGTGATGGACAGGGAGGCCTGGCGTGCTGCAGTCCATGGGGTCGCAAAGAGTTGGACACGACTGAGTGACTGAACAATCACAACAGCCTTCTTTATGGTCCAACTCTTACATCCATACATGATTACTGTAAAACCCATAGGTTTGACTGGACGGACCTTTGTTGGCAAAGTGACGTCTCTGTTTTTTAATATGCTGTCTAGATTTATCATAGCTTTTCTTCCAAGGAGCAAGTGTCTTTTAATTTCATGGCTGCATTCACAGTCCTCAGGAGCTCAAGAAAATAAAGTGTGTCACTGTTTCTACTTTTTCTGCGTGTGTTTGCCATGAAGTGATGGGACCGGATGCCACGATCTCCAGGCGGTGCAAGCCATACTCTCTGCCCCTGCCTGCTCAGGGCCCCGGGTCTCGGGCGGGCCCAGTGCATGCAGTGCTGCTTGTTGCCACACGGTGGCAGCAGAGCTCAATACATTCAGGGGCCCAACGCCCTCCTCATGGGGCTTCCCCGGCACCAACGCTGGGAGTGGCCAGAGGGGACGCTGCACCGACCAGCCCCAGGTTCCCGAGCCCTAGGTCCCCCGGACCCCACTCCTAGGTTCAGCCTGGACCCCGACCCTTGCCGGGCCGAGCTCACGGCCGCGGGTCACTGGGGGCTGCGGTGGCTGCACCCGTATTGAGTGCCCACTGAGGGCAGCGTTTGGAGAATTCAAGGACACTGGGCCCCCACAGTGAGACTGGTGCTTGGGGAACAGGAAGAGGATCCCCCTCCCTGTCACCTCTCCCGCATCTTCGGGGTGGGCGTCCCTGTGTGGCAGGAGCGGGCGCCTGGTCCCTGCCTGGCAAGGGAGCCTGAGCCTGTGGGGGTGATGCGGGCCTCCGGGGGGGTCTGGTGGCGCCAGTTTGCGGGGGAAGCTGCCGCGTGAAGGACTCAGATTGGAGCAGAGGGGCTGGGGGCCCCAGAGCCTTCTCCGGCTCTCGCACCTGCGCACACGCGTGGCGGGTCTGTCCCGAGAGAGCCAACAACCTGAGGGGAAACCTTGGCCCTGGTCTTACAGTGCCGGCGGCGAGTGGTGCCTGCAGCGCTGAGAAGGCTGCTCGACGTGACGCGCAGCTGGCTTTGCACCCGTGGAGAGGAGGGTCCTTCCCGTCCCCATGGAGAGTCTCGCTGAGGCCTGGGACGCGTGCTGGCTCTTGGGCTGCATCACAAACAGCCCAGCCCGTGTCCGACTGACTGTCCCTCCAGGCGTGTGGTCAGGGGTTAGGCTCAGCTGACATCCTTGGCTCCTCAGGGCACTGAAGGGTCACTTGAACGTGACTGCTGCCAGCTGGTTGTTCCCAAACCTCGGCCGTATATTGGGGTTCCCTCACCTCAGTGACTCAGACTGTAAATAATCTGTCTGCAATGCAGGAGACCTGGGTTCGATTCATGGGTGGGGAAGATCCCCTGGAGGAAGGAGTAGCAACCCACTCCAGTGTTCTTGCCTGGAAAACTCCATAGACAGAGAAGCCTGGCGGGCTACAGCCCAGGGGGTTGCAAAGTGTGGGACAGGACCTAGCGACTAACACTTTCACTTTCAATTCCAATGGTCCCTCCAGCTGGAGGTTGGAAGCCTCACACCGGGGCTCACACCTCCCACTGTCCCTCTTTATTTATTTTTATTTTTATTTTTGCGTGTCATCCTTGCGCAGGGGCCATGCTAATCTTCTCTGTATCGTTCCAATTTTAGTATATGTGCTGCCGAAGCGAGCACCCTCTTTATTATGTCTCTTTAAAGATTTACTTTCTCTAGGTAGCATTAGTTTATTTTTGTGCCTTGTTTTACATCCCTGGATATGTTCCAGTGTCTCCTGGTTTAAGTATATGGGGACTTGGATAGAATTTGTATCCTGCTGTTGTGTGAAAATTCTATACATCTTAATTATGTTAAATTGGTTCACAGTGCTTTTCAGGTCTACTATATCCTTCTACTTTTCTGTCTATTCATTCTATTAAGTTTTGAGAGTTTGGTATTGAAACTCCAACTAAAAATCTTTATTTACTTAAAGAATAATTGTAATATACAGTGGGACCATAGGCAACTTTGTTCTGTATTTTCCAAGTCTTCTGTAAATGTGTTATCAAACTTTCATAATTTAAAAAATAGAAAAGAAAAAATATTGTTTCATATGTTCAATGTATTTCTACTTCTGTATGCCTTACAGCATGCATGCGTGCTAAGTCACTCCAGTCGTGTCTGACTCTTTGCGACCCCATGGACTGTAGCCCGCCAGGCTCCTCTGTCCACAGGATTCTCCAGGCAAGAATACTGGGGTGGGTTGCTATGACAGGGGCTCCAGGGGCTCTTCCCGACTCAGCCATCGAACCCAGGTCTCCTACGGCCACGGCATCGCAGCCTGATTCTTTACTGCGGAGCCACCGGGGAAGACGCCCCCCTATAGCATGCTCACCACCAGAAACTCAGTTTCCATCCGTCACGGTAGAGTTGGCCCCCTTTACTCGTCTTGCCTTTCCCACGCCCTCATCCCCTCCCCGTAACCTCTGCTCTGGTCATTGACCCAGTGGGCCTTCATAGCGTGCGGTTCGATCTCCGCACATTGGTTATTTTTGAGCTCTCTTCTTGTAGTTGATTTCTAATTTCATGCTATTGCGATTGGAAAAGACGCTTGATAAGATCTCGACCTTCTTAAATGTATTGAGACTTGTTCTGTGTCCCAAGACATGATCTGGCCTTGAGGAAGTAGCACGTGTGCTTGAGAAGAACGTGTGCTCTGCTGCGTTTGCATGGAGGGTTCTGTACAGGCCTGTCAAGTCCATCTGGCCCGGCGTTTCAGTAAAGCCATGGTCTCCTTGTTGACTTTCTGGTCTGTCCACTGACGTGAGCGGCTGTGAGAGTCCCCGACGATCACTGCACTGCTGTCACTTCCTCCCTTTTGGCCTACTAATGATTGCTTTATATATCCTGATGCTTCTCTATCAGGCCTTCCTGGCGGTGTGTGGGCTCCAGAGCCCGGGGGCGCAGTACTCACGGTGCACAGCCTTAGTTGCTGCATGGTGTGCGGGATCTGCCCAGACCAGGGACTGAAACTGCCTCCCCTGCCTTGCAGGGGAGATTCTTAACCAGATTCTTAACCGTGGACCACGGGAAGTCCCACCTGTCATGTCTTCTTGATGAGCTGTCCCCTTTATCATTATACGCAGTCCATCTTTGTCCCTTGTCACCGTTTTGCCTTGAAGTCTCTTGTCTGATATGAGCGTAGCTACGCACAGTTTGTTTTGGCTGTGCTCGCGGTTTCATGTTCCTTCCCTTCCTGCTGAGCCTGTTTGTCTGCAGAGCTGAGCTGAACTGAGTCTCCGGAGGCAGCATATAGTTGGGTTTTGTTTTTTAACCCATCTGGGCACTCTGTGTCATTTCATTAGTGAATTCAATCCATTCATATTTAAGGTGATCATTGGTAAGTGAGGGCTGAGGACTGCTATTTTTGTCTTATGGTTGTGCAGTCTCTCCACTGGGGCTTCCTGGTGGCTCAGTGGTAAAGAACCTGCCTGCCCATGCAGAAGCCATAAGAGACGTGGGTTCGATCCCTGGGTCAGGAAGATCTCCTGGAACCCGCTCCAGTATTCTTGCCTGGAGAATCCCACGGACAGGCAGGCTGCAGTCCAGAGGGTTGCAGATCAGAAAGCAACTTAGAACGATCTCTCCACTGCTTTTTCCCTTGTGTTCTCTCTACCATTTAGGGTTGGTGTTTTCTAGGATTTTTTTTTCTTTTTTTAATGTTTCCTGCCTCTGCTTTCAGTGTATGTCTTGTGGTCACCACGAGATTTGTGTAAAACGCCTCATGGATGAAACAGCCCTCGTTCTGCAGACACCATCTATTTTCATTTGTCAAACAGGGTCCATCCTCTTCCCCACATATTTTCGGTGTCTCAGAGTACTGCTTTTTATATTACGAGTTTGTTACCATGTTGAAGTGGCTACAGTTATTTTTCTGCTTCCCCCTTACCCTTTATGCTATGGTAAAATGCTTAAAAGCCTATACTGTTAAAGAGCCGCAGATTTCTGATTCTGTCTGTTCACCACTTCACTCAGCTTTGTGCACTCTTGCCTTTTTGTTCCTGGTCGGAGATCTCCTTCCAACAGCTCCTGTGAGGCAGGTCTAGTGGTGATGGACTGTCTCAGCTTTTGTCTGTCTGCGGAAGCCTTTATTTCTCCTCTGTATCTGAATGATACCTTTGCTGGATAGAGGAACCTTTCGGTCTCTTGAGAATGCCATTCTGCTCTCTCCTGGCCAAGAGGGTTTCTGCTGATGAATCTGCTAGTAGCCTAAGGGGGTTCCTTTGTAGGTGACCATCTTTTTTTCTGGCTGTCTTTAAAATTCTTTGTCATTGGCTTTTGACAATTTGATATAAGGTGCTTGGAAGGTCTTTTGTGTTGAGGTAACTGGGTGTTCTCTCAGCTTCATGGACTTCTGGACCCGCTTTCTTCCCAGGTTTGGGAGGCTCTCAGCTGTTCTCTTTCTTCCTCGGCTGCACTGAGTGCCTTGCGGGATCTTAGTTCCCGGACCAGGTATCAAACCTGGGCTTGAGGTAGTAAAAGTGCCAAGAGTTAGCCACTGGTCTGCCAGGGAACGCCCAGCTATGGTTTCCTTAAATAAACACCCTGCTCGTTCCCTCTTGCTTTTTCCTGTGGGATTCCCTCACCCTCACTTTGCTCTTCTTAAAAGTCAACTGGAGCTCACAGAGCTTCTCCATTTTCGGTGTCACGATTCTTTTTCCTCTTCTGCCTGTGTCTCTGCCTTTAAGCTCACTAATTCTCCTTTCCACGCAGGCTGCTGCGTTTCAAGTGCTTTCTAACGCGTCTTTCATCTCATTGACTGAATTCCTCGGCTCCAGCCCTGCTCTTTCGTTAGTTTCTCACTAAGGTTTTAGTCTTCCTGGTAGATTATTTTTTGTGTTCATTAAATTTATTTCTGAGCTCACTGAAGTGACCCTCTGAGTTTCCTGTGGCTCGTCGAGTCTCCGTGACAGCTATGTGACTTGCCCGTCAGTTAACTCTCCATACTCCGTGACTTTAAGCTTGGTTTCTGGAGAATCGTCTTCTCTTTGTGGGACAATGTCCCGGCTTCTTCCCGGGACTGGGAGGGGGAATGGGGGTTCCTGATCGGCACCTTCCAAGTGGTGTGAAAGTCGCTCAGTCGTGTCTGACTCTTTGCGACCCCATGGACTGTAGTCCACGGAATTCTCCAGGCCAGAAGACGAGTGCGTAGCCGTGCCCGTCTCCAGGGGATCGAACCCAGGCCTTCAGCTCTGCGGGCTGACTCTGCTCGCTGAGTCCCAGGGAAGCCCCGGCGGTGGTTTGGATCACAGCCCGCCCTCCCTTCCGTCCGGCAGGCGGCGCAGCGCAGGTCTCTGGCCTCGGCGCCCGCGGGCTCGGTTCCGCTAGGGAGGCGCCGCCGCCGCCTCTGTCGGGGGTCGCTGGAGCCCCGTCTTTGCCCCTTGTGCCTTCGGGGTCGTGGGTGCCCCGCTGCTGCCAGTGTCTCTGGCGTCAGCACTTGGAGCCCGGGGAGGGTGGGCTTTGCTCCGCTGCTCCCCGCCCCCCCCCGCCTCTCCACACCGCCGCCGCTGCCGCAGGGAGACGGACACGGGGGTCCTGGCTCTGCAGCGGAGAAGGCCGAGGGGCGGGGAGGGTCCCGGGCTGCTGGGCCGCCCGCCGCTCCGGCTCCGCCTCCCTGCTGCCCGGGCTCGCCGTGTCCCGCCCGCCTAGACGCTTAGCTAGAAGCGCGGCGGGCTGGGCCTCTCCGGTGCCCCCGTGCGTCGGGCAGCTGGGGCGCTTTTGCTGGTTGCGGACTGAAGGGACCCAGGCTGCTCTCGCTGCCCCTTGCTGCTGACCGCCCCCGCCCCGGACGGCCAGGCCGGCCCAGCGGCCTTTGGCTGTGCTCCGTGGCGGACAGCAGGCATGGCCAGCCCTGTCCCTGCGAAGGGCAGGGTGACTCCCCACGCCCGCCCCCGGGCCGCCTGGACCCCTTCTCAAAGGGGTCCGTCCATAGGCCCAAAGTCCCAGCTGCAAGGCCGGACCCCAGGACGACGCGGCTCGTCCGTCCATAGTGAGAGCCCGCGGATCCTACAGAAACCGCAGGGGCATCAGGCGGAACCGTGGACTGCTCCCGGCCCCCCGATATGGACTTATCGCTGTTCCTGGGACTGCTCGGTGGGTGGAGCTAGGGCTAGACATGTGTGAACACAGGCACTCTCACACACACACCACACGTGCTCACGTCCAGGTCTGTGCCTCTTGCCGGAGACCCCCTCTCTAGAGCCGAGGGCTGGCTGGGCGTGGCCACCGGGGGCGCTGTCTGCGTGAAATCACGTGGTGCGCGAACACACAGGGCTGTGTGCAGTTCTGCACACGAGATTCTTCGGGGTGTGCGAGTGAAGAGAGCACGCTCCTAGCCCCAGGCCAGCTCGAGAGAGAGCACGGGGGGCTCCAGTCCCTCCATGAAGCAGCGACAGGAGAGTGGCTGCTCCCTACCCGCAGTCTGCGCTCAGGGTCTGTAAAACAGGCGGGCGCAGGAGGAAGCCCCCTGCGCGGGGTGTGGGGGGTGTTGCCCTCCGCTTGGGGGAGGGGAGCATCTCCGTAGTTGTGGGGTTCTTCTGCAGGGAGAGCTGTCTCTTCTCTCCCATTAAAATTTTTTCATTCAATGCCTTACTCTGAATCCATCATGTGGTTATGTCAGTGTGGACTCAGGGCATTTATGTACACTGTGAGGTCTAGAGGAATACCCAGACGGTGGTCCGTGTGCCAGTAGGGGCTGCCCTGGGACCCCTCGGTCTATTGCATTAGGCCTCACAGTTCAGTCCAGTCGCTCAGTCGTGTCCGACTCTTTGCAACCCCGTGGAGTGCAGCAGGCCAGCCCTCCCTGTCCATCACCAACTCCTGGAGCCTGCTCAAACTCATGTCCATTGAGTCAGTGATGCCATCCAACCATCCCATCCTCTGTCGTCCCCCTTCTCCTCCCACCTTCAATCTTTCCCAGCATCAGGGTCTTTTCAAATGAGTCAGTTCTTCGCATCAGGTGGCCAGAGAATTGGAGTTTCAGCTTCAGCACCAGTCCTTCCAATGAATATTCAGGACTGATTTCCTTTAGGATTGACTGGTTGGATCTCCTTGCTGTCCAAGGGACTTTCAGAGTCTTCTCCAAAGAGACACAGATGTATAGAACAGTCTCCTGGACTCTGTGGGAGAGGATGAAGGTGGGATGATTTGGGAGAATGGCATTGAAACATGTATATTGACATATGTGAAACGAATCGCCAGTTCAGGTTTGATTCGTGATACAGGATGCTTGGGGCTGGTGCACTGGGATGACCCAGAGGGATGGTATGGGGAGGGAGATGGGAGGGGGGTTCAGGATGGGGAACACATGTACATCCGTGGGGGATTCATGTCAGTGTATGGCAAAACCAATACAATAGTATACAGTAAAAAAAAAAAAAAAAAAGGAAACTACAGAAAAAAAAAGTCTTGTCCAATACCACAGACCAAAAGCATCAATTCTTCGGTACTCAGTTTCCTTTATGATCGAACTCTCACATCCATACATGACTACCAGAAAAACCATAGCTTTGCCTAGACATACCTTTTCTGGCAAAGTAATGTTTCTGCTTTTTAATATGCTGCCCAGGTTGGCCATAGCTTTCCTTCCAAGGAGCAAACAATTAGACCTCACAGTGTAAACACCATTGTGTCCACGTGTGCATGTGATGATGCAGGTCGGCCACCAGGGGGCCCCCGAGTCTCGCCCTGGGGTCCCTGCAGGGACAGGACCGGGCATAGGAGCCACGTCCAGACAGGCGGACCTGCCAGTGTGACCTGAGCCCTGGAGCCTTGCCCAGCAGACGCGCTCAGCCTGCCCTGCCTGGCGTGCCTGGCCACCTGCTTCTAAAGTCTTCCGTTTTCTTTTTTTAAGCAATGTATTTATTTAAATTTGAGGATAATTGCTTTACAATATGGTGATGGTGTTTGCTCTCCATGGACACGAATCGGCCACAGGCGAACCTGCACCCCTTCCTCCCGAGCTCCTCCCCCCCAGATTGTCACAGGGCACCCAGTTTGTTCTCCTCAGTGTGTCAGGAATTGCATTTTGTTTTTATTTGATGTTATGGAGGGAACTGTGTCTGCCCAAACTCGGATGTTGCAGCCCTAACCTCCAGGAGCTCAGATTGTGCTGAACTTGGAGATGGGCCTTTATGGAGGTAATCGAGTTGAGATGCAGTCCCTGGGGTGGCCCCAACCCAGTCTGGCTGGTGTCCTCCTAAGAGGAGGACGTAGGACACAGACAGGCCCGGGGGGTGCCCGGGAGAGGACGTGTCTACACGCCACGGCCTTGGGAGGAGCCCCAGTCCTCTGGCCTCCAGGACTGGGAGGTGCAGTCCACTTTCTGCTGCCTGGAGTCTGGTGCTGATCACAACAGCCCAAGCGGGCCGGAACCCTGTCCTGATGGGGTCTGCCGGGTCCTCGAGTGTGCCGAGCCCCGTCTCTCTTCTCTTTTGGATGGCTCTGGGCCCTGGCCTCTTGCACGCCCGCTTCTTTGGGAGATGAGTCCCGTGGTGTGGCCTGTTTGCTGCAGGGTCCAGGGCACCTGGTGTTTCTGGCCCACATCCTCTTGCCTGGGGTCTCTGCGCTGCCTTGGAAGCTCAGTTGCTTCAGTCGTGTCTGACTCTTTGTGACCCCATAGAGTGTAGCCTGCCAGGCTCCCCTGTCTGTGGGATTCTCCAGGCAAGAACACTGGAGTGGGTTGCCATGCCCTCCTCCAGGGGATCTTGCTGATCCAGGGGTCGAACCTGCATCTCCTGTGACGCCTGCATGTGACCCCCCTGCTGTGACTTCGCCAACATGAATCCTCGCTCTGGCTGGGTCCTGTGTGCTACCTGTCTGTTTTGACTTCCTTGTCAAACCTTTTTCAGTTCTAGGAGATCTTTTCAAATCTCTTGGTTTATCTCAAACTTTTATCTTATTTTGTCATGTGCTTATCTTTAGAAAGTGCATTATCTTTAGAAAACGACCCTAGACTTCCCCTGAGTGTTCTGTGTCTGATGGTTCTGATAACCGGCTTTTCCTCTCCCTGGGGCCTGACTCTGTGGTTCCTCATTTCACAGGAAACGACAGTTGGTTTCTTGTTTTTCTTCCTTGTGATTTTCGTAGTGGGCTTCCGTCCTCAGATCTCTGTCGCGAGCATTCTTTGAGGCTGAAGGCTGAGTGCCCCGGGTACTCAGGGAGCGATGCTTGTGTCTGCCAGGGCAGTGCTCCCCTCAGCCACCCGCCTCTCACTGGCCATCACAGTGTCCATTCAGAACCACCCCCCCCGCCGGCCCTGATACCGACGGGCCACCCAGGCCCCAGACCCAGACTCAGGCTTGGTCCTGCCCTGTCGCAGATGGGCTCGGGGCCTGGAGTGCTGCTGGGTGGGTGCTGCCCGTGGTCCCTGCAGGAGAGCTGGTGAGTCTGCATGTCTGTGATGGACCTGCTCACTCAGAACCGAGTCCTGGCCGGGCCCCAAGAGCAGCTCTGAGCCCCGGCCCCAGTGCAGCTCCAGGGGCACCCCTGTCCCCCTGACTCAGTCCCAGACTTCCCACATGGTGCCCACAGAGCCCCTGCCCAGAGCCCCAGGGCTGTGCGGAGGGCTCTGATGCCCCAGGTTTGGCAGAGCGGCAAAGGTGCAGAATGGCCCCCAGGGGGCACCAAGCCTCACCTCGGGACACCCGGTGTGACCATCTGCCAGGGGCCTGCTGCGCCGTGGGATGGGCTGCAGGGTAGGGCCTGGATGCCACCTCACGGGCACACAGGGGGCATCCTCGCAAACTGCAGTGACAGATACAGCAGCCCTGGCAGACCAGGCTGCAGAGCGCGACCCTCGGGCCGTGCCCTCGGCCCTGGGCTGGGCCTGTAGCCCTCAGGGCAGCTGACACACCTGCCGCGCACACACCTGTCAACGCAGGTGCCCGGGCACAGCCCCCGGGTGTGTCTGGCTCCCCGTGTGCCCCTTCCCTCGAAGCTGTTCTGAGGACCCCAGAGCTCACCCGTACTGCAAGGACGTGGGGTGGGCACGGGGTCCAGGGTGCACACCCTGACTGGGCTCCAGGGTGAACCTCGATTCCCACCTCCAGGTGGTGCTGGCCACGCCTGCTGCCCCGCCTCTGCTCCTGCCCCCAGGACCCGGGTCTGGGCAGAGCCTCCTGCTGTCCAGTGCATGCAATGCTGCTAGTGGCCACACGGGGGCAGCAGAGTCCAGCATGTTCAGGGGCTGGCGGTCCAGCTCCCGGGGCTGCTTTCGTCACCAAGAGTGGCCAGAGGGCACGCGGGCACTGAGGCCAACCCCAGGCTACCCTGAGCCCGGCCCTAGGTCCCACGGACCCCAGCCCCAGGCTTAGCCTGGACCCCGACCCCTGCTAGGCTGGGCTCACTGGCAGTACTGGTCACCCCACGGCCCTGGGTCATCGGGGGCTGCTCTGGCTGCACCCGTACTGAGTGACCACTGAGGGCAGAGTTTGGAGAATTCAGGGACACTGGGCCCACACGGTGAGACTGGTGCTTGGGGAACAGGAGAGGGGACACCTGTCCTGGTCAGCAGTCTTGACACCTCCGGGTGGGAGTCCCCGTTGGCAGGAGTTAGGTCCCTGCCTGGGGAGGGAGGCTGGGCCTGTGGGGGGTGCTTGGGCCTTCGAGGGGGTCTGGTGGTGCCGGGTTTCGGGGATCGTGGCTGCTGCCCTGAAGGACCCATGTTGTAGGTGGAGGGGCTGGGGGACCCCAGAACCGTTTCTCAAGCTTTCACACGTGTGCACATGTGGGCCATGGCCTTGGTCTGCGTGTGCCATCCACCCTAGCCCTGCCCTGCACGAGGCACCCCAGTCCTATGCACCTCAGAGCGGAGCCCCCAGCCTTCCTATCCGGGTCACAGCCTGATGGGAGAGACACCATTTGGGTTTTGCCTGCTGGCTTCCCGTCCTCCCTGGACTGGCCGCTGCTGAGGGACGGGCCCTGTAACCCGGGAGGTGAAACGGCAAAGGGCAGAGCCAAGGTGGGGTCGCTTCCACCAGCAGAGCAGACCCACCCGCTGTGCGCCTGAGTGGGTGGGGAGGAGCACTAAAATACTGGACTCGAGAAACTAACGTTCCCGCTTTTCTAAAGCAAGACGAGCTGGCCAGAAGGAGAGGGCAGGGCAGGCCAGTTCACCCCGAGAGCAACGGGGCTGTGGTCAGCTGTGGGTTCTAGAACAATCCCCGGGGCACAGATGCCACGAGGATCAACACGGGGCCTCTGAAAGGTGCCCGGCCCAGCAGCCGGGGGACTCAGGCTCAGGGCTGAGGGGACAGGCCCAGGTCAGCTGGACCATGACCCTGGGTGCTCAGCCTCACGGGGCTGGTGGCCAGCTTCCCATGTGTGTGGCTGTGAAGAGTGTGAGTGAACGAGTCCAGGCCCAGACTCATACGTGTGCGCACCGTCCCCTGGCTGTGGCACGGGCCGGGGTCTGTGGGGCTCTGGGTGGGTGGGAGGCCCAAATGCGTGTCTGGACCCAGGTCCAGGCTCAGTCCTGACAAAGTGTGACCCAGTCTGAGCGGGTGTCACTGTGCAGAGCTCTGAGGCTCCAGTGCCGGGGGCGATGCCTGGGGCAGGCCTGGCTTCTCCGAGCTGAGCAGGGTTCTCACTTGGGCGCCTCAGGAGGCCACACTGGACTCCCTCACCTGTGGGTCTCAGTGAGTGGCATGTCTACTAAGTCTGTGAGCCTGTGTGAGCTTTTGTGCCCCTGTGAGTCTGTGCACCTGTGTGAGTCTGTGTATCTGTGTGAGCCTTTGTACCTAGGTGAGACTGTGTGATCCTATGTGAGTCAGTGTAACTGAGTGAGGCTCTGTGTCTGTGTGAGTCTGTGTGTCTCTGTGAGAATGTGTGCCCATGTGAGTCTGTGTGATCCTGTGTGAGCCTTTGTACCTAGGTGAGACTGTGTGATCCTGTGTGGGTCTGTGTATCTGTGTGAGCCTTTGTGCCTGTGTGAGTCAGTGTATCTGTGTGAGCCTTGTGCTTGTGTGAGTCTTTGTGCTTGTGTGAGCCGAGGTGCCAGTGTCAGTCTGTGTGTCTGTGTGTCTGTGTGAGTCTGTGAGCCTTTATGAGCCTGGCTGCCTGTCTGTACCTATGTGATCCTGTGTGAGCCTGTGTACCCGTGTGAACCTGTGTGTCTGTGTGAGCCTGTGAGCCTGTGTGAGCCTGTGGGTCTGTGTGAGCCTGTGTGCCTGTGTGTCTCTGTGAGCCTGTGTGCCTGTGTGAGCCTGTGTGTCTCTGTGAGCCTGTGTGCCTGTGTGAGCCTGTGGGTCTGTGTGAGCCTGTGGGTCTGTGTGAGCCTGTGTGCCTGTGTGAGCCTGTGGGTCTGTGTGAGCCTGTGGGTCTGTGTGAGCCTGTGTGTCTGTGTGAGTCTTTGTGCCTGTGTGAGCCTGTGGGTCTGTGTGAGCCTGTGTGCCTGTGTGAGCCTGTGTGTCTGTGTGAGCCTGTGTGTCTGTGTGAGCCTGTGTGCCTGTGTGAGCCTGTGGGTCTGTGTGAGCCTTTGTGGTCTTGGTTGCCTGTCTGTGCCTGTGTGATCCTGTGAGAGCCTGGGTCTCTCTGTGAGCCTGTGTGAGTCTGTGGTCTCTGTGGGTCTGGGTGCCTCTGTAAGTGGTGCTGTATGGGTTTGTTTGCCTGTACGTCTGTGCTTCTGTGAGACTGTATGGGTCAGTGTTTGTCCAAGTGTGTTTGTATGAGTCTGTGTTAGTCTGTATGTCTCTGTGATCCCGTGTGGCTGTGTGAGTCTGTGTGCTCTTGTATGAGCCTGTGTTCCTATGTGAGTCTGTGTGATCCTGTGTGAGCATGAGAGCCTGTGAGCCCTTGTGAGCCTAGTTGCCTATCTGTGCCTTTGGGCTCCTGTGTAAGTCTGTCCTGTGAATCTGTGGGTCCTGTGGGCGCCTCTGTAAATAGTGCCTCTAAGAGTCTGTTCTTCTGTGAGTCTGTGCCTCTGAGGCGATACGAGTCAGCCTGTGTCCATGTGAGTCTGTGTGACTGTGTGCCTGTTTGAGTCTGTGTGCCTGTGTGAGCCTCTGAGCCTGTGTGAGCCTGTGACCCTATGTGAGCCTGTGAGCCTGTGTGAACCTGTGAGTCCATGTGAGCCTGTGAACCTTTGTGAGCCTGTGTGAACCTGTGTGAGCCTGTGTGCCTGTGTGAGTCTATGGGACCCTGTGTAGGCCTGTGTGCCTGTGTGAGTCTGTGTACCTGTGAGGGTCTGCGTGCCTGTATAAGCCTGTGAGTCAGTTGTCTGTGTGAAATGTGAACCCGTGTGAATCTGTGTGCCTCTGTGAGCCTGTGTACCTGTGTGAACCTGTGAGCCTGTGTGCCTGTGTGAATCTGTGGGATCCTGTGTAGGCCTGTATACCTATGTGAGCCTGTGAGCCAGTGTGCCTGTGTGAAATGTGAACCCGTGTGAATCTGTGTGCCTGTGTGAGCCTGTGTGCCTTGTAAGTCTGTGTGCCTATGAGAATGTGTGTATCTATTTGAGCTTGTGTGCCTGTGAGAATGTGTATCTGTGTGAGTCTGTGTGATCCTGTGGGAGCTTTTTTGCCTCTGTGAGTCCATGTGCCTCTGTGAGTCTGCGAGCCTGGTATGTGAGTCTCTGTGCCTTTGTGATCCTATAAGCCTGTGTGAGCCTGTGAGCCCATGTGAGCCTATGAGCCTGTGAACCTGTGTGCATCTGTTCCCTGTGTGAGTCTATGAGCCTGTGAGAGCCTGTATGCCTGTGTGAACATGTGACCCTGTGTGCCTGTGAGCCTGTGAGAATGTGTTAATTGGTGTGAGCCTGTGAGCCCAGGTGAGTTTGTGTGCCTGTGACAATGTGTGTATTTGTGTGAGCCTGTGTGCTATGTGCCTGTGTGAGCCTGTCAATGTGTGTGAGCCTGTGTGCATATGTGAACCTGTGTAGGCCTATGTGAGCCAGTGTGGCTGTCTGAGCCTGTCTGAGCCTGAGGCTGTGTTAGCCTGTGTGCCTTTGTGAGTCTGTGTGCCTGTGTGAGTCTGTGGGATCCTGTGTGAGCCTGTATACCTGTGTGAGTCTGTGTGCTTGTGTGAGCCTGTGTGTCTCTGTGAGTCTGTCTACCTGTGTGAGTTTATGTGCTGGTATGAGCCTAGGTGCCAGTGTCAGTCTGTGTGTCTCTGTGAGTCTGTGTGCCTGTGTTACTCTGTGTGTGATCGTATGTGAGCCTTTGTGCCTGTGTGAGCCTGTGTGAGCC
Organism: Bos mutus; assembly: GCF_027580195.1. Taxonomy (NCBI): domain Eukaryota; kingdom Metazoa; phylum Chordata; class Mammalia; order Artiodactyla; family Bovidae; genus Bos; species Bos mutus. Next base: position 68,751,877 of record NC_091637.1, read on the forward strand.
TGTGTCTGTGTGAGCATGTGTGTCTGTTTTAGCCTGTGTGTCTGTATGAGCATGTGTATCTGTGTGAGCCTGGGTGTCTCTGTGAGTCTGTGTGAGCCTGTGTGCCTGTGTGAGCCTGGGTGTCTCTGTGAGTCTGTGTGAGCCTGTGTGCCTGTGTGAGCCTGTGTGCCTGTGTGAGCCTGGGTGTCTGTGTGAGCCTGGGTGTCTGTGTGAGCCTGTGTGCCTGTGTGAGCCTGTGTACCTGTGTGAGCCTGTGTGCCTGTGTGAGCCTGTGTGTCTCTGTGAGCCTAGTGTCTGGGTGAGACTGTATGCCTGTGTGAGCCTGTGTGCCTGTGTGAGCCTGGGTGTCTGTGTGAGCCTGTGTGTCTGTGTGAACCTGGTGTCTCTGTGAGCCTGTGTGTCTGTGTGAGCCTGTGTGTCTGTGTGAGCCTGTGTGTCTCTGTGAGCCTGGGTGTCTCTGTGAGTCTGTGTGAGCCTGTGTGCCTGTGTGAGCCTGTGTGTCTCTGTGAGCCTGTGAGTCTGTGTGAGCCTTTGTGCCTGTGTGAGCCTGTGTGTCTGTGTGAGTCTTTGTGCCTGTGTGAGCCTGTGTGTCTCTGTGAGCCTGTGTGTCTCTGTGAGCCTGTGGGTCTCTGTGAGTCTGTGTGAGCCTGTGTGCCTGTGTGAGCCTGTGTGTCTGTGTGAGCCTGTGTGCCTGTGTGAGCCTGTGTGCCTGTGTGAACCTGTAGGTCTGTGTGAGACTGGGTGTCTCTGTGAGCCTGTGTGTCTGTGTGAGCCTGGGTGTCTCTCTGAGTCTGTGTGAGCTTGTGTGTCTCTGAGTCTGTGTGAGCCTGTGTGTCTGTGTGAGCCTGTGTGTCTCTGTGAGCCTGTGTGTCTCTGTGAATCTGTGTGAGCCTGTGTGCCTGTGTGAGCCTGTGTGCCTGTGTGAGCCTGTGTGTCTCTCTGTGTGAGCTGTGTGCCTGTGTGTCTGTGTGATCCTGTAGCCTGTGTGTCCTGTGTGCCTGTGTGTGTGTCTGTCTCTGTGAGTCTGTGTGAGCCTGTGTGCCTGTGTGAGCCTGTGTGCCTGTGTGAGCCTGTGTGTGTGAGCCTGGGTTCTTTGTGAGCCTGTGTGTCTGTGTGAGTCTGGGTGTCTCTGTGAGCCTGTGTGTCTGTGTGCCCTGTCTGTGTCTGTGTGAGCCTGTGTGCCTGCCTGTGTGCCTGTGTGAGCCTGTGTGTGTGAGCCTGGGTGTCTTTGTGAGCCTGTGTGTCTGTGTGAGCCTGGGTGTCTCTGTGAGCCTGTGTGTCTGTGTGAGCCTGTGTCTGTGTGAGCCTAGGTGTCTGTGTGAGCCAGTGTGTCTGTGACCCCAGTGTGTCACTGCACACCTCTGTGTGTCTGTGTGAGCCTTTGTGTCAACAGGCCTGTGTGCCTCCTGAGCCTGTGTCTGTGGGTGTCTCTGTGAGTCTGTCTGAGCCTCTGTCTGTGAGCCTGTGGAGCCCTGTCTGTGTGAGCCTGTGACCCTGGCCTGTGTGTCTGTAGGCCTGTGTGTCTGTGCCTGTCTGGTGAGCCTGTGTGCCTCAAGTCTGCCCCTGGTCTCCCAGCCTTTGTGCCAGTGTGGGCTGTCCTGTGTGGGTCCTGTGCCTGTTCTGGAGCCTGTGCAGGGAGCCTGTGTGTGGCAGATGCCTGTGAGCCTGGGTCCTGAGGCTGGTCCTGCAGCCTGTGTGAGCCCTGTGAGCCTGGAGCCTGTGTGTGCCCCTGTGGGCCTGTGTGAGCCCACTCCCAGGGTGCCAGGCGTGTGGCTGTGAGCCTGGACCTCCCTGAGCCTGTGCCCCCCACCAGGCAGTTCTCTGGGATGTGGCCTGGGTGTCTGTGTCAGCCTGTGTGTCCTGTGTGCCACAGGCTGAGCCAGCTGAGGAGGAGCCTGGGCTGTGCCTGCCTGTGGAGCCAGTGCCTGGAGCCAGTGTGGTCAGGAACCACCCCAGCAATCTGGTCTGTGTGAGCCCTGGCCCCCTCCCTGTGAGTGCAAATGCCCTGTGTCCTCTGTTCTGCTGTGAGTCTCAGCCTGTGTGGGCTTTCCACCCTGGTCCCCACCTGCTCTGCTGTGGTCTGTGTGGCCTGTGGCCTGTTGAGTGTGTCTTTGCAAGCCTGTTTGTTCTGTGCCTGGGGGCAGGGGCCTGCACAGCCAGTGTCTGGGTGGGCCTTGCTCCTCAGTCTGGGCTGGGGGAGGGGAGCCCACATCCGGCCTCCCCAGAGAGGGCAGAGGGCAGGACCCCCAGAGAGGGTCCTGGGGGGACCGCAGGGTGTGTGGTCCCTGCCCTAGGCAGCATGTGGAGTCCAGGCCTGGGTTCTGGCCCTGGTGGGGAGGTCTGGGTATGGCCCATGGCTCTGCCAGAGGGAACCTGCTCCAGAAGCACTGTCTCTGTGTGAGCCTGAGGCTGAAAGTGAGGCTCTGTGTGACAGCAGGAGCCTGCCATGCCTCTCACAGCCCTGCCTGTGCACACACTGCACATGCCTGTGAGCCTCTGAGCCTGTGTCCACACAGCCTGCTGTGGCTTCACACTGCTGTCTGGGTCCCTGTGTGCCTGTGTGAGCCCAGTGTGTGTGCATTGTGAGCCTGTGTAGCCTGTGTGAGCCTGTGTGTCTCTGTGAGTCCCTCCCTGTGGCCCTGTGAGCCTGTGTGTCTGGCCTGGTGCCCAGGTGTGTGTCTGTGTGAGCCTGTGTGTCTGTGTGAGCCTGTGTGACCTGGGTGCAAACCTCAGGGCCAGTCTGTGTGAGCCTGTGTG